>NC_092424.1:78424602-78738935 GCF_036169615.1 Heliangelus exortis | reverse complement strand
AAAAAAAGGTAAGGCAGAATTAACATACAAATGAGGGCAGGAGGATTCATAACAAATTCCTTTTGTGTGTGTTTGCTATTAGACACACATTCTGCAATTTAGTGCAGTTAAGTTTTATACAATCTACCACAGAATTTAATCCTTTAATTTCATCACATTGGGGAAGGAGCTCACTTTAATATTAGTAATAGCTTCAATCAGAATTGTCATCTAAAACATTTCTCTCAACAATATCTACCCTTCAGTGTTGTTTTATACAGTGAAAAAATTTAAGAATACCAGACTCTTTGCTCATAGATTTGGTAAATAAATATTACATGAAGACAAGTACCTCAAAATAAGTACTTTCAATTTCTATGATAATGAAACTAAAAAAAAAAAAAAAAAAAAAAGAGAGAGCGCATTCAGCTATTCTGAACTCAGACCACGTCCTTCCTCTGGAGTGTTCAGAAGCACAGCATCAGAATTAAAAGCTAACCATGCTCCCTTCTATTAATATTCAAGATGGTTTTAGTGATTATACAAAAATGAGGTAAAGTAATAGGATTTCAAGTTTATTCATAAGAGCAATTTTTTGAAAAAGGAAAAAAATACACCAAAGAATATTATAAGTAATCTGAGAATGCTTAATGCTTGTGCATGTAAGAGCTTGCCATCACTCCTTAGTTTCCCAGCCCTTTCATCCCACATTTATTTAACACTGATCCTCCTATGTTACTCTTTCATGATTTTACATATCTCAAATTCTCCCACATTTTTGCTCCCCCAAGAACCGTCTCCTTTTCTACTACAAACGTTCTTTGTGAGGAATTTTTTCAGTTTGAAGATCTAGTTGCATGATGGGGGTAACATTTTTCAAACAGCAGTTACTTACTACTCCATGAAGGCTGCCATGTTTCAGGATGATGCCCTGAGATGCTTAAGCAAATTTTCTTCCCCACTTCGAACCTGCCATTGGCCTTCAAAGAAGAGGAAGGATATAACAAAACACACTGAAAGTTAACTCTTGTTTTTTGGAAGGTTGTATCAAACAGACATATATCAAGCAATAATTATATTACTGCCAGCTTCTCATATCTGGCATTCAGCTTTCTGAACAAAGCAGTCTGCCATCTTCCTCTAGTCTCCCCAGTGTGACATGGTGGCTTGCCTGTTGCTCCTGTAACCTGTACAACACATGCAGAGAGCCTGAGAAACTATAGCTCTATGAGACTGTGTAAATATGGGCCTTTTTCCCTAAACCCAGAGGTCTGCCTTCCTACACGTGATCCATGTCTCCAACAGAGACCAAGAGGGCCATGCAGAGAACAGAAGACAAGACAATCACATCAACAATGCAACCAACACCTGGAGAAAACCTTCTTTAGTAAAAAGGTGCAAGGCTTCATGTGAATAAAGTCACCTTGGAAGACTCCTGGGTTTAACTGCACTATTATATGTTAAACTGCACTATTCCACCTTTCTTACAAAAATAACAATATCTTAAATGCCAAGAACTTCTCTGTCAGGCACTTATGGTTTAATTGACCCCATAGTAAACATGCTTACCGTCAGCAAAATAATGCTGGGTGGCTTCATGGGATATTCAGGGGGTAATACTATGCGCCCGTGATAAATCCCTCCATCGAAATCTGAATCTGGAGGGCCTCGGACAGTAAAGTGCCATTCAAAAAGGTTATCCTAAAATGCCCCCACCAAAGGGAGAAGAAAAAAGAAAACAAGAGCATGTCAAAGAAGTAGACAATTAAACTGCATTTTCTTGAACAAGGACAGTCTAAAGAATCAGTGCACAGCAGGAGTTTTAAGAAACCAAAATCAAATGGAAAGTAAGACAACCAATACAACACTAAGATTTTGGTTAAAAGGACAAAATATCATACCTGTCTGGTAATTTTCTTACACAGTAGCTTTTTTAAGACCTCCAAATTCATTATTCAAGCTCTTCACTCTAGTTGTATCAGTTATGAGTTGTACTACCAGACAGGTGGGAAACTGAATCACTTAAGACAGAAACTGGGTATTCACCCCAGTGAATAACAATTTCTGGAGAACTAAGAGGAGATCTCAAGAAAGAAAATTAATAACAGCCTTCCCAAAGCCCCTCCCACCCCCAACTCATGACAGGAACTTGACTCACATCCCAGAAAATTCCCATCCTATTTTGCTTTTCTATGAATGTGTTTTATTTGCATGGCAAGGTTTTGGTAGCAGGGGGGTAGCTACAGGGATGGCTTCTGTAAGAAGCTACTAGAAGCTTCTCCTGTGCCTGACAAAGCCAATGCCAGTTGGCTCCAAGATGAACTCACCACTGGCCAAGGCCAAACCTGTCAGTGACAGTAATAAACATATTCAAGAGGGGAAAAAAATATGCAACAGAAGAGAAGTGTGAGAATACATGAAAGAAACAACCCTGGACACACCAAAGTCAGTGAAGAAGCAGGGGGAGCAGGTGCTCCAGGTGCTGGAGCAGAGATTACCCTGCAGCCCATGGTGAAGACTATGGTGAGGCAGGCTGTCACCCTGCAGATTATAGAAGTTAATAGTGGAATAGATATCCACCTGCAGACCATGGAGGATCCCACACTGGAGCAGACAGATGCTTGAAGGAGGCTGTCACCACATGGGAAGCCTGCACTGGAGCAGGCCCCTGGAAGGACCTCAAGCCCATGCTAAAACCCCCATTGCTCATCCCCCTGCACCACTGTGAGGGAGAAGAGGTAGAGAAATCGGGAGTTAAGTTCAGGAAGGAAAGTGGGGTAAGCTGTTTTAAGAAATAGTTTTTATTTCTCATCATTCTACTCTTTGGTTATAAAATTAAGCTAATTCCACCAAGTCCAGCCTGTTGCCTGTGATGGTAATTGGTGAAGGATCTCCCTATCCTTATCTCAACTCATGAGCTTTACATTATACCTTCTCTCTCCTGTCCAGCTGAGGAAGTGAGACACAGGCTTTTGTGGGCACCTGAAGCTCTGCTTTCCTGGAGAAAGATGAATACTTGCCTGCTTAGTGGGAAGTAGTGAATTAATTCCTTGTTTTGCATTGCTTGCTTTAATAAAAAAATCTGTCTTTACCCCAGCCCACATGTTTTCTCACTTACACACTTCTCATTTGCTCCCCCAGCCCACCAGAGAGGAGTGAGCAAGCAGCTGTGTGGTGCTTAATTCCTGACTTATGTTAAACCCCAAAGTAGGGCTCAAGGGCTTTGAGATAATGACAGATTTGATTGGAATGTGCCAGATTGAATCTATAGCTGTTATTGCTGTTGAACTATTTATTGGCAGGCTCCTGTACTTTCCATGGGGCTTGCTTTCCTCACAGCAAATTAGGGGCTTGTGCTCATTAGTGGCTGCTTTTTGCTTTTGTTGCTTGCTGGAGTGCTTCTCATCTTACTGTGCTGTGCTTGGGAACATTCTGATTACAGCAATGACCACGTGCCTGGACTGGCACAGATCACTGCTGTTTTTGTGCTGCTGTACTGGACAGGCTGGAAGTCCAGTGTGAACTCCATTCAGAGGGATTGTGACCTGTTGATGAGTCCACATGGGAGCAGGTACACCTCAAAGCATCTGTAGCCATGGTTATGTCTGTGCTGCAGCAGGTATAACTCTGGAGGGATTGTAGCCTAAAGTCCACACTGGAGAAGGTACACCTCGTGTCATCTGTGGCTGTGGGTAAGCCCATTCTGCTGCAGGTACACCTGGAAGCACCACTGGCTGTTCATAACATCATGATGAAGTACCTCCAAGTGCCATGGATAAGACCACGACTGACAAGGTACACCCCTGGAGTGACTGCAGCCATGTGTCAGGCCAAGCTGAAGCTGATTCTCTCCTGAAGGGACTGTGGCTGTGGGTAAGGCCATGCTGAAGGAAGGCACTGTGGCCCAGGGAAAGGCCATGCTGGAAAGGGTGCACCTCAAAGAGGCTGTGGCTCTGGTTAAGTCTATGCCACAGCAAGTACACCCCTGGAGAGACTACTGCTCATAGAGAGCAGGTACACCCCTAAAGGACTGCAGTCTGTGGATAAGTCCAAATCAGAGCAGGGGCAAGGGAAGGGAGGTCACTGCAGTGTTAGACCTGATGGTCTGGTCCAAAGAGAGAGATGGTAATGGATACACCTTTAAATTGTTGTAACCCATGATTTGAGCAGCATGTCAAAGGAACTACTATAGCAGGAACCACCAGAACCAAACAGAGGACAAGTCCCAGAAGAAGCAATGACAGTGCAGCAGTGACCCCACCTGAGCTTGCTTTGGTGGCCTGTAGCTCTGAGCAGCACACAACCTCTCCAGTCCTAAGTAATCACCATAAGAGATGGAACCCAAAGTTTTGGACTCTATTAACTCAGGGAACATTCTGTGGACATTTACAGACATTTCACGGGGGTGGGATGTGAAATTCCCATCCACAGGATGGGGATATCCCATTCCACAGGATGGGATAGGGGAAGGGGGTGGCTAACAAGGATGTACTGGATAGTGTGAGACCTGAGCAGCATGTAAATAGTATGGAACAAGGAGAATGTGCTGGATTTGGCTAGAATAATTTTCTTCATAGTAGCTGGTATGCACTATGTTTTGGATTTGTACTGGGAACAATGTGGATAACACAGGGATGTGTGAGTTACTGCTAAACAATGCTGACAGAGTCAAGGTCTTTACTAGAAATTCCTAGGAACATGGCATTGTCTGTAAACTTAACTGTTTTATGCATTTCTGTGAAAAGCTAAATTGAACCCCTGAACTGAAGACCACAGAACATTGCTATTTTATTATTCCAGCAAAATCAGCTGAGGTTTCTGTTTAACCTAACCATAAGAACCTCACCATCCTCTCAGCCTGAAAACTTAAATAGGTGTTCAGAAGACTTCAAGAAGCTACTATTTAAGTGGAATCTAAGCATTGTCTCTTACAATGCATCCCGAATTGCACCCATTTGTGGTTTTTACAAGGTTTTTGTATGCAAAATCCTGAAACCTCATAGATCATCTAGTCTTTCTGGTTTTTAGCAACTTGGCAACTGAGAGAGATGTCAGATTTGGGCATAAAAAGCTTCACATAATCATAATGCATTTATGTAGGCTCAGGAAGGAGGAGGGGGAATAAACATACCTATACCATGAAATGACCAAGTTACAATGTAAATGCTTTCACTAACAACCTGGAACTACAATACCATTAAGGTGGAATTCTGCTGTTGATCTGCATCACAGGAGAAAACAGAACTGAATTAATTTTAAAAGGTCTGCTAGTACCTAAATATATATATTTTAAATACCTATGCATGCAGAGAACTTCAGAGTACATACTAACAACACAGCCTAATTATAAGCTCTTGCAAACATACAGAGAAACAAACCTCCAAAGGCTGTGCATGGTAATGATCTGTAGGATCCTTAAGTTCTGCAGCCTCTTTCATTAAACGTTTGACAGCTGAAAAAAGACAAGAAAATAAAGAAAAAAAAATTTAGTATTTCATACAAAAATAAACAAACATTTGAAGAATTCCTTTCAGCTAATCTTTTTCAACACACCCCAGCTTCTTCATTGGAGTTAATAATCCAAAACACAATATAAATTAATCACACTGTATTAATTTTAAAAGAGTTATACAAGCACAAAATTATGAAAAATGTTGCACAGTCACATAGTTTTTAACACTGAACAATGGGACTAAAGTAGTTTTCCATTATTAATTGTACCAAAGGCATTAGAAAAAACTTAGATTTCACTAATGGAGTTTCAGACTTTAAATACAAGATGTACAAGGCTAATAACCTCAATATTTTATCATAAGGGACATCACATGCATCTTCAAACAACTGTTGAAAAGCTTTATAATGACACCTCCTGTGACTATTACCAGACTACTCCCTTAATTATTCCAAAGAAGGTCAAATTAAGAATTGAGAGAAACACACAGCAGTAGTATGATGATATGAAGTTTTATGCAAGATTTGACAAAGCATATATGCTCAGCCAGAAAAATCTCCCCAAAGCCTTTGTAATTGGAACCTACTACTGGGTTTGGACACAAAGGCATTTTTATATACCAAGATCAGGACAGTCATTGGTTATCCTCTCCAATCTCCTACGTCAGAACCACCAGCATCATCTAAATTTTTTGCATCTCCTTTTTCTTTCTCCTTTATGTTCTGTTACATAACTTGTCCTGACAGGTGCCCTCATGTGCATCATGCATTAATGCCTAATAAAAAACTCAGCCAAACTGAAGAGCAAATTAAGAGCTACAGACAAGAAATTCAAAGGTGTCACTTCATGAATAATGTTAGAAAGTTCTTACTCCCCACAGCATAATGGGAAAAAGTGCAGATATCAATTACCTCTTTAAGCAACTGCATAGGAACAGGGTCCCTTAATCCATCCTTCACATTCAATTTGAACCACAGATGTCCCTCCCACTCATGTAATTATCTAACTACAAAGAAAGAGAAACACTGCTCAAACTCCCTTAAAGCGTAAACTTAAAGATATGGTGAAGTCAACTGTAGTTCCTTAATTTACAGAGCCTGGCATCACCAGCTGACTGTATGCTGTGCTGCATGCTCAGACTCTGCTCATTTACACGCTCTCATGATCATAAAATCATAGAATCATAGAATTGGCTGGGTTGGAAGGAACCTCAGAGATCATCAAGTCCAACCCTTGATCCACTACCACTGCAGTTACCAGACCATGGCACTGAGTGCCACATCCAGGCTCTTTTTAAATATCTCCAGGGATGGAGAATCCACCACTTCCCTGGGCAGCCCATTCCAATGTTTGATCACCCTCTCAGTAAAGAAATTCTTTCTAATGTCCAACCTAAACCTCCCCTGGCACAACTTGAGACCGTGCCCTCTTGTCTTGCTGAGAGTTGCCTGGGAAAAGAGACCAACCCCCCCCTGGCTACCCCCTCCTTTCAGGGAGTTGTAGAGAGTGATGAGGTCTCCTCTGAGCCTCCTCTTCTCCAGGCTGAACAGCCCCAGCTCCCTCAGCCTCTCCTCATAGAATCTGTGCTCGAGTCCCTTCACCAGCCTGGTTGCCCTCCTTTGGACCTGCTCCAGGACCTCGATATCCTTCCTGAACTGAGGGGCCCAGAACTGGACACAGGACTCGAGGTGTGGCCTCACCAGCACTGAGTACAGGGGCAGAATCACAAGGAAGCTGCTCTAACCTTTTGGCAGATGAATTTTGATTTCAATCTACTGTGAAAAGTTCTTTTCCCCCTACACACTTCATGGCAACTATAGAAAAAACAGCTCCAAAGCTGAGAATTTCACTTCTTGCAACGCAAAAAGCAAACAGCAGGAATTTGCTGCTGCCAGTTGTCCCAATTCTGCTGCTGCCAGGGGGAGGTGTCAAACCCTGTAGAGCCAATGCGGTCACACCACAGGCAGCAGTGTCTGAGCTCTGCTGAAAAACACTTTACCTCGTTCTTCTGCATTGAACTTCAACAGTTGATAAACGAGGAATGGTAAGAAAACGAGTCTGGACCAGAAAAAGCTTGAGACCCAGCCCTGCTTCACATGAACAAGTTCAGCCACTTGTGTTCATATGAGTGGTGTGCACCTGGATGAGCTAATTCGGGAGTGAACACCCCACAAAACAAAAGGGGTGTTGTACACACATTGAACTCAAAATATGCAAAACAACGCCTAATGAAGACAGAATAGTTGTGGACAAGGCAGACAATTCTGGGATTTCACAGATGAGGGACCAAGGGAAAAGAAATGCAGTCCCCCTATATCAGCATCATATGCAGTTACCCATGTTAACTGAGGGAAAGCTATTAGAGAAAACAGAACAAAAACCACAAAACCATTTCAAGACCACTCTATTCTACAAAAGTCTACTTACACTTTGGATTTGTCCCCAAAGGAACAGTCTTTTTACAGCTTTAGCTCCAAGACTGTCCCCCAAGTGCCAAGCATCAGCAGCTGGCAGGCAGAAACAGAGAAGTAACAAGAGACAGCAGCCAAAGGGGACAAGAACCACGTAGGTTTCTGTTCAGTAAAACTTAAAATAGGAGTTTAAAGCAAGTTTTTAAAAACATATTTCTGCATTTAATTAACAGTGACAGTGATACTGATACTGCATATCTTTTTCATAGCATTATTTTATTATCAAGTATAGAGATTTCAAGAAGCCAGCATAAAATCTGCTGAAGGAATATGAAACATTATTCCACTCTTGGAGCATGAAATGCAGCAGATTATGTAATTTAGCTCTTGTATACCATAGACATAATTTGCTTATAAGAGGTTTTCACTATTAAGCAACCTAGGATACCTTAAGAAAAAGCAGCACCGGTATGTGAATAAAGGCTGAGAGAGTTGGAGTTGTTCAGCCTGGAGTAGAGAAGGCTCCAGGGTGACCTAACTGTGGCCTTTCACTACTTAAAAGGGCCTTATAAGCCAGAGACTTTTTTACCACAGCCTGTAGTGACAGGACAAGGGGCAAGTTTTAAAATAAATAAAGGGTAGGTTGAGACTGGACACAAGAAAAATTACTTATGATGAGGGTGGTGAGACACTAGAACAGCTTTCCCAGAGAGGTTGTGGCTTCATCCTCCCTGGAGGTGTTAAAGATCAGGCTGGGGCTGTGAGCAACCTGGTGCAGTGGGAGGTGTCCTTGCCTATGCAGGGGGGTTGGAACTGGATGATCTTCGAAGGTCCCTCCCAACCCATCCTATGGTTCTATTTCTACATTGCTGAAAAATGCCACCTGGCAAGTTGCAAAGAACAGCCTGGACCAGTAAAGGTTCATTCTCAGAATGAGTGATCCAGTGAAGAAAGCATTACATTGTTTCTCCTGCAAGCATAGCTGCAGTATTCATGAACACCTCCTTTGGTTACTGAAAACAGCAATGGAAGAAACGAACGTAATTCACAAAGTCTGCCTGCAACAAGTACATGACATTCTTATCCAAACTTCATTAAAAAGAATTTTTATGTAAAATATGGTGTTTCAACCCACTTAAAATCACACTGAGTCATCCGAATAAACATTTGGCAACAGTAATTCTGAAAAATGAGAATGGTTTGGGCCCATTAAACATAAGGAACTGCTAACTGTTGATGCAGTAAAAAGTATCACTAATTCAGCCAAAGAAAAAGAAACCAAGACATTAGTTTTGTTGATGGCAGGTTTTAAAGACAAAATAATAAAGGTATTTTTTAATGTGGCATGACTGTCAGCATGAAAAACAACCACGAGTTCACAGGTACACTTGGCAACAATCTATCAAAGTTCATTGACATTAAATACCAAGAAAATTAAGTTTCTGGGCTAACTGTAGAGAGCAAACGAGAGTTCCTGCAACAGCAGGAGGTGTGGGAGCTCTCTGCTGCTCTGGGGAGGAAAGCAGAGTGGGTACTATGGGCCCAAGGTTCTGCCTGACAATCTTACCCCTTGTATTACACTAAACTCAAAATGTGGATCTTAAAAATAAAATGTAAAGACAGCAGCTTGGTTTAGGATTGAGTGGCTGTAGACTAACAAAAATAATGAGCAAAATTTGTGTAATGTATGTATGTATGATTTGTAGGTTTCTGTCAAAAAATATTTTCTGGACAAATCCTACTCCTTACTGATGTTTACCTTAAGCTGTCCTGCAGCTTCTGCTTAGTGCAGCTGCTTCTCTTGGATAGGTCTTGAAGCCACATTCAGGTACTCCTGCTATCACACCCAACTAGACCAGTCTGCACCTTAGGGCCCAGGAAACCCTTCTGCACAGAAAGTGCAAGTGATCAGTCAAGTTTCTCTGGGATGAAGGGTTTTATTTACTATACAGCCCACTTAAGTTATTAGTAAAATACAAGGTCTCTAAATTAGCTGTTTGTCTATTAATGATGCTAGTATCTACAGTTAAAGAAAAAAAACAATGTAACTGTATTATCTGTCTGAGGCCAGCATTGGATGATGGGTATATCATGGATGAAATTTTGGGAAAGGCTTTTTAGAAGCAGTTGGCTTTGATTTTTCTTCCTCTGCTCAATACCTCACCACTGAGTCTGACCCATGGCCAGTGTACTCACCAAGTGACTTCAGAGCTCACAGTGCAGAGTGTCACTTCTGACACATCATCATCAGCTGTGGCCCAAAGCTCCTGGGAAACCATTCTGCCAAGACTACTTGTATCATATTCAAAAGAAAATCCCATTTCCTAAAAGCAAGTTTAAATCTCATATAAGGGGAAAAACTACAGCGAATCAGTCAATAGCTGAACTGCACAAAGACAGGATCATGTAATTAAAAAAAGTCAGGGTTAAATTTATGTGTAACATATATAGGATTTCTCATAAGATTACCACACTTGAGGAGCTTTGACATTTTAAGTAAAAAAAAAGAAAAAAAATCAATTTAAATGTGGTCATCGAAGCATGCAAGAAAAAGCATTTAAAGTAAAGAGAGCAGAGTGGAGAGTGTGAAAGACTTTCACAAGAGCTGTTTTATGGTATCTAAGTACCGTTGTGCTCTCTAGAGAATGGTTTATTAAATCTAAACATGCAGAGACTACAAAAGGTTCACAGCAACCTGCACACTGTTACTTGGTAACTGTGTTTCTACTGCTCCACTGGGGATGTGACTTTCCTGGACAGCTTAGAACCAGGGAATGACATGTGATCACTAGTTAATTAAAAGCAATAAAAGGGGGAAGAGGCCTGAAACAAAAGTACCTTGAAATATAAATTACAATCCTCTTGCAGAATAGAGCATCAAATGGTATCTACTCTAGAAATCAACCCACATTACCATCCTTAAAGGAAGCTCCACATTGCTCTCTTCTTCTCTGCCTCTGCATTCCTTGTGTTTATTCATTTTGCCACACCTTCCTTAACCCTTCTGAATTCATATCAGTTTTTTATTAGATTTTTGAGTTCCTGTAGAGATTGTTGTATGTTATTTAACAAAAACGTGCCTACATTTTCATTAAAGTTTGCATAGCAGTATACAGTCACCTAATTTCAAGTCAAAGCAAGTTTCGTCAGGACTGAGGTACCTGCTCTTTCTTCATAAGAACAAACTCCCCAGGTCACATTCAACCAAAAGTAAAATCCCTGGATGACAGATGAAACTTCCACTTGGGCAAGTCCTTAAACCACTGATGAGGAGAACATACTACATATTCTATTCCTTTGAAGCTCTTTTCTAAACCATTCCTTACTGCCTTTGTCTATGGTGGACAGTGCACTACACAAATGTGGACTACACAAAAAGTGGTCTAACAACTCAGCAAGGTTATGTATAAACAGGGATACTTGCAACAGACTACACAAAGTTTTTTTCAGTCTTCTGGAACTACAAATCCAACTATGGAAGCAACCCATAACACTAATGATCCTTCCAATACCACCAATGGTCACTTGATGAAGCCTACATCCTCCAGTGCTAAAGGAATAGGCAAAACAAGGAGAAGTTAAAACTTCAGTCTCAGGAGAACAGCATCACCATTTTGTACTCATCTCTTCCAAACTATAACATAGTTTCAACATTATTCTAAATATCCTAATCTGTGGAACCCTGTTTCTCCATTCTAGAGAAATCACACCTCTCTGCCTAAATAAAAGCAAGTGGAGACAATGAAGCTGCTCATCATTCATTGCTTCTGTGATGTGCTCCTAGTCAAGTTCTCATTTTATGCTGATCTCGTGTAACAAAACAAAAGAATTGTTCTTACAAAACCAAAATGTGCAACTGTGGAACAGTCTGTGGCAGCCACAGGTTCCAAAATTACTTTTATTTTAAAATTCAGTGACAGTTGCTTTGACTTCTGCTACAATAACAAATGGAAACACCATTTGCCAAGAGAGAGGCCAACTGTTTTACATCTTCAGGGTCTCAGATACCTCCTTTCCCAGGACCCACAAGCCTTATGAAGAGCTGCTTTACATCTTCACAACCTCATGTATATCCTTTAGCAAGTCTCACAAGCCTCCTGTATTATATAAAGTATTTACAACTGTAAAAACAAAAAAAAAAAAAAACAAAAAAGGAGAATGCTTTTAATTAGTCTGTGTTTCCTCTCACCCTTAGAAACAAGAGACCTTTATTCTTAATTTCCCTCAGAGCAGCAGGAAGCACAGGAGACTCTGTAGTTACAATTCAAAACACGTGTTCAATCAACACAAAAGGAGATAAAACTTATCAAAGGTAAGGTGCTTGTTAAATACACTATGATCAAGCAATGCCTTCAGCTTTCCCCAACTTTTAGCATCCATTCAACTTTTTATTTTTAATAATTCTGTCCTTATTTCATACAAAGGTAATAAATAGCACAGTACCTACTGACTATTTTCTACTAACTGCTGTTCATTATCAGAGAACTGATGCATGCTTGCTGACAAGGGATACTTCTGATTTCTAAAAAGTATGGAGCAGAGGGAGACCTCTAGTTTGTAGGAAAAGCAGTACATGTATTGAAGACGACAGCCAAGAGGATCACAACCTCAGCACATTAACTTCCCTAAGATAAAAAAGCACCAACCCTGTGCAGCAAATGCAAAAGACATTTGCCATACCTGCCCCTATGTGCTCCTCCAAGTCCACCAATGCCCTCACAAGTCAAACTCTAGATAAGGAGATCCTGCTGAAAACAAACAAAAAGCACTTTCTGTACCTCCCCCCCCAAAAAAACCAACCAACCAAACAAACAAAAAAAAAATCACCAAAGAACCACCAAACAAAAACAAAACAAACAAACAAAAAACCCCTGTTGTTTATGAATGCTATGTGAATCAGCTGTTCATAGCTCTTCAAGTGTGCCTGTGCTAATACACACTCAGAGGGGTAGTAGCATCCTACATGAAAGAGGGAGACTGTCACTACAAAAACAGTGACTACAGGATCTGGTGTCTGATCTTGCAGCAGACTAAGGGTCACAGCTCTCAGAAAAAAAAGTAAAGAGATTATTCCAAGTAGCTGTCTTATAAATTTCAGAAAATAGGGATGTTCCTGAAGCACGAAGAGGATAAAGTCTGTGCTTTAGTCAGCTGAGCTTTAATATTGATAGGAGAGGTTTATCAGCCATATGGTAGCTGGCTGATATACATTGACTAATCCATTTTGAAATCCTAAGACAGAAAATAGCTTGCCCTTTTACAAGTGCCAGAAATAGACAGAAAAATATGAAGCAACAGCTTAAAAGGCTTTGCCTTATTGAGGCAATACAAAGAAGCCTGAGGTGTAGAGTGTGAAATTTCTTCCCTTCCAAAACCAATGGTCTTTTGGGGAATAAAAAAAACCCCACCCTGTTAATAGGAAGTGTAAGAGGACCCCACACCTCCTTGCCATCATAAAGGGTCACTCTAGCACAGCACCCTCACCAAGCCCAGACCTGTGGTGGCCATGATGTGTAAAGCAAGAGCTGCTGGAGCACCACCCCTCCTGTCTCTCATCAACAGAGTCACAGGGGAAAGGGGAAGAATTTGTTCCATGTTGTCGGAAGTTACTGTCTCTTAGACACTTTGGGATGAACTAACATTAGCTGGGCAACTGGGATAAGGAAGTAGATTAAAATATTGACTTGCAGCAAGTAGCAGCAGGACAAAGCTGTTAGCAATATTGCTCTTCATGTGGAAAGCATACAAAAAAGGAGGTAGGGGGGACTAACTGAGCTGGTCCAGCAAACCTGTACACAGAAAAGGGATCTAGGTAACCATATATCTCCATAGAAGATCTTCAGCTTCTGTTTACAGGTCTACAACAGAATTTGGTTTAAAGACACAGGTTTAATAAAGTTTTCCTATTTAAAATGTGGTTTCCTCCATGATATTTTGGATAAAGCCTAAAATAATAATTAAACTAATTTATAGTAACACTGTAAGTAGAAACAAGAAAAACAGGCACAAGGACAGCCACTAGATCTAAAATCTTAAGAGAGCTCAGTTACCAAAATCATCTCTTCAGTCTGCAGATACAGAACCATTTGAAACAGAAAACATGGTGGATTTACTTTTATGTATTTCAGTGCATTTACATTAATTAAAATGGCTTTCCTATTAGAATACTCTCCATTTCCACTTTAAGCCTTCAGTTGAATGAAAAGTCTAAGATACCATCAATGAACTGCCTTTGTAACCATAATGAGATAAGAGATTTGTAAAACATACATAAAAATATTAAATAACTGCATTTGCTTATCTACTTGGCTAGCAAAAGTGCCAGTTTAAAAGCAACAGCTATATAATAATTACAGTAAATTCATTTTAAAGGACAACAACTGTAGAAAAAACAGTACTTACTTGAAATCTTTTTTTTTTATTCAATTTTTTTATTCCCATCTTTTTTAAGGAAAAATTGCACAGCTACTCAATTGAGTGGTTTAAATCAGATTATTGAGGGGATTTTAAAAGTGATTTTAAAAGTGATTTTAAAAGTGATTTTAAAAGTGATTTTAAAAGTGATTTTAAAAGTGATTTTAAAAGTGATTTTAAAAGTGATTTTAAAAGTGATTTTAAACATTTATAGACTTTCAGCACACATGTAGAAAGAAATCATTTAATACATTAGTCTGCTGTAATAGAGCACACTTAGCATGGGGAAGCAATATTGACCCATTTTATGAATCTTTCATCTTTCCCAAGCAGGGTTCATTTTGCTGAGGAACAGCACATGTGCTGAAAATTAACTCCAGTAAAGGTAATTTCTCTTGAAAACAGAGGGAAAGAGCACTTCTAAATAAAACCACAAATGTTTGCCCTATCCACCCAGATCCCAGAAGCACGTCATGCAGCACACCACTATTTCCAGTGACGTGGCAAAACATAACCAGTGATCATGTTTATGTGGCCTTGTAAATTTACATATGCAACATACCCAGCACACCTCCCGAAAATAAAATAACATAACATAAAAAACATAAACCAAAAACCAGTTCCTTCCTGGTATCTTAACCTATAAGTAGTAGATCATTTATTTTGTGATCTTTCTTATTTTTCAGTTATGCAACATGGGTGTGAGGGCAAGAGATGTAATTTAGCAATAGAGACATCATCCACATGGGGCATGTTTTGTAAATACAGCAGTCATTTACATTTTTAAGGTACAAGTCATCATAATATTCAGTTTCTCACCACCTCCCACGCTGGTAATAGGGCAGTGTGACTAAAGAATAAAGCCACCATTCATCATTATAATACAAAGCTACATCCCAAAACTGGGTTAGTGGAAAGCAGAGTGGCAGGACAGTGACCAACACACTAACCCGACCAGCCCGGAAAAGCTGCGGAAGAGGTTTGGCTCCATGCACAGCTCCCAGGAGGTAAACGAAGCCCAGAACAGGCGGTTAGGGGCCACTCCTCCAACACAGCCCTACAGGAGAGACTCAACCTGTCCTCAGTTGCCCTTCGTAGGAAGCAAACCCTTCCCTTCCAGTACTGTTTCTCCAGACACCTCCCGAGGCATCCCCCTCACTCCAAGGATCCAAAAGAAAGTCTACAAGTTACGAGGCAGGAATTTTCACATGAACAAACACACACACACACACACACACACACACAAAGTAAATACAACCTGTACGCTAACAATTCGGCAAAACAAAGCTACAACACCCTAAGCTGGCGCTGGCAGTCTGTCCCCTCACACGCACCCACTCGGACTGAAGGCGCTACCCCAGGGGGACAGACAGGGCACAGCCACCTGACAAAGAGTTCAAAAGTACGACTCCACGAACCACTAAAAAGGCGTAGACGCGTACACACACACACACACACACGAGTGTTCTGAACCGAATTACAGCTCAGAGGGAGCTTTCGACGCCATCGCACTGCGAAGCAGAACCGACCCAGACGGCCTCCTCCTTGCCCACCGCCACCTCCGCGCCGGGCAGCTGAGCCCCACCCGGCAGCCCCGCCGCGACCCAGGGTCCCCATCCCTCCTCCCCACCGCAGTCTCGCCCGGGCCTCTGCACCTGTCCCCCCGCACCCCGGCAGCAAATAGCCCGTCCCACCACTGCACCCCCGCGGCGTCCTCCGAACCCTCCCCGAACCGCGGCAGCTGCAGGGCGGGCATCCCCGCCCGCCTCGGAGGGCAGCGGCCTGGGCAGCGTGCGAGGCACCGCCGCGCACCCCCGCACGGCCCTGTCGCCCTCTGCCTGGCCGCGGCCCCCAGCCGAGGCCGGCGGCCGCCTCCCCGGCACCCGCTGGGCTGCCTACCCGGGCTTTTGAGGTTGTAGCGGGCCTCCATGGCAGCGAGCACCGCTCCCTGCGCAGCGTCTCCGGCAGCCGGAGCAAGGGGGCGGAGAGAGTGGAGAAAGGCCGAGCCCGGCCCAACCCGCCTCGGGAAACTCCCCTGACGTGGCAGCGGCGGCCCCGCCGTGACCGCGGAGGGAGGCACCTGCCGCACCGGCACCGCCCCCAGGGCCTCGTTGGCACCGCACCGCCGGGTGGCCCTCGGGCTCGGGGAACCGGAGCTGCGAGTAGGCCGGCAGGGCAGGGCCGGCTCGGGCCGGGCTCGGGGATGTGTGGGTGCAGGCCGCGGCTGGGCACTGAGGCCGCTGTTTGCTCATGCGGTTGTGTTGCACAAATTAAAATTCACAAGCTGCTCGCCCTCATCTGTCACGGTGGGGAAGAAGCAGCCGCTTCCCAGCAGCGCTGGGTGACACCGGGACCCAGAGCAGAACCGCGAGTCCATGCGCAGGCGGGGTGGGAGGTGATGGCACGGTCAACAGGCCGCGGGTCCGCCGCCTCGGCTCCAGTGGTGGAAATGTCCCCGGTGTCCCCGTCCCTTCTACTTTGAACCGTGGAGGTCGCAACGTGAGGTGCTTCAAGAGTTCATAGCACACGAAGGTTGTTTTGAGAACTGGAGGCTTAGAAAAGGGGCTTCAGGACCCCCCCCACGCACACACACTGGCACCCCACCCAAAAGAATTTAACCATAGCGCAAAGGCTTCCTAGCATCCTGCTGGTTTTCAGGATCATGAAAGACTGAAATGGTGTCATACAGCAATGATTGTTAGTGCAGGCAAGAATTACCAGCGAGATCTTGTCTTGGAGGATCACTTTCTCCATGCCACAGTGCCAGAGGAGTACTTGTCTGCATCTACAACTTTGATTTCTCTGCTGCTCGGTTACAACCACAGTACACTTCCAATAGCTCTTTTATGAACTCATAGGTAAGGTAATATATAAATTTAAGTGGTCATCATCTCAGCAGTCTCAGTTTCCCTTTAATTCAGTATCAGCTGTAAAAAATGAATATGCCTGAGCTTTTATGTGTTTGTCTTCAACAGCATGAGGTTGAAACTCTTGCCTCTGGCTCATCAACTGTCCTTAATTTAGTCTGCATTACTTTATATTCTTACTAATGTTTTGTTTTGTTTTGTTTTTTTAAATAATGTTTTAATGTCTTAGTTCTCTTTTCCTGTTTGCCTTCTTCGGTTGAACATCAATGGAAAACAGTTGTAAAAAAGAACATTTGAGTAGGTTGGTTTTTTTTTTTACCTCCTCAGAATGGCAAAACAAGGCGTTCCTCTTCCTTTTCCTGTTCTGTTGCATGGTGATGTTGTGGTAACAGCAATAAGTAAATAAAGAAACTGTTCTCCACCTTAGCAAGTAGCTGGATTTTCAAAGGGGCAAAGTGATCTTCCTTTTTATTGGACAAAGCACTACGAATAATATAAAGCACAGATTATATATATATATATATATATATAGTGGAAGGGAAGCAATGGCTTCTGGGGGTGCCTTCTCTACAAGAAACACCCCAGGGTACCTTTATTGGCAAACAACTCTTGATGACATCTCATCATTTCTGGCTAGCAATAGCTGATCTGCCCATTGGAGATGGTGACCTGCAGGCACTGGGTGTCATGTTTACACACTATTTTGGTCACTCTTAGCAGGAATGTCCCATCCTTCCTCATTTGCCAGAGCCCTCTTGCTGTGCAGTGGGAGAAGGGTTGTGGGACCATCTGTGACTAAATCTTGCCCTTTCCCAAAGTAGGAGAGCAGTATTTTGCATTTAGAAGGTTGAATTTCCATGTCAAAAGTTCTGTTCTGATAGAAGATGATTTTTTAAATGGTACTATAATGTGAGTAATGGCATGGACTGAGAAGTGATCATTATAAGGATCTAGTTAAGAGTAATGTGGAGTTCAGCTTTTCCTTCTGGGCTCTGACCTTTGACCCTGGTGACCCTTACCATGTTATATATCTTAAAGAGGAAGCACCTGCAGTTAGCATGAAACCTGGACTTTTAGCTATAAAAAAGAAATCCACAGTCACTGTAACTACATGAGAGCTAAGCCCTATTGAAAATAAGCTGAATAGACTTAAAATTTTAAATAACAGAAATTCACTGATAGGACACAGAAGTTTTCTCTATTTAAGTAAGCTACACTGTGACCTGGCTGGGGCTGGGGCAGTGACCACATGGAATTGTGCAGAGCTCAATTTGAGACCTCTTTAATTTTCAGCTGTATTATGACTTCAAAGTCAGAGCTGCAGGAGGTGAGTGCTGCCAGATGAGACCGCTGATTCCTGTGAGGAAGTCAGTGTATGAGGTAGAAATCTGGGGATTAATTCCCTGCCCTGCATGTCAGCAGCTGCTTGGAGCACATGAAGAGCTGGCACTGCAGAACTCTTGTGCAGTCCGTGTTGCCAGCCCAGAGCAACAGCCTCCCTCCTCTTTGTGCTTCTGGTAAAAAAATGCCCTTTGAATTTGTTTGTTTAGACCTTTGCATGGAGAAGCCATTTTGTGCTAGGACTTGTGGTTTTTCTAAACAAAATACCAAATATAGTAGCAAAATTGCAGTCAGATCCTACATGCTGGCAGCACTTCATGTAGCTTGTGTATCCTGTCATATGATCTAACTTGGTGAAAAAATAAACATGCTCAGCTGAAACATACAGAAACTGAAAGTTTGCCTGGACACAAACACTTTGTTACTTAATACCATACTGAAATCATTGCAGAAATGTTTTGTACAACTTCACAAAATTTGTTGCAGAACAGCAATCATCATCATCATTTTCAACAATTCAAATTAATAAAAATTGTGTAGCTTTAGTAAATGCTCTACGTTGAAGAAAGGCTTCAGTTTGACCCCCCCAAAATCACTACTAATTTCTAATTATTTTAATTTCTAGTTTCTGAGAAGTTGGCTTTGTCTATGTTTCTATGTTCTTTCCTGCAGTTTTGGTATAATTATTTTTTTTTCTTTTGGATTGAAACAGACTCTGATACAGCCACTTAGCTTCAGAGCAAAGGAGCATATAGAGGCCTGTCTGTTGCAAAAAAGCATTACAAAATTAACTACAGCCATAACGTCTGTCAAAATGCATAATTCTTCAATTGCAGCCATTTCTGCTATGAATCAAAGTCCAATCAAAGTAAACATACAATCAGAATTCTGCTGAACAACTGCAGGTTATTAATATACATTTCTGAGCTGATTACCAAAAGCTTGCTTTATAGCTAATGGAGAAAACCAGGAGCTTTTACAGCAGAGTTCATCCTGCCTGGAATTGATGTTAGCTGTAGATCCAACAAATCTTTGCTGGATTGCTGGATAAATCTTTGCTTTAAATGTTCCTGGATTTCTCCATTAGCTGCATAGGGGGATTAATCCTCCATGTTCTAGACTGTCCTAGTTAGGTATTTTCATATATATACATATATCTGCATCTGATATATATAGCTCTGTATACCTGATCCAAATGTATCACGTGTTTCACCTCAGTTTAAAAGAAGTGCAGACATTTCAGTCAATAGGGCCTCATATTTTTTTAAAAGTAAGACTCTTAATGAACTGACTTTAAAGGCTCAAATAAATGGCATTTACAAAGTTCAGCATGCAGAGTTGGGGGATGGACACCAAGAGGCCTCCAGCAGGAGCCCCTGAAGAGGAATTTACTTTCAAAACCTCCCCTTTCTCTTAGAGGCAGGACACCTGTGTGACTCAGCGGTTCAGTTTTTGCATTTGGGTCTGATGCATCAATGTATGTTCTTGCAGATCTCAGGAAATTAAGGTAGGTAATGTGACACTGAACTATTTACTTCTCTGTGTAGGTCATACAGTTGTATGAGGTAAGCTACCTTTCAGTTGTCTATACCATGTATATGTTAAGTGATTACTTTGTCATTTCAGAGTGGGGTTTTTAAAGTCAGTGGGGTTTGTATGCTTTGTAGGCTGTCTCCTAAACTCAGCTACAGATGACTTCTTCCAGAGGTTTGAGGTTGCAAAAGCTTATGAAAAAAAAAAAAAAAAGTAGTTCTTTATACAAAGCATTCCCACCCTGCTTTCACCAGTTCACAAAATGAAGAGCAGTTTGCTTAATTTATAATTCTACCCTTTCCATACAGACTGTTGGCTGCAGAATTAAAGTCTAGTGGAATTAAGGAATCTAGTGTTAATATGCCCATATTATCAGTGCGAACAGCTATGACTCAGTTGGGAAAAAAAAAATCATTATTGTGCTCAGTGGTGACTAATACAGTCTCAGCTTTTAAATTCCTTTATGTGAATTTGGAGCTGGTAAATCTGGATTCAACAAGTGCACCTCCTCCTCACTGATAAAAACAAGCACAGCATTGTGTAACCAATGCCCTGTAGCAGTTGCACAGACACATGGTGCTTCTCAGCAAAGTGATTTCTGGCTTTTCTTCAAGCTTAGTTCCAAAGCAAGCATCTCTCAAAGAGGGGGGGATTTTCCAGCTGTCTTTTAATTAGCATTATTTCAGAAACTGGATAAAAGAATGAGGGAAGAACCATATTGCTGTAACTGCCCAAGAAAGAGAGTGCCTGATCTGGACTATCAGTGTAGAGTTTGTGAAACATCTTGCAGTAGTCCACACTATGTGAAATGAAAGTAAAAGTCCATATTTTTCTTTTTTTTTTTTTTTTTTTCTGCCTAAGGAATGGGAAGAGTCATGCCAGTCACTTAACTCACACTCCTCTGGCATCATCCCTGTAAAGAGTTCAGATGGTTTTCCAGTTCAGAAGAGACGTGCAGAGGCACAAGTCAAAGCTGAAGCTACGGTCTGAGTGACAGCTGTTTGGGACTCTGGAGTTCCCTGATCTAGTTACTCTATCTTTAGCAACTACAGGTAATATGAGAGATTTTCTCTGCTGCATATTCTTTACTGTGCAAATCCACTCTGATTAAAAAGTATTTTGCTCCTGTGCCATTATTTAGGGGGAAAGAACAAGCATAGCCTTTGACTCAATACAGCCAATTTTTTCATGATTCTCCTCCTTCAGGGCCCAGATTTTCTTTTTGTCACTTTTTTTCTTATGCCCCGCACTTAAACTTATTCCCAAAGCTTCCTTCTGGGAAGACAGCACCTGTGCTCACAATTACAGGGCAGGCAGAGGGAAAGCAGTCAGGATTATGTGTGTCAGACTGCAATCAAGCAGGCTTTCCACCTCCTCCATTCCAAAAATATGCCTCATGACTCTAATGTAATCTTGAGTGTACCTGCTTGTTTACAACTGTTTGCATACAGCTCCCAGTGACTCAGCAATGGGAATAAAGGATTTATGAGCAGAGACTTAATTTAAAGCTCCTCAAAAGAATGTTTTAGAATTGTTGGAAGAGTGATTCAAGCTTAATTGTGTCATTAAGCAAGATATACTGACTTACCCGTTGTCTCCACCAGCTCCCTCGGGATATCTGGGACACCCAGGAGTTTCTTAGATGGTCAGTGGAAATCTTGGGCTCGATTCAATTGCACCCATGAAAGCACCTAATGCTGTATGAGTTATCCTGAGGTTTGCCAGACATCCACATGGAGCAGAAAGGTCTGATATGGGACACTGGTGCTGTTCTGAACAAAGTGGTAGCTGAAGGCCAGGTGGAGTGCCTAGAGCACCTTCAGTGACATGAAGGACCCATGTGGGCAACTGGAGTAAAGCCCTAATCACAACAGCCAGGAGAACCCACAGAGTGGCTCTGATGACCAAACATCTACTCACTGGCAAATTGAGTTGCTCCCTGAGCTCCAGCTGAACATATGAACCTGATCTCCACTGCCTGTTAGCAACTTACCTCTTCCTGAAGTTTCAGCTTCTTGGGCTCCAACAGCCCAGCCCAGGTAGGATTCAGCCCCGTAGCCTTGGTTCAGCATGCTGAGGCCATCACTGTACTGTGAGAAAGGGCTGCACAGCAGAGCCAGTTAAGATAAGGCAGAACCAGAGCAGAAACACTGATGTGAAAAGGTATCAAATGCTAAAAAGGAAAAGCAGAGTCAGAAAATGGCAGTTTGGTGACAGTGGCCAGCAAAGACGTGTCTGGTGTCTTGCAGGGAGAAGTGAGCATGTTAGTCTAGTAGCCTGGTAGTCATAGCCACCTGTGTTATACCTGTATATATCATGTATGTATCATAGCCACCAATACATTACTGCTTTACACTTTAAAATTGTGTGTATCAGCTTGCAGGATTTTTTTGCAGATGGTGGAAGGTGCCTATCAAAATGACACATGAGGGGTGTATCTTGGCAGTAGCAACAGGCTACAGAGGCATTTCATTATTCTGAAAGAGGAATAACAAGCTGAAAACATTTGTTCAGTCTGGTTTTCATAAATTAGAATTTATAGATTTGATATATGGGGACTATTAGTGGTAGGAATATAAAGAGGGGAGAGAAGAAGGGAACAAACTTCTTCCATCCTGAAAAACTTTTAAGGATGCACCCAGTTCATGGGGGCAGGAAGCTTTCATGGGACAGGGTGCCCTAAGAAAAGCAGGAAGGGCTGTCAAGTGAACACCAAATTTTAAGCCAATACTCAAGTTTCTGCATGAGGGGTTTTATGAAGAATTGCAGAAGTTGGAATGACAACTGCTGCTTTATAGATAGAAAATATGGAACCGAAATATGAAATTGCTGAAGGAACAGGTCTGGAAACAGTGCTGAGCAAGAGGAACAGAACTGGTGGGAGTGAGCTGATTCCTCTGCTGCTGTTGCAGAGCTTGCATTCAGGGTGTGAGGCCAGACAGTGGGATGAATGGCATTCTGGCAGTCAAAAGAAGTTTGAGCCACTGTGGAGTATTGAAATAGTAGCAATTTGTGGATCAGACCATTTGGTTTGCCAGAGGATGATTCAGTCTTTGAAAAGAGCACTGCAAAAAAGCAGAGCATGGTTTCACCTCTCAGGGCAGGGTTTAGAGACAAAAAATGTTGACCCCTGGGTCATTTTGATTTGACTTAAACCTTTTGCTTTGGCTCTGTTGGATTTCCCAGAAGGCATACCCCTATTCTCTCCATATACTGCTTTTTAAAAGGAGATGAAACAGATTTATATTTCTCCCAGCTCAGATGGCTCTGGTTGTTATCAAACTAGCCTTCAAAACTGGTGTGGATGTATGTGAACAACAGGGGGAAATGCAATAAATAGGTGATCTAACCTAAGAACAAATAGGAATTGTATCACAGGTGTCAGGTCCCTTGAATGATACTACTTAAAAGTACTTGGTGTACTTAAAGTACTTAAGTACTTAAAAGTACATGGTGGAGCTCCAAGAAACCCCTGGAATGCTGGTTCAGGATTTTAACTTTATTGCTAGGACTTCCACCACTCCATCTGATCAGGCAGTTTTATCAGCAGCACTAGAGAAACACCAGCTGCAGAAGAGAACTTGCAGCACTGGGTGTGAAGGACTCCAAAAAGCATTACTGGCTCTCAAACTGTTGGATGGTTGCTTTGTCTGGAATACCAGAAAGCTGAGGAAGGATGGAAGCAGTATTTATCAAGGAAGCTTGTGCTGGTATGAGACTCAGATTTTGTGTGGGAAAGAGCAAGGAGACAGCCTAATTAGGAGGACAAAGGACATAAACTTGCAGTGATAAATGAATTGTTCCTGGCTGAGTGGACACCCTTTAAGGTCCCTTCCAACCCTATCCATTCTATGACTCTGTGATATGAACAGCAACATGCAAACAGCAGTTCATTTGTGACAGAAATTTTCAGTGGTGATGAGAAAGTGAGGACCAGAGCTTTCATGATGCTCATGCTCTCAGGTACCAGGCATGCTCTCCACAACTTACTCCCCTTTTCACTGACAAGCTGAGTTTCCTCTTGGACAGTCAGGCTGTTTGCTCTCCCAGCTTTGAGCAGAAGCTCCAGAACATCACTGCTCTCTTGCTTTCAAAATCCATTTCCAATTCCCAGTGTGAACATGTTCATGCCTGATTTATCTTTCCATTTGTACTGTCACTACTCTGTAGTTCAGCAGAGGCCAAAATGGCTTTTAGTTCACACTGAGTAGAGATTAAGACCTATATAAGGAATAAATCCTGCTGTAATAATAAAGGCAGCTCTGATACTGTCCTGGAAGTTACACAACTATGTCAGCCTTTGAGGACTCCATGGTGCAACTGGAGAACTGTATGGTGCAACGTAGCTGGCCCAGATCACCTCACCATGGTTCAACATATGTACATGCATCTTGTAATAAATTCATCATCTTTTTCTTGTTCACATTTTGTGAAAGCAAGCAGCTAGGAATACACTTTGAAACGTTCCACCCTACACACATAGCCACTCTGTTGGTTTTTTGTTTTTTTTTTTAATCTCTTGTACTCATCTATGAAGCATTTAATACCAACCCTTCTCAATTTAGGCTGTGTTCAATAGTTGGTTTGGGATTTTTTGCTTTTTTAATTTTTGGTTGGGGTTTTCTTGTTGTTGTTTTTGGTGTTTTTCTTTAAAGGACATCAGTGGGGTTTTTTTCTACCTTCTGGTACTCAGCAATTCAGAAAGAAATAATCTTTCCTCCTCATAGCAGGTCCTGGTATTACTAAGAAAAATACTAATTCGAGTATCTCCTCTGGCTAGTCTCCTGAAAATCTCTTACCTTATCAAAAATACCTTAATCTAATCCAAGAGACACTGTGACAGACTGCTGCATCAGGTCAATTTTTTTTTCCCTGGACATATTTATCTGCATGAATATTTTGTTTTTAAGTATGTTCTGGAGATGGTTGAGAAAGGTTTAAAGTCTGAATGCCAGCATAAAATGTAACTTGAATATGAATGCATATTTTATGGTGTACATGCATACCAAGATTACATAAATGCACTCTCTTTTTAAGGAAGTTAGTAGAATGTAATGGATTAGGTTAGATATTAGGAAAAAATTCTTTACAGAGAGTGTGATCAGGCTTTGAAATGGACTGCCCATTCCAAAACCCAACAGTTTCTTGCAGGACAAAGACTGTGACCTAGTGGCAGATCTCAACAAAATGGCAAATGAATGTGTGGCCAGAATGATGAAATAGAAAGCACTGTTAATGAAGGTCCTGTGGACTGGAGAGCTGTCAGAAGGTTCCTCTTGCCCACCATTGCTGTGGTGAACTCAGAAGACAACTTTATATTACTTTATCAGAGGGGCTGGTCAGAAGAACTGCCCTCACCTAGGATAATGGATGGTGACAGTACCAGGAGGAATCTGAACTCTGTATTTTGTAAGCATTATGTTTTGATTAAATCTGCTGTCATTATCCTTCACACTGGCAACAGGACAAGTACTTTTGGCTGTGCTAAATGTTTCTCACTTTTCCAAGCACCTAGAACTGCTTTACTTACCAAGTGAACCATAAAGGAGCTGAGGTCCATCTATTTCCTAGCACCTTTTTCTAAGAACTCCACGTATAATTAATAGACTCATGTTGAAAGAGCCAATTTACTTCCAGAACGTAAGTCACATGCATCAGGCAGCAGTAAAGGGCATGGAAACTACTGATGTCCCTTTTGGCAGATGTCTGCATGGAGAGCCTTTGCATTCGTGGTAACTGGCTCTGCCAGCTGGTGCATTCACTTTAGTCCTAGAGCCTCAGGATTTATCAGTATGTAGAATACAGATGTAGTATACAGAAACTCAGCATCTGCATTCAAACCACAACTGAAATGAGATTTGATTACCACAGATTAAAACTTTCCTTGGTGACCCTGAACTCACTGGCAGCCATGCAGCGTTGTGCCTTATCGCTGCTAAGAGAAAACTTTCAAATTCCATCTTCCCTGCTGTCCCCAGAGCTACCTCAGCTAGGAGCAGATCAGTTACCAGTGAGTGAGGTACAGCTTCCCTTACCTGTTCCTGGGGCACAGCAAGATGCCTCCCATTTAGCTCAAGCTCTTCCCACTCCTTTTAGCTGCTGCCACCACTGCTGGACCATGCATGCAACTGGTTTGAGCCAGAACTAGGAAAAAATGAGTTGCTCTTCTGACTAGAGACTGTAATTTTGTGTCATTAATTAAACCAAAACAGTGAACACAGAACTCAGAAGTTACATTTTACTTCCTTTCAGGTTTGAAAGTGCTCTGCTGTCCTGTGGCGAGTCTGCCCATGATAACTTTCAAAATAAAAAGCAGTGATGTTAGCTGACTACTACAGCAGGTAGATTGTCCAGTCCTCCTTTTAATGGTCTCTTCTTAATTTTAATCACAGACAGGGGTACCCCCGTTAGAGGGAATCAGAACCCAGTGCTCACATCTTCAGGACTTCCCATCAGTACATCAGAACATCAGGGTGGAAATACATACAGATTCTTTGCTGTGCTAACTGCAGATGTGCAGGATCTCAAACTTAGCAATGTAAATTCAACCTCTGAGATGCAACACCCTCCTCTGAAGCCTTATAAAAATACCAGTGCAACATAGAGCCATTTTACAAAACAATTATCTTTATAGAAAGGTATTTTAGTGGTATATGCTGAGGTAAATAATAAAAACAGACCCAACAGAGGGCATAACCAGTGTTATAGAGAACTCGGGATGAAATTTGTCCAAAAGCCCAATTTATAAAAGCTAATATTTACCTACCAGTTTTGATCCCTGGTAAGATGCTTATTGCTGTAATACTTCAAAATTATTCTTTAGTTTACAAATTGAAAAATATATGAAATTAGATCTGTATGAATGTTAAGTATTAGCTGTCACAAATTTTAAAAGGCATTGTACCAAGTTTTCTTAATTTTTTACTATCCAATTTGATTGTAGCAGGTAAATAAACTACAGCATACATTTTACCTGACACCATGCATCAAAATCACCATAAAAACTAAGTTTATCAAAGTCCAACTCCACAAGGAAAACATGAAAAAGTGCAAATTATGTCCCCAGTATTTCTGTCACAGCTGTTTTTTCTTAATATGGCATGAAAAAGGTTTACAGCATATATTAGAAAATTCTTACAAGTGTTCACCTCAATGCTTATATTTACAACATTTTGCTCAAAGTGCTCACTATATGAAAAAAACCGATTGGATAAAAATATTTAAACAGTGCTTTCTGAACGTTCAGGGAAAATTCATATAATACATCAGTCCCATTTGTTTTCCTCTTCACTCAGTGCAATGAGATGCAGAAGTCACATCAACTTCATGGAAACTTTGCTTGCCACAGTGCCAGAAAACCTCAGTTACAGTGGCATCCTTGGTGTCCCATTGGGAGTGGGTCTTTTATTTTTCTGCATGTGGCTTTGATGTTTTCGTGATCTTACTACCTTCATTCTTACTTCAAATACTTCTTGTATGGCTTTTCGAAAACAATGGAAATTGTAGTCTATTAATCCTACAGAGACAGAAATGGTTTCCATATTAATAAAGACATTTATAAAATTAGGTAGTGATAAATTGCTTCTGTTCTGCATTCAGTAAAATACCACAATGTCTCTCAAGGTCCTAATCAGTGACTTTTCCAGGCATTTTTTCTGTGCTGAGCAAAAGCACATTTGGTAAATGGAAGTAATTTAATGAGCATTGTAGTTTCAAACCATGTCAGATATTAAATATACTTATTAGACTTCAGAGAAAAAAACCCAGAAGTAGTTTATTGGGAGATAACAAAGCCTGAATTTAATAAAGAGCTTTGGAGAATGGCTCACCAGACTACAAGAAAAAATTAATATCTTTCATAAAATATGGTCTCATTTTGTAAATTAACTTTACAGAATAATTATGATAAAAATAAGAACCTGTAGTAAAAGGTTGGTTTTTTTGACAATGCATAAACTTTGAAGTGGATACTTGATAGAAATATTATGAAATAACAGCCTGTTATATTTCATCTTACAATGTAACTGAAAAATAGCACAACAGACATGCTGTTAGATTACATACATAATAGGCAGATAATATTACCATGTGAGTGGGCTGACTGTGATCCCACAGAAAAGCTGTAAAGCCATATTGGTAGTCAATCAGAAGGCTTACTGGGTGCTACAATTGTGTAATACTGCAATAGAATTTTAGAATTCTAGTACTGAGCTTATGACCTCATTCAAGGTTAATGCCATAAGCTTTCTTAACTCGAATACTGCAGTGTTTTCCACTTCAATTTCCCTAATAGGAGATGATACATATTTTAAGTGGTTTAAATCCACCATATTACACTTTGATTTTTTTTTTTCCAGGACTCTGCTTCCCTTTTCCTAGAGGTTAGACAAAATATTGTGTGGAAGTCACCAGGCACCAAAAGCTAATCTGCACTATAATACCAGAACTTTACTGTTAAAAACCCAGGCTATAGCACTAGGTGTCCTCACCTATGTAAATCTAAGAACCTGGCACAATTGTGAACAAACCCAAAAGGGTGCACATTCAACCAGGTGTATTTTCTGAAGCAGTGTTCTTAGTAGGACACAGCAAAAAAGAAAATGACAGTATCTAACATTGATTGATACTAAAGGCAATACAGATATTGAAGACAAATTCAGCCATTAAAAGTTCTATAAAATAAAAGCTGAATAGCCTGTAAAAAAAGCTGTGCAGACAGGGTATGAGTACACCATTTACAAACACACCAACACTGACTGGGGATTTAGTATCACCTGATGGGGACGTGAGCCCAGATGGTGGCTCATTCTCCCACTGCTCAGTTCTGGTCTAAGAGCATTTCACTAGGACCAGCAACTCAGTGAACATCATGCCAGTGAGCAGAGTGATCACAAACTAAACTTTCATTATTGACCTTGACCAGGGGCAGAAAGATAAACAAGAAATTTTATGTTCTTCAACTGCAAAATATGAAAGCCATCTAGTTCCCAAATATGCATATTTTAAAAAGCCTCCTTTTGAGATGGGAAAAGCAAGAGCATACTTTTTTCTGTCATCAGCTTCAATTATTTTCCCTTGGTTATGGCACACAAGCTGTTTCAAATCTGTGTGCTGGCACCAACAGGTACAAATCAATGTAAGATAAGATAAACTGACACTTTCTTCTGGTGCAGATGGAAGTTTTACTTCACTGAAGTTAAACTTTCAGATCTTTTTGTATCAAAAAGTTGTCAAAAACATTTATGAATTCATCTTATCTTAATGCCAGCACAAAAACCTCATGCCTCTAAACATGTTATTTAAGCTCTATCAAGCTGTACTTACCTTTAATACTTCTGATACAGCTAGAGATTGTTACCAGTTCATGACAACCACAGTTATTCATTAACTCACTAACATAAGGGAATAAAGTAAAGCAATGCTAGTAGAGGGAAAAATACCTTTTCTCTCAAAACTTTCTTCTCTGACAAAACAAACAAGAGCAAGGAATTTTGTCACCTCTTTTAAATAAAGGACAGTTGTGTTGTTCAGTTTTATGATTGCCATTGATTCTTTGTCATAAGGAGTTCCAGTGCCATCATCTTTAAGCCTAAGGGGAAATATTCAACAAACAAACAAACAAACAAACAAACAAGAGAAGATCAGCTACTAAAACGAGCTAACAGAAGTAATCCCATGCTGGTTCTTTCACCAGATAATCTCAAAATTTTAAAATTTTCATTTTAACCTTTCATGGAGACTCTTCTTCAAACTACACACTGTAAACTAAGACAACAAGAGATTTATCCACACACCAAATCTTAAATCTGGGGCTAGAAATCAGGTTGTTTGGTTACTATGTACCTGAACTGGAGCCCTATTTTTTTTTCCTCTATCATAGAATCATAGAATTGGCTGGGTTGGAAGGGACCTCAGAGATCATCAAGTCCAACCCTTGATTCACTACTGCTGCAGTTACCAGACCATGGCACTGAGTGCCACATCCAGTCTCTTTTTAAATATCTCCAGGAATGGAGATTCCACCACCTCCCTGGGCAGCCCATTCCAATGCCTGATCACCCTCTCAGTTAAGAAATTCTTTCTAATGTCCAACCTAAACCTCCCCCGGCACAACTTGAGACCGTGCCCTCTTGTCTTGCTGAGAGTTGCCTGGGAAAAGAGACCAACCCCCCCCTGGCTACCCCCTCCTTTCAGGGAGTTGTAGAGAGTGATGAGGTCTCCCCTGAGCCTCCTCTTCTCCAGGCTGAACAGCCCCAGCTCCCTCAGCCTCTCCTCATAGGATCTGTGCTGGAGTCCCTTCACCAGCCTGGTTGCCCTCCTTTGGACCCGCTCCAGCACCTCAATCTCCTTCCTGAACTGAGGGGCCCAGAACTGGACACAGGACTCAAGGTGTGGCCTCACCAGCACTGAGTACAGGGTCAGAATCCCTTACTTGGACCTGCTGGCCACACTGTTCCTGATACAGGCCAGGATGCCATTGGCCTTCTTGGCTACCTGGGCACACTGTTGGCTCATGTTCAGCTTCCTGTCAATCCAGACTCCCAGGTCCCTCTATCCTCAACTATTTGCCACAAGGTTTTTGTTTGTTGTTTTGTTTTGCTTTTAATCAGTGTATTATATTATGACTTTATCTGAAAGTTGGTACTGATAACTCCAAATCTTGTAATCTTGCTTAAGCAGTGGCATCTGAGTGATAGTTGAAGCCATCATAAGACTTCCTTCATGAGATATTGGCTTTTGCAACATCAAGAAAAGAGATTTCTCCTTTACAGATGATGTGTCACAGTGATCACTTTATTAGTATTACACCTTGTAATTTTACTCTCATTCCTGAATGCACAGAGATCTTGTTAAATGAATGACTATCACCAACTTCTCAGAAAAGTTAGTATCAATAATACATGAAGGTAGCAACTTCCACAGATGCTCCAGGAACAGAGGACAAGGAATAAATGGTATCATCTCTTTAGTCTATAGCTACAAACATGGCAAGCAGATTTCTGGTGATAAATGCTAAATGGTTATACAAAGACAATAGCAGAGTGACATTTTGTGAATAGAGTGCTCTACAAGTGGAGTTGTGCAGATAATAATTAAATCCAGTCTTTTTAACTACAGAGCAGCATCTTTCTCTGGGCAAAGACAATGCCACAGAATCAGCATTCTCTATGGTATACCTCTCTAAAATAGAAATTATTGTACAGTTACTGAAGTGACCAACTCCAAAATCTGAAACATAATGCAGAATATACAAATTCAAGAAATTTCAGAAGGGTATTCAACAGTTTGATTTTCTTTTGAAGTTCTATTATTGTACATCTCTACCACTATGACTGTCCCTCACACCTTCTCCACGAGTGCAAAAAGCCTATCAATGGTTACAAATGCAAACCACCAAAGAATAGCACACTCAGCATGCTGCAGTTTAGCATCCAAGTCTATGCATTTATATGCAATAATTCCCAATATGGTCCTGCTTTTCCCAGGAATAGCTGGCATTACATTTGGCCAAGAGACTAGCCATTTAAAACAACTTGTAAGGAGATGTACATGCTACCCCAGGAGATCTTCAGTTGCTGATGTACAAGACAGGAAACTGAAAAAAAACCAAAGAAACCCAATAAAAGCAACCACAAAGGTCATATAGAGAAAAGAGGACAGAGTGCTGAAGCAGGAGTGAAGCAATTCTCTGAGAAGCCACTAGCTATTAAAGTAAATAAAACTAAATATGGCACCAAGAAAAGTTAATGTTTACTTTCATTTTAGGTTTTTTACTTCCTACTTCTTCCTCCACATAAAGTTATTTGCATAGAAAAAGGAAGATGTTCACAAAAGAGGCTGGGCAGGGAACAGTGTTTGTTGCTGGCAGGGGATCTGTACCTCAGCCTTTTTTTCTCCTCCTCCCCTGTCCTGACAAATTACACATTCTCATTATTGTTTATACCCACATCATTCTCACGTTGAGGCTGTTCAGACTCTACATTTTTCGAAAAACATTAACAATTTACTTACCCATATATACAAGAAATGTCAATCACAACATCTATCATATCACAGCAGAGCTCATAAGTTTGCATATCCACTGGAGTACTGTCCGTTGCAATATAGATCTTACTGACTACATCAAATAAAAATGCTTTTTCAATCCCAGAATTCTGTTTAAGAAAAAAAGAAAAAAAAAAAAGAAAATGGAAGCCATCTTTTCAAGTTAATAACAGGCTTTTTTATTCCCCTATTTGTCTGTTATACAAAAAACTAGGCTGAAGAAGTGGAAATTAAACTGTAATCAACCTCATTTTGAAAGAACATACACACAGCACTCTCATATTTGTAGCAAACCCTGATGCTCACAGACTTTCCAACAGTTTCTGCCTCTGAGCAGCCATAACACCAAGTTACACTCGAAAACTTCTCCTCTCTGGAAAACATCTGGAGATTACATTTATTTTCATTGGAAAATACAGGGGTGCAGGGCAATGGGGAGGCTCTTCCAATATCAAGCTTTTGCTTGATAAAGTTTATATTTGCTACAGCAGACATTAAAAGAGAGTTATTTTTTTAGAGTTATTTTAACTGGACGTGTAAGAAAGTAGAAATAAGAAAGAAAGTTGATGGACAAAGAAGGCCATAGTGCTCAGAAACTAAATGAAACTGAGACCTTGTCTCATCGGGGTATGGAGTTTTTTCAGTGTCAGGCTCCTTAGAAGATCTTTTAGGATCACAGGAGAAAGACCACTGTTTTGATGGTGCTCTTTCAGCTTTCATGTAGCACTGGCAGTTAAACCCACGTTTATGATGCTAGGCTTGCTAATGTGATGACAGCTGTGTTCCTGACATCCTGCCAAGCTGATTAAGACTCTCTGCATACTGTAGATGTATCCTATTCACAGCTCCCAGAGGCCAGCCAGGAATGCTACCTCATACTCATTACGTAGACAAGTAAACTGCCATAGAACTCTGCTTCCTGGAAAAAGAGGAAAAACTGTGTACTGTTTAGCTGAAAACAGTAGGTTTGCTTGCTGGTATCAATGGACTGTACCCAGGCAGCTGTCCCAGCAGGATCACAAAGGGCGATTTCCCAGTGATGTTAAAGCTCATGCTATTAAAATACACTTCAAAATCCACAAGGAAGAAAAGCACCTTTCTCCCATCAAACTGAATTTTCCCCATATATGGGCTTCCCTTCTTAATATGGCTTGGGATTGCCCAAGTGGTGGTTTTGTTAACCATCAAAAAACACTGAAAAACAGTACCAAGTTTTAACAGCTTCAGCTCCCGTTGCAGTTGTAGAACATTTCCTTTTCTCTTTCTTTTGTATATCAACTATTTAACAGAGTTAAGAGCCTAAAATGATCCTCTCACTTACTAAATTTCCTGAAATAGGTAGCAAAATTTTAACCCTGGTTATACTATTGAATGATGACCAGAAATATTTTTGGCATTTTCTTCTTAAAAAGGCTTAATTCTGCCATAATTGCACACACAACTAAGACTGGAAACAGCAAAGTATAGAGGCAAATTTCTTGCATTTCATTAGAGAAAAGACTCTGAGTGACATATTTCTGAAATTCACTAATAAAAGGAATACTCAAAACCAAGTACACACTGGGTATCTTAGGTACATGGGCTGAAGCATAGGATGTACAAGCAAAGCCTCAGAAAACTGTGTCTGCTGAGCCTGAAGGAAAGAAGGCTCACTGCCATCTAGAAATAACTAATGTAAGAGTGCACAAAAGACAGAGCCAAACTCTTCTCTGAGCTACAGTGAAGGACAAGAGGTAAAAAGAGCAAGCTGGAATTCCAACTTGATACAGAAAAAAAAATAATTCAGCATGGTGGTGGTGAAGCACTGGGAGTATGCTGATCTCAGGGGTTGTAGAGTTTCCACTCCTGCAGACACACAAAGCTGTACACAGAAAAAATGTACACAGAGCTATTTTGGTTATTCTGGCCATGTGCAATAGGGTTTTTTTTTTGTTGTTGTTTTTTTGTTTTGTTGTTTTGTTCTTTGTTTTTTTTTTATCTCTAAATAATAATTCTGACAGCACCTCACATACTTCAACAGGTGCTGTCAAATAAGACTAATCACAAGATTTACCTGTAAATCTCATGTAAATATATAGCTGTAATTCATAGCCAAAACACATACTTGAAATACGAGTCATTTTACACGAAAAAAGTTGGAATTCAAGCCCTGTAGTGTCATTCATGAGGAGACTATTATAAAATTTTCTACAGAGTGATAATTTCAGCTGTACAGGTAAGATGTACCTTAAATTCTTAGAATGCCAGCAACAATATAATAACAATTAACAATGAGAAGTGACTTTTCCATCTCAGAGCTCCAGCTGCTGCAGCCTGCCTGGACTTGCAGTGACAATCTGAAAGGTTTTCATATTGAGATGTTTGGCGTGCCAGATGTTACACCTGCTGGTAAGGGCAAAGCTTGCTGTTTTAACTAAAATTATGCTTATTTTCAGTTGAAACTAATACATCGTGGTAGGACCTGCTGAGAAACTGGCACCTACTTGTTTCTGATGAACTTTGTGTAGTGAAAGAAACCTCAGCGAGAAGGTAGGATGGCCCGAGAGGAGAAGTAACCACTAAACTATGTACCCACAAAACTTCACAGATTTCATTTGCAAAGGTTTTTAGCAACAATGAATTTGCCAGGATGTTTGTGACAAAACTGCTCAAGGGAAAAAAAATACCAGTGGTAACAGTAATTTGTAGTTGTTGTTACTAGGTTAAAATACACTATTCAAAGAGACATTATACCACTAACATTCAGGAAAAATGACAGTAAGAAATCAGCTGTTCCTGTTATTAGAGAAGGAGGGCTCCTTATTAAAGAAGCAAAGGCCAGCAGCTGCCTTATGCAACTGAATTAAATGCTGCCAATGAGAGCAGGGACAGAATAAGCAATAGTCATCTATGACACAACCCACGGTCTGGAAAGAAGATGCAATATGAGCTTAAAGCTCTGTCAAGCATTCTGAATTGATACAAGAGTATTCCATAGCTAACCTGAACCAAGTGAGTCTTTGTAAAATATAATCTGCAACAAATATTTGAGATTTTATTCTGGATAGATAAAACCCATGAAGCAGCTGAAATTCAAACCATGCTATTCAACTATACTGTGTTGGATGTAGAAAACACTTTCTATTATATAAATAGAATGGGTTCAATAAAACTAGAAGTATTACTTCAATCCCTAGCTTAGGTAAGTGGGCCTATTTTTCTCCTTTCTGAAAAGATGAAAGGTTAGCCAGGATTTTGCCCTAAAAAGTAATTTTTAAAAGAACTTACAGGGTATCACCAGTCTCAGTTAGGAATTAATTTTGGATACTTATTTAAACAAGTCTTGTAGCAAACAGCAGATGTACTGAATTAATTTTAATTTAAAATACTGCATTTAAAGCATACTACTACAGATTATGAAATTTAAACCATTAAATAGCAAAACTGTACTTAATTTTATTTTTTCCATGATAACTCATTGTTTTTGGTTTTAACACATACTTTTTAATATCTATCAAGAAAACTCCAGCAACCCTAAAATGAAAATTCATATTCCTGTGTCAGACAACTTGTTTGCTTGGTAAGTCCATGGTAATTAAAAAACAGACATCTTTCTATATGAAGCTGATAAAGAGTGTTAGTCAGGTACAATTTACATTGGTTTTGAATGCCAAACCAACTTCTGTTTTGTGCTTTACAAGCAGTTTCATTGACGAATGCAGAACCAGTATTATCACCGCAATGGTTCCTCAGACATTCAAGCACTGTGACACTACCAAGTTAGGCAAAAACCTGCTGCAAACATAAGAGTGATCACAGATCTATTTTTGTAAATGTTGGAAGTCTTCATGGCATAAATGAAAGAAAATCCTCATGAATACTGCAGCAAAACTGAAACTGGAACACCAACACACCCACACTTTGGAACTGAACACAGTGGCTTCCTGAGGCAAGGCTTGACCAAAATCCATGTCAAGATTTGCTACCACCAAGTTGCTGAAGACATAACTGATAACTAATTCTGTGCTGGAGAAGGATGTTTATTCTTCCTTTGGCTCCAAGTAGAGTCATTATGAGTCTCCTGCCTACAGGCAGCAGCTAATTATAAAAACAGACAGTGAGCATGCTGACGACATAGTGATACCACTATGCCTTGCTCTAGGTCACTAACAAACTGGGTTTTGCTCTATTTGGAGCTAAGAAACAGTCTAAGACTGTTTACCCTACTGAATAGGGTAACTCCCTCATTCCTTTTGGACTTTTGAATAATTAGAAAGATTTGATTTTCCTTACAAATTACATCTGATATTCTAGATATTATTGAACCTGCCTTCTGGGTGTTCCAATCACAAGCAAGTCTCACCAGTCATTGAGGAAGCAGCTTGTGCTCGAGTCACCTGGTGGTCTGGCAGAAATTCTTCAGCATTCTTCAGCAGAATTCTTCTTCAAACAGTGAGGAGACCCCATACAGAGATCTGACTCACAACATGAGTGATTGGGGTGACTGGCCCCCAGAGGACTATCATTCAGACAGCTTTTTCTTCAAGACTGCATAGCATGTTCAATATCCAGTTGCTCTAGAACTGTTGTCATCACTCCTTCATTACCCTTCTGATCTAAGTGGAGTTCAAGACTGGGTGCTAACTGGTGCATGGTCCAGCCATTTTTGCAGAAACAGATCTCTGTACCATTCATTATCAAACAGCCTCATAGTAAGAAAGTTTTGAAAAGACCTTCTTCTAATCCTAGTTCTTCCTTTCTGCAACACATCCATCATTTCTTTCTTTTTATTTTCACACCCTACACTGAGAAACTGTGAAGGCTAGTTTTATCTTACAGGCCATTATATGATATTAAATAATTTCATTACTTCAAAATCACAAAAAAAAGGCACAACAGAAGACCTTGTTTGGGAATTGAGGCTTGACAAATTAATGCTATATGCAAGGTGCAAAATCAGAATACCATAAGAAAAAGTGCAGGAGCCACTACAACCACCATAAGGGGGAGTTCCCCCTTTTCACAGCCTACTCACTATGTTTGCCTTTCCTTATGGCCAAATGTTCCCATCTTTTTATGTCAAAACAGAAGGATGTCAGACTCCTCCATGACCTGCTTTTAACTAAATTAAACAGTGCATTAATCTGTGTCATAGTGACTCAGACAGGGAACAAGTGTCAAAAACAGTAAGAAGGAGAGGAAGGGAACACACACACAGGAACAGTGGAACAAGCAATTACCTCTACAGTGCTAACAAGCCTCTAGATACCCAAGGCTCCCTAACTGACCTGCTTAACTATGGAAGCTGTGAAAGTTGTGACTCCACCTCTAAAAATTTAAAGACAAGCAAGATTTTCTTAAATGGGTTAAACTTCAATACAAAGTAGAATTAATTCTAGGGAGCTCTACAGAGTAGGTCAGACTAGATGACGATCCTTGAAGAATTTATTTAGAGAAATCACAAATTTTAAATATTACTTAAACTAATGCATGCAGCACAGACCTTTGCAACATTCAGATTAAGGTATGAACAGAAAAGTGATGGCTGCTAACCCACTTCATGAGGTTCAGAAATACTATGAGTACCTCAGCAGCTCAGCAACACTGTTTAATTGACAGGAAGGTGTGGCCAAGATGGATGTGGATGTGTTTCAACTAATTTTTTACAATTGCTCTGAGAGTTCACATTGCTCATAATCTCTCAGAAGGCAGCAGAGTATATGAACATGCATGTTGGACATAGCCAGATCTACAGACAAAGTATATAACAAGTACTTACAGAAATAAAGATGTTAAGCAGGTTTTCCAGTGTTGGGAGCTGTGGAATCAGTTTCTGTACCACTTTGCTAAATGCTTCAAATATAGAATGATCATATATGCTTGTCAGATAAAAGCTGGAAAAAAACGTCACCACATTTTCCTTTTAGCCACATACTGTGAACATGATGTACCTTTCATAATATGAGTGAAATGAAATATTATCAAACAGCAAGTGCCTACACTTATGCAATTACCCCTTGTGATCAAAAGTCACATGTTACGATTGAAGCACAGGACTTCATTTCTATTAAAAAAACCCCAACCTTAAACACTGCAAACTAGACCTCAATGTATAACTTCATGATGCAGCTCCCACCTTGGTATTCTTGCAAAAATATTTTTCAATTTGCAGGAAAGGACTATTATCACTGAGTATATCTGTCATTATCTACTTTCTGAAAGCTGTGGACCCATTTATCAATGCAGACAAGCTGTTAAGGGCTCTAAATAGAACGTATGTTCATGGAGCAGGTTGCTCTTTTTTATGTATCTGTACTTGGCTTTAAGTGCTAAGAAAGACACGACAACTTTACGTCCTCTAGTTTTCAGCCTGCAGAAGTCCACTGTTGTTCATTATTTGCTACAAGAAGAACCTGCATTACCAGCAGACGTAAGGCAAAAATACAGCACCTGTCATCCCAAGTGGCTCCAAGAAGGCTACAGAAACGAGACCTAGTGACTTGGAGGGGACTGTGAGGCAGAGAGGTTTCAAAAAAGGCAAAAGTGATGTAAGAAGCACAAACACTCTCCTGGCTGGAGCTCTGTTTGTTGCTGCCAGTGTTCAAGCAACTTTTTTCAAGACAGCAGCTTCAGCAAAAACTGATATGACTCCGGTGTTTTTGTCACCTATTTATAAGCACATCTCCTCTCTGTCTTTCCCTCCAAGACAGCAATCAGCAATAAGATACTTTGCTGGGTTCAGGTCAAACACAATGTCTCTGATTCTCCTTTTCCTTCATATATCAAAAGCTTGTTGCCTGCTACTTCAAGGGAACAGAAAATGGTAACTTGTCAAATAAGCTACTCTCCTCTTTAGAATTCTCTGCACAGCAGCTGTTCTCACCTGAGGTGAATCTTCTCCAATCCAGCATCTGCAAGGTCATCATTTGCCCTCTGGTGAATATCTCTTTGTGTTTCAATCTTGTGATCATCAGATAAACCATCCACTTTATGGATAAAGATTTCAAAGTTGATATCTGGATTCACTTTGTAGGCTCTGGTCACAGTAAGATGCAGCCGAGCTAATGCTTCCATATAATCATCCTAATGAAGTAAAAAGAAAAGCTACAACCACAGGAAAGTTCTTAAAAAAAACCCACACATATATACAATTTTATAATGCTTACTTTTACATAATGCTACAGTTCCAACAACAGCTTTATTTTTTAATTTCTTATAAGTACAAGCCTGAGCCTACATCCAGCATGAGCATCAATCTCATTCTGTCAGCACTAGGAGTTTGAGCAATAACCTTGAGATGTTAAAGCAAATTAGCTAACTTTTGAACACACTGCAGAAAGAGATTAAAATCAATCAAGTAGCTCTTCAAGTTTTATAATGTGTTTGTGATGTAAGCTATTTCTTTGCTTTGGAAAAAATCTGTGCTTCTCAAATAATTTGTCTATTGCTGAAGGAAGAAAAGAAAAAGGCAGCCTAAACCCCCCTTTTTTACCTGAGAATCAATAACAAATATCAGTGCTCCAGTGCCTCTGAAAATCATCTCATAGTCAAATGTAGGGTCAAAGAAGTCAATCTGCCCAGGAAAATCCCATATCTGAAAGTTGACAAAGGAGCTGTTGGAAACATCCTCTCTGCAGATCTTGTTTGTGCTCTCCAAGAAGAGAGTCTCATTCGGTGACATTTTGTGAAAGACAACTTTCTGAATGGAAGATTTCCCACTTCTTCTCAATCCCATGAGCAGGATTCTTGGTTTAACTTCAGTACTGAAGGGATCATTGAAATCCAAAACTGAATAAAATCACACAAGAAGAAAAGCATTATACTATAGCAATATGATTAGTAACTGCTGGATGACATGCATTTGACATTTATTTCCATGACATTTTTACTTGGATATATGCAAATGTTACCAATTTTTAAGCTTAGGGAGCAGTGCTACAGGCATTCTAACTTGAATTATTTGCCCCTTAGCTATACTATCAGAAAACCTACTTCTCACCTGTAAGACTGAGACTGCAAAAGTCTTGCTGACTCAGTCTGTGAAAAATGTGCTACCATACACAGCCATCCTAAAATACCAAATTTTACTCTAATACTATCCTGCATATATTCTAACCAGACTTTAAAATAATAACATCCTTGTCAATTGATATGTCACCTAAGAGTACAAGAGCTTCCTTGATCCAAAACAAAACAAAAAAAACCCCAAACAATTTAAAAAATATATAAATAAAAAAAATCACACATCCCAGGAGCTACAGGAAGAAGACAACTCAGCATACAGACAACTCCTCTGTGCTGGGACTTACAAGACAATACTGAGCTCATGAGGAGTCCTATTCTAAGGTAGATGGGATTTGACCTGCTGTTGAATAATTTGTGTTACCATCTGTAAAAGTTTGCTATCTGATAAGTAAGATCACAGAATATCCTCTGTCTATTTGCAAAACCAAGGCCTGGGAACACAAGTGACTTCATTGTGTTACCTACCCCCCAGTTTGAAAGTGAAACAACAAACCAGCACATTATAGTACTGATGCAGTTATATTAGCACAAAGGTAGTAACAGGAGTAAACTGCAGTGTTATTATCTGTAAGGACATGAATGTATAGCTATCCACACTTGTAAGCACATCTACTTGTGGTCCAGGTATCTCTAAGCAGAACAGCTATGATAATCTCGATTGCTGCATTTAGTTGACTTAAAACTTGGAAAGATCCAAGCTGAAAACAGTAGATGTAAAAAAATCAAACACCTTTGACATACTGCCACAGCATCAAACACAAGCAATGCAAAAGAAAAAAAAAATTAGTTGTCAGTGCAGATAAATTTTGAATTGCTGAAAAATGGCACACGTTAGTTCATACACATCCTTTCTGCATTTGTCCTGCATACTTTAAGTGATCAAATTTACTCCAAAATATGAAAATATAAACAAAAAAACCTTAGCAGCAACAATTCCAACCTGTCAATTTTTTATATTGCCTTATGTGCTGAGAAACAGAAAACTTGAACAAATCCTTTGCCTTGGAGCATATTTTCCAGCTGGGGGAGACGACTGCATCCACTGTCTCGTGTTTCTCAAGCTTCATTCACAGCTTTCAGAAACATAAGATCAGGCTATGCCTGTCAGGAGGGCACAGAACCTTGTTCTGTTTTCACCTCCTAAGCCTCAGTTCCACAGATTTAGGGCTTCTCAAGTAAAGGTCTTGCAGCGTTAGCATGAAACATCCCCTGGCACCATCTACTGGCTTGTGAGTGCTTACACCACGCCGGGCGGGTCCGTGTCACCACCGTGACAGACTGACTGACTGACTGACTGACTGACACGGGGTTGGAAACTCGGTATTGGTGGGATCTTAATTTAAATAGATGATAAAGGCCGCGGTAGGTATTACCACTTACTGTTATCTTGTTAACTATCACACATGAAACACTGCAAGGCTGGAGCAGGGCACAGCTGGAGCTCCTTCAAGCAGGACAGCGACAGGGAACAGCTGGAAAAATCTCATTCTCCCAAGGTAGCTTCTGCTGATCCACAGACAAGTTTAGGAACTGCAGTCAACACACTGCTATCTTTTCCCATCCACCTGAACAGTGATATTACCCTCCTGTGGCTCCAAGAAACACCTGTCTATAATACCTCACACCTAGACAAGAATAATAAACAACCTGCTTAAGCCAAGGTAACAGTATTTTAGGTTTTGGGGGTACAGTCTTGCTGATAAAGCAATCATAGAATCATAGAATTGGCTGGGTTGGAAGGGACCTCAGAGATCATCAAGTCCAACCCTTGATCCACTCCCGCTGCAGTTACCAGACCATGGCACTGAGTGCCACATCCAGTCTCTTTTTAAATATCTCCAGGGACGGAGAATCCACCACTTCCCTGGGCAGCCCATTCCAATGCCTGATCACCCTCTCAGTTAAGAAATTCTTTCTAATGTCCAACCTAAACCTCCTCTGGCACAACTTAAGACCGTGCCCTTTTGTCTTGCTATTCAAAGGTCCAGGACATAGCAGTGTTTCCTCCACCTCACTCTCTTCTGTAATGTACACGTTTTTCCACAGCAGCCAAATGTATAGTCACAATTTCATTCATGTACATATATCCATACATCATGCAGTTGCCAACAAAAAGGAAAGAAATTTACTCCAAGCTTTGCAAGAACTAGTTTAAATAAAATACCTTTCATGGAGGCAAGCAGAATCAGTCTTCTCATTGAGGCTTTATTGCATGTTTTAAAAAATTTTAAAAACTCCACATTGATCTCCACGCAAAAGAACTTAAAAAGTCTCATCTACTAAGGACTTGTACTTTGTGTCCCCTTCTTCTCCCCACCACAATAACACCAACTTCCCCTGTATGTCTTATGACATATCCTCCAAATAACAGATATGACATGCTGTGGCTGATCTGGAGCTCAAAGCATCCTGTTGGCCAGGATGCCACACACAACTGCTCGCCTTGTCCTCTGGAAAGGACACTTTCACTTGGGTCTCTCTTCTGAATGCCATTTTTCATCAAGCTTGTGGGAACTTAGTCATCTTTGAGGTGTATTTCACTCAAATTTGGCTGAAGGTGGACAGCAGTTTCCAAAGTCCTGACCGGTAATGAGACATCCAGAAGACAGGATACCTTCCTAACTCCCTTTTCTTTAAGAAATAAGTTAAAAACTCACATGCATCTAAAAAAATATATTTAAAATACCTTGAAGTTTTAGTTTGATGTTGTATTAAATTATTCCATGTTAAGAATTTATGGACTGTAATACTTAATAGAAATTGTTTTATATTAAACCCATACTAAAAAAAGTACAGTTGCAAGTGCAAAAGGAGTTACTGCTGAGAAGAATGAACACCAGCTCTTCTGCTAGTAAGACTGTTACTTAGCTTTGAAATCCTGCCAGTTCAAAGACAGGGAAATGCAAATGAGTATCATCCAAACCTGACTAGATAGCAAGGCTGCTGTGCCACTTTCCTCTGAGACAGAGTTAAGAGATTACCTTATATGTAAAGGAATTGGACGATGCACTGCCTGCCCACATTCCTTTGCAGAGTACATGACAACTCCTTCTTTAATTTGCTGCAGAAATGCCAGTAGATATATCACTGCAACTTCCCAGACTAGGTTACTGAGTGAGATCATAATATGCCTAGGAGAAACACTAAACTTTCCTCTATTCTGTCATAGGAAAGATAATTTTCCCTATTGGGAGATGCAACACATTTCCTGCTTCATTCACTTTTGTAAAGAGCAAATGTTATAGAAGGCCAGTTTCTAATGCATATCAACAGTCCTTCATACTTCAACTCTTCCAAGCAGACATAAGGAACAGAAATCATGCTGCTTAGAGTCCATATCCTTTGGAGTATTCACAAATTAAACTTAACAAACCCAAAAGCACTTTCCCCATAGAGAAGCATTCAATTTCTTACAGAATTTCTTTAATTTCAGCTGTGTCCTTGCTTGTAGAGTGCAATTTGAGGGCATTGCAAAATGCAGAAGAATCCAGCTCTGAGAAGTTAATTGAGAACAGCATGTAGTAGTCCTGGCCTGTCTCACCAGAGTGCACCATACAGAATGAATACTTTAATGTCTCCACCACACTATTAGAAATAATCATTGATAACTAGAACAGTTCTTGAAGCCCACCCTGAACTCATCATCTACTGCAATTAGTTGTCAAGGCAGGTGACTATTAGTGATTCACAAGCAAGTGTGATGGGGATGTCACGTGAGAAGGTGCATTTCTAGATCTCACCAGCGTTCAAACATCCAAATAAAGCAATGCAGTTCATCTGCTCAAGTGATGTCAAGCCAAAAAAAAAAAAAAATTTTTTTTTTTGAAGTTTAAATTCTTCTTTCTGTGTAAAGGAGAATTAGCAGTCCAAATGTTCCACTCATGTACCTTCAAGCCCATTGATCTAGTAGCATTTCCAGTACTACTGTGATTGTGACATGTGCAGCACTTTGGAGTGCTGTCAAGACAATAGTCTTACAAAACACACAAAATTAAAACCTTCAAAGCTAACAGATGGCCTGAGTCTGAAGAGTTAACAGAAAAAGCTTATATGCAATCAAGAAAGCTGTTCTGCTACCATGGGTTCATAAACACTGCAGAAATGCCTGTTGGGAAGAAATTCTTGTGGCTGAAGAAAAGACTCAGAACCAGAAGACCTGGTTCCACTCTGCCACAAATACAGCACTCTGCAATGATATGACTTGAAGCTACTTCCTTGGACATTCTGCAGAGGGTTTCCTTCTGTTTCCTTCTAAATGCTTTTTAATTGCATATATCAAAAATACGACTAGGCTTTATGGAAACTAAGTGCTTCAAGGTCTCTGAATGTGACCCCATGCGTAGAGTAAAAAGACAGAGGACAAGTTAACACTGTTTCAGCACTTAGGCTGGAGACAACAAACCAGTATGGGGTGAAAGATGACTAATACAAAGTTTTGAAATCTCCCATATGCCTATAAGCATAAATAATGTTTTTACTTTTAAGTCTGGCTTCTCCCTTCACTTTCAACAACCATGCATTGAAGCTGTTCTCCGTATATTGCCCTTTCTGTTCTTTCTTTGTAGACAAGTGGAGACTGTGACAATGAATTTTGGACTACTTACTGTACTGTCTAGGAAGACAGAGGACAAAAACTAGAAAAAGAAAAGCTTCTTGCCCCGCAGCCCAATGTTAGATACATAAAACACAGACCCAGATCCCAACCCTCTTCATTACAGATGGTCTATGCTTCTTTCTCCAGAGACTTCAGAATGACAGAGAGAGCCAGGGAGGAGATCTGGAATGTGAAAATGGCCCTTTGTTTTAATCCTGCATAAAAAAGGTCCCTGCATGGACTGTCTTCTCCTGCTGTCCAGGATATAAAGGTCAGTTTCTGTTACGTTCAATATTTTGGTGCTACTATGAAGACACAGTTGAAATTTTTAGCAATCTAATGAAATCCCTATTGAAAAATATCCAAACAAACTCCTCTGAGGACAGAATAGGGATTACTTCTCTCCAGTGAATGCTGTTAATTTAGTGCTAAAGAAATACTTTTTGCATCAAAATAAGGGCAGTTTCAGGAAAGACTTTAATTAGTCACAGCTACAGCTGTTACATCCTACCATTCCCACAGCCCCAAAGCACTGACCTACTCTCCCCTTTCCCAAAACTGCCTTAGTGAATGTGGTATCCCCCATGGCAGCCTGGAGGACAGTGCCTTTAAGGAAAAGGGACCCATGCATGCTAATAATCAAAGTAGCCTCAAAACATGTGGCATTTTATCATGCTCTTATAAAAAAAAAGCAATTCTTATTTTCACCCCGAGATATTAAGAGTTCTTCAAGCTCCTCTGGGAAATATGTCTCAGAAGAATGAATTCAGGCTCTGAATGAAAGCAACAGGCTCTGAGCTGGCATTGCCTCTTTTTACTGAATGGGGCTGCTTTTCCTGGTAAGCCTGTCCTTCCTAGCATCACCATCCACGCTGAGGGCTAGACAGCAAGTGACGCGGGGCTTCATCTGCACAGACAGACGGACAGCAGACATTTACCGGAGCCTGCCACTGTGGGGACTGACATCCACAGCTGCAGAGTGGCCCTGGGCACAGAGCTGCGTGTCGCCGCTGCCTTTTATAGCCTGACACCCAACCTCCCCCCCTACCTCTTTGGCACACTCAACTCTGCCACTAATATTAGTGGCCACTAATAACTAATAACTCGCACCACGCATGGAAAATACTGAAAGTTTACCCACCACCACCACTTCGCCTGCACTTGAGCCTCCTCCCCAGTTTCTCGCTGCTATCTGTCAGCCCTGCTCCCGCTCTCTCTGACCCCAGTCCTGTCCCCGTCCTCTCCCCCAGTCACCCCCGCAGCATCCCCACTCAGCCCAGCCCCTTACCACCACCCCCCGTTCCCAGCCAGGCCTGACATCCCTCCCGACGCCTCGGCAGCCCCACACCCCTCTCTCCCCTGCTCCCTTCGTGTCTTGCTCGCTCTCGCCGTGCCCCACTCCCCGAGGGACCCTCGCCTCCTCCCTGACCCACATCCAAACGCGACCAGGCCGACCCTCCCGGCAGCCGAACCGAACCTCCCCCACCAGCGGCCCCATCCCGCCCGCCACGTCCCTGCCTCACCTCGGCCCCCGCCCCGCCTTCCTCCCCCCCCCAAGTCTGCGCACACGGGGCTGGCCCTGCCCCGCACCTCGCTCACCCCGCACCCGCACTCGCTGCCGGCCGCTGACCCATAGCCCGATCCAGGGCCGGTACTTGCCACCTCCCCGGTCCTTCGGGAGCAGCCCCCGCGTCCCGCAGAGGCCGCGACACCGCTCCCCTCCGCCCCCCGGTGCCGGTGCCGCTGTGCCCGCCGCGGGTGGCACTCACATGCCTCATCGCCGCCGCTCTCCGCGTCCCCGTCCGAGAAGGACTCGGCCCCGTCGGCATAGCCCGCCAAGCCCACGATCTCCTCCTCCTCTTCCTCCTCCTCGTCCCCTTCCTCCTCCGCCGGCAGCTTCCTGGGCACCTGGCTCATGCCGGCCGCGCTCCCGCCGGGGCTCCGAGGGCCCCTCTGCCTCCGGGCGGCCTCGGGGCACGCCTGGCCGCGGGGGGCCCAGGTGCCGCGCTGGCGCCCTGCCCCGCCGCCACTCCCCGCCGCCGCTGCCCTCCCCCGCACGGCGCTCGGCGGAGAGCGCGGCGCAGCCTGCCGGCGGGGCGCGGAGCCGAGCAGAGCGGAGCGGGCGGGGGAGGCGGCGGCGTGACCCGCGTCACCTGACGCGGCCGGTCACGGGCCGCCGGGGCCTCCGCGCCCGCCGCTGGCCCAGGCCCGGGGCCGGGCCCGGCGCCGCCGCTGGACACCACGGTGCTCACCAGGCGGGCGCTGCCGCTGCCGCTTCCTGGCCCGGCCTCGCTTTCCCTCGCCGCCCTGCGTGGGCCTAGAGACGCCCGCGGATGGCTCACACGAGGCGCTGCCTGTGGCGTGCGGGGGGGCAGGGGTGGGTGGGTGGGTGAGTGAGTGAGTGGAGGGGCGGCGGCCAGCGTTGCCTCTCCGCGGCACCGGAATTACTGCTGGCGTTTGCATTACAGGTGGCCCTCCCGGGCAGCCTCAAAGACAGTCAAATCCTGCAGCCGCACCCTGCACGGAGCCTAAAAGCGGGCACTTGGGGCTCCCCTGCATCACCTTCCCCACCCGCCTCTGCCTTCGGCGTGTGGGAGTCAGTGGGCCTCCGGGTGCACCCGTGTCTGCTCCACGCTGCTCTGCTCATGGATCTGCCGTGCCCGCTCGGTGCTGGTGGCACTGCCTGTGGCCTGCCCAGCACTCCTGAGCCAGCTGTGCCCTCATACAGCCAGGCCAAAATGTCAAGCTAGGCACTAGTGGTGGGTGGCAGTGTATTTGTAGCGTGGGTGAGAGAGATTATTTTAGAAATGACACTCTGGATGAATAAGGGAGACTAAAGAAAACCATAGTCATGAAGGCTCCTTGAAAGAGGATGGGATTCTGCAGTGCACCTGACAGACAGGTGCACTCAGCTGCCTGCCAGTGCTTCCTCCAGACCTGAGCCAGGAAGACAGATCCGTCCCTCAGCCAGGCCCAGTCTCAGGACTTTTCCAGTCGTGCTCTTGTCTTGTACCAGTGTGAGCACTGGAGTGTGTGTGTTAGCTGCTGGCTGACACCCCATGCTGTGCAATGCAGTCACTGGCAGCTGAATTCCCACCACATTTTCGTATGGTTTTGTTTATCTCTTACTGCTCCTTCCTGTCCCATTCTCCCTCCTGGCATTCAGTGTAATGGGTGGACTTATGTTTGGAGTCTCCTGTTCCTTGCAGCTGTGTTGTTTTCCTACCTCAGTGCTGTGTGACAGACTTATCAGCACCAGGCATTCCAGGCTGCACTAACCCACTTGAGATAATGGAGGAACAATTCTGTCTGTGCTGGAGGGTGGGGGAATCCCGAACTCATGTTCCATATCACGACAAATCTACCAATACATGAATATATTGAATTGCCTTTCCTTATTCTCAACTTCCCAGTTTTGCTTGAACAGATTGACAATGTACCAAAAAATACGAGAAACATTTCAAAGTTCAATCCCTTACAAGAAATTAAGACTAGTTTGGAGCAGGAACTTTTACCAGCTGTGTTTTTAGCATTGTGGCTTGGGACAACCCTGGGAAACTGAAAGCTCCTGATGGAAAAAGGAGGAGAGGTTCCAGGTTTGTAATGAAGGACCCTGTATATCACTGGCTGGGTACATCTGCACGGAAAGTTCCATTAAGGCTAAAAGGCTACGGGAAGTGGGTCTTGCTGAGAAATTTGATTGTCTGCATTAGGTTGCTTTTCTACACAGAGCTATGAAACATTACCTGTGTGAGAGAGAATAATTTGCAGATATTAAAATACTAAATCAGGGTGTAGAAGCTCAGGAATGACAGGACTGGTTTCAGTGCAGCTCTTGCCACACCACTTACGTCAGTGGCCTCCTGCTTGACCACAGCTTCGGGTTCAAAGACTTGTTGACTTCAGGACCAATGTCAGATAGGTTTTTAGAGTAGGGGGGAAGGCACTTCTGCAACCCCCATGTCAATATAATCTGTCCTGTATTCTGTATAAGCCTCAGGCCTTGTTCTTCCTCTGTCCCTTTGCCACCAAGTTTTCCATCCCCTCTGCACCTAGCCATTTTCTTTCCTTTTTCTTTTATCAGGTCATTTAACTTTGAAGCCTGTTGTACATAATGAAACCATGCTCAGCCTTCAGTCACAGCATTTGCATAGTGAGGACAGGTAGACATGGGGCTGAATCTTTGAATGTATGATATATGCAATATTAGATGTGTCTGGCATTTGTCAGCAGGGAGCTGCAGTTCATAGGCGTGACATATTTTTCTGTTTCAGGCAACTGAGGGAATAGCTCATAAGTTTCTCTTTCCAGCAGGGAAAAAAAAAGTAAAATCTAGAGTATAAAGTTGCCTGTCCAGATTAAAAAAAGGCTAACAATAATTAAACACAGGGAGCGGTCCCACTGACATCCACACAATTAAGGGATCCTGACTTCATCTGTGTTTGTGGAATTGTGGCAGCATCTCAATATGCTTGTTAGAGGGGGGGAAATTCACATTGAAATCAGTGCCAAGAAAGTCTTTTTCTGCACTGTGTTAGTGTCTTGTTTCTCAATCGCAATGATCAAACATAGCCAAAATAGTCCTGCAAACATATATGGAACTAATTTAACATAGAGCTTAACTGTTACTCACATAAATACTTCCATTCCCACATCAGAATTTTACACAGTATCAAGCAAAATAAAAGAAAATTCCCATGAAGCAGGCCTACCCTGGAGACCGAAACGAGCAAACAAAACTATAGTGTGAGGAATCACAACATACTTCCAATGTATTTCAGCAGTTACATTTCTAGTACTGATACTCGACTGTGCTGTAGTTTTGACAAAGCTACAAAGCTTCACTGAGATCAGTGGCATAAAACAGGATACAAAATTTACCCAGTAAACCTTTCCTGCAGAGTACCAAGGGTTTTAATGGGAACCTATGATGTGACTGTTGCCACAGAAAGATGAATACCATAGTAATTGTTTAGTGAAAAACGCATAAGTAGAATAATCTGCAAAACCATTCAAAAGAGTATATTGGTCACATTACTAGATTCCTGTGATACTTCTCAGGGCATAGTGCTGAGGATGCCTTTGAGACAGAGGAACAGACATTGAAAAGCGATGTGCCTGTGGGATCACACGCTGCATGTGAACTGCTGCTTGCTTTGTTTTCTCCTTCATCTCTTGTTTTTATTTTACTCAGCCTGTGCATATCAAGTCCTTTCTCCTGTACTGGTGTCTACAGGTGGTCCCATCTGACTTGCCTCCCTACCAGTTTGCTAATTTCCGATGTACACACATAATTGACTCACGTGGGCATGACTCCAGTGGATCGAAGGTCCCTGGGACATTGTAATAACTCGGGGGCGGTGAGACAGTAAGCAGGCACAGCCAGCTTCGAGTCAGCCCTCCCTGACCTTCAGCTGAGACTTCGAAAGTCTGCTGGCTGGCTCCCTGCTGGAGGGAAAGGTACCTGTCCTCCCCGAAACTGGTTTTGTAGCGCTTCTGTGGCGATGCAGTTTATTATAGCATCATAGAATCGTTTGTGTTGGGAAGAACCTTAAAGATTTTCTAGTTCCAGCCCCTCTGCAATGCAATTTATTATAGAATCTTAGAATGCCTTGAGCTGAAAGGGACCTTAGAGATCTTCCAGTCCTAACCCCCCTGCACGGGCAGGGTCGCCTCCCACCAGCCCAGGTCGCTCCAAGCCCCATCCAGCCTGTCCGTGAACACTTCCAGGGGTGAAGCACAGCTCAGCTTCCACAATTGAGCTGCGAAGAGCTTCGCTTCAGGAGAGCATTCAGATCTCCAGGAGCCTCACTCAGGCCAGAGCCCATCGGTGGGTAATGCTCTACACTCTCCACGCTGGCCACACAGCCCACCCCTGCCCGCCGGTGCCAGGTAGAGGAGGCCACGGCCCCCAGCCTCCAGGCGCCATATCCGCCATTTCCTCAGCTGGGAAACGCCTCCGAGGGGCCCGAGGCAGCGGGCCTGACTGGGAGGCCCATCCCGTCCCGTCCCGCCCCAGCCCCTCTCCGGGGCGGAGGCAGCCCGGGTTGGCGGGGCGGGCTGGGGGGCTCTGCCCGCGCTACCGCGGCCGCTGGGTGTCGCCCTGGCAGCGGGCACGGCGGCGGCGGCGCCACCTCCGGGGCAGCCCAGCCCGGCGGCGGAGGCGCCGTTGTAAGCAGCGGGGCTGTGGCCGGCCCGGCGACCCACGGGAACCTGTGCCGCGGGGGGAAGCGCAGGTGAGAGGGGAGACGCCGGCAAGCGTGTCCAACCCCCCCCCCTTCCTTCACCCTTCCCGCCCCGGGGGCGCAGACCCGAGTCCGGCGCCGGGGATGAGTGTGGCTGTGGTGAGGAGGGGGGAGAGGACGTGGTGGCGGGCGGCGGTGGGCTGGAGCCGGGGCTGCGGGGGCCGGAGCCGGGGCTGCGGGGGCCGGACAGGTGGTTGTGGAGGTGGCGGGGCTGCAGCTGGGTACAAACCCTAAGAAATCGGTGCCGGAGTAACTTAAGCGTTTCCTTATCACGGTCCCGGGGAGGGAACCCCCTTCACCAACAGACAAACTCTCCGGGCTGCCGCATAGATAGAGGAGCCCGTACCAACGCGGGGGTTGTAATTACAGGTTTAGGGGGTACAAACGAGGAACCTTAAACCCCTTGTTCCAACTTGGCAGGCTGCGTCTGATGAGAAATGGAAATCTGGCTCCAAGTCATCCTTCCTGTTGTTGACATCACCTGAAAACTCCACTGAAAATATTTCCAGTAGTTTACTGCAAACAGCAGCTTTCCCTGAGGACTCAACACCTTGTGAGTATTCGCCCGCTGCTGGCAGAGCTCTCAGATTTTAGGAATCCATGGCTACGGCTTGTAATTGTTCTGCAGTGTTCATTTTATTGTGAGCATTAATAAAGAACTTTATCATACCCTGGGGTATTGTGTGCATTACAGCATAGGCAGCATTCTGTTTTTTTTTTTAAAGGTATAACTATTATCCTTGGGTTTTTATAACTATGTGAGAAGTGATTATTTGGTTTTCTGTTTGGTGACCAAAAGGAAGTGTTGGCTGCTACTGTCTACCTTCCATTCACAGGGGAAAACCTGAGAGGGATTATAAGTGTTTTAGGGGCAGGGGGATTTTCTCTCCACTTGTTATTTAAATGAGTGCCCTACTCATGTTAAAGGAGCAATCTTCTGGGAAGATTAGTAAACCTGTCTTTGTTCAAAAGTGGAAAAATACAACAGACTATGTTCTTACCCAGCGTTAGCTAGGCATGGTTAATATCCTCTAGTATGACTGTTTGCTGATATGCCTAAATTTGAGGAGAATGTTATTTACATAGCTTGCTTGCTTTCAACGTAATATGTCCAGGTGTGCAGCTGGTTTTATAACAACTTATTTTGGCAGGCTCAAGTTGCAAGTATTGTGTAATCATCATTCTTTAGATACTTGGAAAACAAAGTGCTTCTGGAGATGTATGATTACATGTCAAGATCATCAGTTGCATTGCAGACTACAAGGCATGTTATAATGACACTAAGTCAGAACTTTGTATTTTCTGAGCAGTATATACTAGTTGTATCCACCGTGTGTACCAAAACTAGAGTCATGTAAGCATGTTTATGTCAGTTATGTCAGTGAGGACCTCTTGCTTTGCAAGAGTGGATAAGTATTCTCTAGCAGTAGTAGTCTCATTGCATCTCTCCCTATTGCTTGTTTGAAAAGAAACTGTAATAAAATTCAGAAATGGCTTTGTGATGGTACTCAGTTGGTAAAGTTTTCACTTTCCCCTGCTTCCTGGTATTGATCCAGACAGTGCTGTCAACCCCATGTGGGAGTATGGCTTTAAACACTTTTTTCAGCCTCTTTGCAGAGCTTTTTTTTTTTTTCTTCCTTTTTGTTTTGCTCTTCAGGGCGCAGAAATTGTGGAAAGGTGGCTCTGCAAACAAAGCTCCAGATTAGTCAGGAGATCTGTAACTAAGCTTTTCCTAAAGGATCTGCAACCTTGTAATGGTACATAATAATATTTGCCATTATTTTACTCAGAAATGCTTCTGGAGCTTTTTTCCACAGGATGCCATGTGAGAAGGATAAACCCGTAGAGGATATAGTATCTACACTATAGCTGTAGGGAATTACTGACAGGTTTATGAAAATCTGTTCTATACATAGTTTCATTTTCTGAACATGTGCACTCCTTTAGTACCAAGGAGAAATGTGATAGGCTGAAGTGCAGCCTTGCTTGCTATGTAAAAAGAGATTATTTAAATTCTATACCATAATTTCATGGGATCAAATATTTGTCTACATTAATCTTCTGCAATACTTAAAGGGGGGGGGGAGGGACGATCAGAGGGGAGGATGCAGGGAAACAACAGCCTTCTAGTCAAAACTCAGATTACATTCTGGATAAATAATTACATGAGGCAAAGCAGAAACACCAATTTTAAGTATTGCAGACAGGTACAGTTGCTGCTAGTGTCTGCTTAATTCTTTAGTTTTCTCAGCTTCCTTCACAGCTCCTTGGGTACTAATGATACCAGACAAAAGTGGTATTCACTGTAGTATATTGCTTCAGTGCTCAAAGGCTTAATATTTCTAAGGACTGACAAAGGCAAAAATTATTAATAACTAAACACCTTTGTCAGCACATTATAGAGCATTATACTCTGATTGCCTTCACAATTTACTCTCCAAAAGTATAATGGTTTGGGGGGGGAAAGACTTTTTCAGCCATCAGTTAAATAAGAAATACATAGTTCTTAAAGTGAATATGATTTCAGCATCTTGCTGAGAAATTTAATCCAGATACTTGGCTGAAATGGAACCAAAGACTCTTTTCATCCTAACACTTCAAGCAGAAAAATAGCTGAATTTCTGCCTATTTGAGTTCAAACAAATAATTACGTGTGGGCCAGTTGCCATAGACCTTAGAGTAATGCAAGAACTTCTTAAAAATTCCTGTTCAAGTTCAAATGTATTTTTGACAGGTACTGAAATTTTATGTATTATACAATGATAAGTAGCAGGAACTAAAATCAACCTGAACCTCAAATCTAGTCTGCTTTTCTACATATTATAAGTAAATCAGTGTTTGATGGATAATAATGTGTTTATTGGTACACATGTGATTACTTAGAAGGAATACAAGAAGAGATGATTTTTGATTGAAGTTGTGGTTTGTAAGATTAAGTTGATTCTGAAGCTTTTTTATCTTTTTTTTTCTTTTTCTTTTTTTTTTTTTTTTTTTTTTTTTTTTTTTTTTAATATCTGTGAACTTCTAGCTCTGGTAGTTCCATGGAACAGCCTCTGTTTCTGACTCTGGGTTCTTGCACTTGAATTGTTTTCCTGCTTTGTATGTTTTGAGGTAGACTGATAAAAAATGTTATTAAAAGAATGGTATTGTTGTCATCTGTGTTTACCCACTCATGGATTATATTCTATTAACAAGTATTGCTTGTTACCTTTCTAGACAGAGGTTGATTTTTTAACTGGTACTAAATCATGAAGGAGGTGTTCAAAAGTTAAGAATAGCCAGAGTAAAAGTGTGGATTCCTGGTTTATTTGTTGCGTAGTTTTTAAAGGCACAAGTGTTGGGATGTTCTCTGTGTATTGTTTTTCTGGACAATGTGGATGTACATGACACAGTGATTCTCTGTGATTCTCTGTATGCAAGATGGTGCTGGTCTGGCCATACAGGTATTTTTCTTGTTTCCTGGAAAACCCTTGAGGTTCTGTTGCAGATCTGTGCACAGATCGTGATAATGAAGCAGGGAAGGACACTGTTGGTGTGCCATAGTTTGATGCCAAGGCAAAGACTGGTACCAAAAAAACGTTGAAATGACTAAGTGGCAATTTAGAATATATTTTTGAGATGTGTGTGATTAATGAAGCATAAGGCTGCACAGGACTTTGAGGTTAAAAGAAATCTAGCACATTACTCAAAACAGTTAATTTGGTGTATAGGAAAAGGAAGATGTCCTTTAAAGGAATCCATTTCATCATGTTACCAGCACTCATCTCCCTCTCTGCTCTCTGTGCCTCTCCCCTTGGTGCTCCCCAGGCCTTCTGCTGGTCCTCCAAACCTGAGGTGCATCTCAACCAATCCAAGGACAAGGGGGAGGCTGGCTCTGGTTGGGGCTGGGATTTGGGCACATCCTTGGGAAGTGGATGGAAGTATCTGGTGTGGATGCTGGGTGAAGGGTACTGGTGCTATGGGGCATAGCTGCAGTGTGATGTGCTGAGTGTGGGCACCCTTGCTAGTTTGCCCTAATCCTGAAGAAAGTTTTGTTTGGTCCCATGTAAAAAAAAAAAAAAACCAAAAAAAAAAAAAGCCCAAGCTTTTTGGTATTACGATGTGACCATAAGCATATTTGGAGCACTTTTCCAAACACACACTCTCAACCTCCTTCAAATCCTGATTTAAAACAAGCTTCTTCAAACAGCCTATCCTTACTTTCCCTTTCCCTGTCTTGACATACCTTCTTACCCACCTAAACACCATCTGTTTATGTGAAGTGAACCACTGAAGATGAAGTTTCTGGGTGTGTGACCTGGCATGGTGTTGGAGGGAAGCATTTTCATCTGCATTATGGAAAATGCATTTGTATTTGGTGGGGATGAATTCTACAAAGGTATGCATCTTGTGTCTGCACTACAGTGGGATCATTTTCTTTTCCTGCTTGAGATGCAGATTGCTTTAAGCCAGTCAAGAATATTTTTGTTTGGTTTTGTCAGCATCTGCAATATGACATCTTAGTGAGACATGTTGCTAGTCTGTTTATATTGTGCTGATACAATAAACTGATAAATTGTCTCAGATGTGTCAATCACTGAGGAAAGTGCTAGGTTTATAAAATAAAAAAGCACTGTGAATGTATGGTAATTATGTGTCAGCTCAAAAGTTGAGTAACTTTTTTAGTAGTGAATAATTTTTGATACATTTTACTTTTATTAAGAACTTCATATTTATGCATCTGCTACTGTTGCAAAAATTGCAGCTGGTTTGGAGTCTTGGGCAGGACATGATCTTTTCAGCACATCACTACGGTCTCTAATTGCACTACTATCTGCAATCCATACCCATTGCTTCAGTCAGTTCATTAATATATTGTGAAGCTTATGTATGAGTAATTTCCCTTCGTTTTCTGACCCCTATTGTGATTAGGCTGTGTCTGGCTGAAGTCTTTTGAGAGGATTTAGGGATGAGAGGCTGGGGCTGGTCTTTCTTCTGGCTGTGGAATTACCTGCCTGCCATCTGTAGTCTGTAATTGACATTATTGTTTTAGCTTAAATCCAGCTTTTGAAACTATGTCATTTTACTATAATTTTGTCTTTTCCAGACATTACAGTTGTAAAGTTTTCTGAATCTTGCAAGTACTTTTTTGTCATAGCTTTTCACAGCTTCTGGGTAAAATCAGACCATGCTCTTTTCATGTCCCCTCCCCCCCTCTATTTTCTTTTCCTCTAAGTGTACATGGTATTGGTCTCAAATCTTTACATTCCTCCTCTTTTGTTCTACTGTGATACAAGTTCAACCTCTCACTAGCCCCCAAGACCTAAAATCTGCATGGCTGAAAACACAGGAGGTTGAGATAGATACTTCAGAGGTTTTGTTGCCAACAGAAACCTATCTCCAGTGGTAGTTTTTTTCATTGAACAGTGCTGGATCATGGAGTTCCAGGAGAAAGTGATGGTAGCTGTTGTGGACCAGCTTGTTTCTTAAGTGTGAAGGTAGTTGCAATAAGAATAAATGTTATGCTTCAGCTTGTCTCTTGTTCCTGTTTTTGTGTGCTGGCCTGTGGTGCCCTCCAGGCAAATACGAGCCAAAGAAACTTTTTAGGATGGAAAAAGCTCAAAGGCAAAATTGAGATGGAGATTGTTCTTTCTCCACCTGTGTGTTCTGCTGCCTGCAATATCCACTTCTTTAATGGGTTTAAGTTCTCTTAGACATGCTGAAATCCAGTCTTTACTATTGTCAGGCTGTCATGGTTTAGCCCCAGCCATCAGCTCAGCTCCAGAGAGGTGGTACATTCACTCCCTGCTAGTGGGATGGGAGAGAGAGTCAGAAGAGTGAAAGTGAGTAAACTCTTGGGTTGAGATAAAGCCAGTTTAATAGGTAGAGCAAAAGCTGTGCATGCAAGCAAAGCAAATCAAGGAATTCTTTTACTGCTTTATTAAGTAAAAAATAAATCTGCAGAAAAGCAGGGCTACATCATGGGTAATGGTTTTGGGAAGACAAGTGGCATCACTCCAAATGTCTCTTCTTCTTTCTTCTTTCCCCTGCTTTATACACTGAACAGGACATCATGTGGTCTGGAACATCCCCTTGGTCAGCTGGGATGAGCTGTGCCAGCCATGTTCCCTCCCAGCTTCTTCTGTACCCCGAGTCTGCTCACTCTCAGGCTTCTGTGAGAACCATAAAAGGCCTTGACTCTGTGTCAGCATTGCTCATCAGTAACAAAAGCATCTCTGCATTATCAGCACTGTTTTCAGCACAAATCCAAAGCAAAGCCCCATCCTAGCTACTCTGAAAAATATTAACTCTGTCCCAGCCAAACCCAGCAACCAGAGCTATGTCAGATGCCTATTCAGAAAAGAGATTGTGAAGGATCCCATGTTCCAGCTCTTTGAGCAGGTACAAATTTGCTTCAGCACAGGAGGTGGTACCCCAGTTTTAATGTGTGATGATTTCTGCCAGAGGTGTGCTGGGTTCTGGCAGGAATGTGTTCAGTGTGCTGGAATGCCCTGCATCAGCACAGCTATGGTTTAAGTCTGTCTAAATGAATGGGAAACTCTAGTGAGGAGTAACCTGCCTTAGTTGCTAGAAGCTTAAAAATAAGCAAGAACAAATCCGATTTATTTGAATTTTAGTAAGATTAAGAGGCTTCAAAAGCTTAGCAAGTGATGATAGACATGCTTTTGACATAGCTTGAAAAAAAAAAGTCTTCCTCAAGTTATCTGCTTCTCTGTGTGGCTGTCTTCACAAATCACTTTATTTCAGTCAACCTTAAAGCAGGAAGGGAGGGATGTATCTCTCTGACCAGACAGGACAATCCATCTGAGGACATTTAATTCAGTTCTTCCTATGTAGTGGCCAGCAGCTGAGCAAACACTTGTCTACAGGTACCTGGTTCAGAGGTTTGGGTGAATGCTTTCGTGGTTGGCTTAGCTAATTCTTACCTCTGTTACATGGCTGCTTCTTTTTTGCAAGGACAAAATGGCATATATCCACCTTAATTCGTTGTCCTCTTTTAAGACATTCATGCCAGTGACTGTCCCAAGCTGAGGAGGGAACCTAAGTGAGTACAAAATAGGCTGAGAAAACAGAGGAGAAAGCTGGGAGAACCACAGCTTGAAAATTGCTTTATGAGAAGAAGAGAGATTTCTTCTCATTTGTTTTGAGTTTAACATCTGCTGGCTTCATCTAATGCTGATCTAGTATTTCTCCAAGCTGGTTTTCCCCTATTTAATTGTGTCTTGACTTTGATTTTTTAATGTTCTCCTTCCTTGAAACCCTTCTAGTTTTGCTAAACCTTTTCTAAGAAGAGAGGGCCAGAGTTAAAAAGCTCAGGATGCAGTTGACCTTTTTAGACAATTGTATAAAGGTGCTTTTGGTTTTATTCTCTGCAGTACTGATTGCTAGCTGTCTCCCTGCTTTTTGATTGTGCTGATGCTTTCCTAAGAAGAAATCCAGGATTTCATTTCTGAATAATTCAAAGCCCATCATTATGCCCATGTAGTTGAAGTGTTTTTTCTCCACTATGAGTATCAGTCTGTGTTTAAATGGTAGTGAATTCAGCCAGCCATTTTACTGGCTGCTTATTTGGTGTCATTAAGTCCTTCAGTATCTTTTTGCAGTCAGCACTTGCCTTTATCCTGAATGATTTAGCATTGTCAGTTTTATCACTCAGCTGTTGGTAGCCTTTTCCTATTCCCCTGTGATTCATTAGTAGGAATATTAAATGCATTATATTCTTAATGCAGATGGCCACGGGGCTGCAGTTAGTGTCCCTCCACTATGAAGACAGACTGCTTTTTCCTTCTGCCATTTATTTCCTGTCTAGCTTGTTCTCTATATAGATGAGGACTTTTCCTCTTATCCCATAGCTGCCTAGTTTTCACAACATTGATTTTAAATTTTTATTTAAGCAGCCTGCCTTCCTTTGAGGACATCCCTTGGGCATTATCATGGCTTGAGGAATAACTTTGCATCAGCAAAGCTGTGGTAACAATATGTGCAAACTTGCCATTTTCACAAACATTTGTGAAGTAGCTTAATTTTAATTTTAAGCATCTTTCTTGTGTCTAAACAATCAGCACTCAACTCTAACTCGTCTACATTACAGTCACATCCCAGCTTGCTTTATAAAATTAAGTTCCAATATGCTGTTTGGGATTTAGTTTTGGTTGAAGAATACCCTGGGTGAATTTGTGTGACAGATCTCAAATAAAAACTCATTAGGGTAACCCACTTCTGCTTCTCATTCCTCTGACTTGTTGGACCAGGTTGACCATCTCTACGCTTAGGACTCCCTTGCTTATTCAGAAAGTACCCAGTCAAACTTCTGGCTTCCATACTCCATTATGCTTTCAGCAAATCTTGCCTTTCATTTCTATAACTGTGCAGACAAACAAGGGTGTTACTTCTTCAGTTATTTGAATCATGTCGGGTTTTTCTTCTTTTTGTTTTTAATCCTCAAAGTGGGATACTTGGCACAGAAGTTAGAAGCATATTTTATTCAAACTGTAGCATCTAGAATTTGGATGCATGTATTTCCAGCTCATGGAAATAATTCTTGAAATGGTCTATTAATATGAATTTGCTTATATATTGTATATGGGTTTGTACCTCCAGCAAGTTTCTGAATGTAATTACGTGGGACAAACTGGCTTTGGTAGCATGCAGGCAAACCAAGAAAACAGGTAGTGGTGCATTCAGTAGAACCGAACCCAGCATTAAAATAAAAAAAAAAATAAAATCAAGGTTTATTTGTTCTCTGTTTCATTATTTGAAAAGAAGAATCTTCCCTTAAAGCTGAAACAAGCATTGAGCAAATTGTTAGCCTGCAGTGCAAAGTCAGTATTACCTGGGACCTGGTCTCTGTGCTTGCTGGAGATGCAGCTAAGAATGCCTGTGAAATGGAGACCTGGTTCTGTCTTTCAGGCTCTGTAGCTCTCAAGAGCCATAGAGTTACTCTGCCTTGGCAGAAAAAACACTATACCATCATCCTCCCCAAAATACTAAGATTTTTAAATGCATTAACCATACAGGCAGTGTCTCAATCTGGTTGTTATTAATAAATTCACATTTTATATTTTAATATAGCAGGCATCTGTTGCTTGTCTGTTCTAGGTATTTGTGAAAAATAAAAAACCCTTACTTGATTACCTCTCATGCTTCAGATTTTGAGTATTCACTCTTCTGCTAACAGAAGTTTATCACGGTTTGTATATCTCAAACTTACTGGTTCTTCAAATATACGTGGTCTTTCAAGGAAAACAGGATAGGGTAAAAAGTGTCTGTAATGCAAAAGTTAGCAGATTTTACCAAGTACTATTGAAAAATCAATTCTTATGCTCTGTAAATGGAATATTCAGCCCTTGGTTAACTGCAGATCAAGAATAACATGATGCTACAAAATTAGCCTTTCTTTGGCAAAATTCACTTGGTTTGTTCCTGAATAATGGTGTTGCCCTTAGAGAGGCAATTATCACCAACTTGTGTGTAACAAAGTTATAATCAGTTTACTGTATTAAATCTCAGAAGGACAGACCTGAAAAACAAAACTGTCAGCTAGTGTTTGCTTCATTAGATAGTTTATATAGGGATGCATATTATGTGGGGCTTTTTAAATATGAGTTTTCAGGCTGTATCTTGTAACAGAAATGCTGGATCAAAACCAGATTTCCCTGCTTGTGTGACTGATCTCATTCATTTCAGTGAATCTGTTTACTTGAATAAGACTCAAAAGAATTTGGCTTTGTATGAAAAACATCCTCCCAGAGGGAGTTGTAGTAGGCTTGCACTTAATATTTAAAAAAAAAAAAAAAAAAAAAGGAAGCCAACATCTGTGTTTCCTATTCTCCTAGAATGATTTTTAGTGAAGTTTCATATTCCATGAAATTAAATCTGTAGCCAAGATGATATGATATTGGACAATTTTTATGATTCCCCCCACAAGTCTGTGCTGTTGAAACAATAAGCCAAGTGTTTCAATGTGTAGATAGCCTGGCTAAAATAACGTGTTGCAAAAGAATTGCAATGCATTCTCAGTGGAGAATGTTTGGCAGAGAGATAGGTGTCAGCTCTGCATGGTATGTTATGATCACAGGGGTAGTAAGTAAGATAAAGAAAATCTCAGCTTTCTTTCTGTTTACAAAACTGGCTCTGTAGAGGAAATGGAAAACAAGAATACAAATATACAATATGCTTGCTTTCTCTTTTTTCCACTCTTTTCTTCCTTTCTGTATTGAGCCAAAGGTACATGGTCAAGAGTAACTGTATGGAACCAAAAATGGCACCAGAGTAAGTCCTCTTTTTCCTTAGTTTTGTCTCTGTTTTATGCACTATTATGAGCCGATGGTTGTGTGGCTGTGCACCTCCCATGATGTGTGATTCAGTCCTGTCGTGCAGGCAGAGCAGACCTGTGCTGTAGCTCTTCCTTAATCACACTGCAGTAGCAAAATCCAAGGAGGGATCACCATGGTTCAGGAGTTAAGTTTGATCTTGCCTGCATTGAAATGCCAGAGCATCTGGGTTTTGGCCAGACATCTGGGTTTTAGCAAGACAAGAGGGCACGGTCTCACGTTGTGCCAGGGGAGGTTTAGGTTGGACATTAGAAAGAATTTCTTTACAGAGAGGGTGATCAGGCATTGGAATGGGCTGCCCAGGGAAGTGGTGGATTCTCCATCCCTGGAGATATTTAAAAAGAGACTGGATGTGGCACTCAGTGCCATGGTCTGGTAACTGCAGCGGTAGTGGATCAAGGGTTGGACTTGATGATCTCTGAGGTCCCTTCCAACCCAGCCAATTCTATGATTCTATTATTCTATTAGGCCAAATGAAGATGTCCTTCACCTTTTCTCTGGTGCTGTTTCATTTTCCCAAGCAAAATTGCTCTTCATCTTGTGCCACTTCTTAAAGTATCACTTAGCTTTGTATTGTTCCTCACATTTGTCTTCTCCCCTCTTTTGTTTTAGATGTAATCTCTCCTCCTTAGTCTGTGAATCCTCTGATTTTCTTAAAGCTGTTCCCTTGGAAATCTATTGTTTTGCTAGTCGGGTTCCTGACAGTGCTGAGTCACCACTTTGAACCCAGACAAAAGTAGTTTAACAAAACTTTAAAAAAGAATTTGTGAGAGAGCAAAAAGAATCACTGTTTCCTCTCCTTTGCTCTGCCAGGTGTTCTTTACCAGTCTGTTGTGACATGTCTTCTAAAGCCTTTTAAAACCTCTGTGTTCAGGCTTTTCTTCCTCATTTTCTCTCCTAGGTTTTACTTGCCTCAGTTTGCAATCTTTTTTTTCTTTTGCCACTTCACTTAGTAATGTTTGGGTGTTGGGACGTATTTTTCCATCTCTGATTTATTTTAACTCTGTCTGCTGCAACATCAGCAACTCATGGGGTTTTCTGGTTGCTCTTCCATCTTTGTTAGGCTTCCAGTCCTTAGTGGAGTGGTTTTTTTTGGTAACACTGATCTGGATCCCTGGATAGGGTGATGGGTGAAGGAGTATCTGTTTCTATTCTCTTGGACAGGAACTGCCTCCTTCTTGAGATTTTTGGGTTGTTTGGTTTTGTCTTTTTTATGTCTGTGTGCTGTAAAAGTGAAAATGGGATCTGTCTGGAAAGAGTTTCCTGGAATATAGGTGGCACAGGGGTGCTGAACTTCATGAGAGTAGGGAAGCAGAAGGCCAGGAGGAAAATCTTTCCTAGTTCTGGGAACACTGTCCAGGAACATGATGTCCTGGTAACATGGGCCTGCCCTTTTCTGTTATTCCATCATTGTTTTTGGTTTTTTCCTTCATATTTCTATTCAGGACCCACACAGCTGTTTTTTGGCACATAATGTGGTAACAGTACCTTGCGCAAATTAGCTTCTTGTAAAGTATGAAGGAGACTCAGATAAGCTGAAATTTCAAAGTATTTATTAACTATGAAGCAAGTACGCAGCCTGATTCTTCTCAGTACTTGAAATAATGTCAAAACATCTATTTTTGGTTGTAGACAAATTACAAACATAAGGACACTGAAGCGTGAGCAACAAATAACGTTGTCCTTCATGGTTCCTACAAGTGGCTGTCCAAGGGAAGTGCTTACTAAGGTATCCTGATGCACCAGAGGTGCACTACCTTGTCTTGTGTAGTAAGGCTTTCCCAGATTTTCCTTTCTTCCACACTGTGTTTCCCATAAGCATAGTAAGTCTGATTCTCTTAAAACTCAGCTTCAGTTCCCAGAGATGTCTTCCAGTGCAGGCTTGCTCCTTTGGGTTCCTGCAGGGCCAAGGAGCAGGAAAAGGTGGGGGAACAGGGGCATTCGTGTTCCCTTTGCACTTTCAGCTCCTTGTACATGACACAAGTACAAATACTTCTGGGTGATGAACTTTTGACTTCTTGTGCAGAGCCATTAGGGGCAGAGTCTTAATTGAGAGCTGAGATTCTGTTTTGCTAGAGGAGGAGCTTTCAGGAGGAGCAGTCTCTGTAGCAAAGACTCTCTTTAATCACCTAAAATTATGTTAGTGGTGTTCCTTTTTGTCTGTGTGAAGAGCCTGCTGATGTGGAAGATTATTTTTCCTGATTGGGTATCACATTTCAGTGGAGCAGATGGCATGTGTCTGACAAGTGTCCTTTGGTAGTAAGAGAGTAAATGTAGCAAGAATGCACCCTAACCTATCGACATTTTCTTAGGTCTTTTTAAACATCAAAGTACCTTTGTGCAAAGCTTGCTATAGTCACCTAATGCAAGATCCAAGGTTTTGTGATATCTACTTTCTTCTGTTGTTCCTATGCTTGTACAGCTGGCAAGATTCTCAGGAGATACGTGGAAGAGCAATGTGATATTCAAGGTGAGGTGCGTTGTGTTTAGTCAAGCTGTAGCCTGCACTGAGAGAGGTTACATAAGGTTAATTTCAGTTATTTGTCCTCAAAGTCCTTTGTGTTGACACACAGCTTTTTAAAATTAATTAATTGAGAACCTAGTTTGCAATGAAAGTAGAATAGGACAGGAACACGTAATTTTGTTTATTTTGAGCTTGGTGTCAGGGCATTCTCCATGAGTCAAACGCTGAGCTGAAGGTAGCAGTCTGTTGCTCTGCATAGCCTCATCCTGCCAGAATGAATGACGAAGGATGTTCTGGAACTGGGCTACTTGATGGGTTGGAATAAAAGAGCCCTGGGTAGGGAACCATAAAGCAGACTTTTGTTACCTGCCTGCGATTCCCACCAGTGAACTCCTGCAAGGGTAAGGGGAAGAGGTGCCTGCAGAACTTCCAGAGAATTTAGCAAGTATTAAAGAAATCACAGGTGGTGCCCACAACCTACAGAGAGCTCCTTCATCTCTTTGTCTGCCATGGAATCAGGCAAGGGGATCAGAATTTCCAAAGTATTTTCTGTCATGACCTATTTCGAGATTAATCACAAACATCACCTATTCAGATAACTACTGTGGAGGTCAGCTCCATCATCCATTAACCAGAAATGAGTAGAAAAGGAGCTCTATTGCTAAGTGTCAGCTATTGTATAGCATTAAGCTTCACAGGGGGATTAAAATTACTTTTTGCAGATACTCTTTCTTATGAAAGAACTTGGAGCATGTCTGTATCTGTGTGGCATCTCACTCTTCCTGTCCCTGACCATTTGTTGATAATGATGAGTGCATTAAGTACCTAAGCCTTGTTTCTCTGGGGAATTAAGTCCCCAGTTCAGTCCCACAAGTCCAGAACTTGTCAACCTTGTCGACCTTTTGCCATTTTTTAATTACTTTAGACATCTGTCTTCCACTAGTACTCTGTAATTACTAGGCGAAAAGTTAAGCTGTTCCTTTCTGTTGTTTGAAGCATCCAGTGGGAAAGGCTTCAGAAAACCTTTAGACTCATACAGGACATAAAGCAGGCATATCTTACCTCTCTGGAATTTGCAATCCATGTGCTTTGTCAGACTTTTTGAAGGGGTGTGTTTCTTTTGGTCCATCACCCTGATGGGTGATTTGTTACACCAAAGCAGGTTATTTGTGTACTTTAAAAATAAGAGCGAACTGATTTTTCCAGTAGTTATTGTCATGTTTATCTCCCTGTTTAGGATAATTCTCATGGTGGTATGCTGTCTTTGCAGCTTTAGTGATAAACCCTATTTCAGTTTTAATTATTCTTCTTTGCATCAACTAAATTTTTGTTTCTGTAACAAACCCTTTAAAACTTAAAAGTCCAAATACAACTCTATTGTACTTACCATGTTCATGGCACTCACTGTTATGTGCTCTATGCTGGTGCATTAAAAACCTCAGTGACAAAATTAAGGTATAAGAGGAGCAGAATCATGGGGGTTTAGACTAGTGCCCCTATTCTCAACTACCTTTGCTTATTTTACATCTCAAAGTACTGACAAAAACATTGTGATGACAGAGCTGATCACAGTATTGCATCCTTCGATATGAGCAGTTGATGAGGAAAATGAACTTTGATAAACCAACTAGAATTATTGATTTAGGTGTGTTTGCTGCAGAGTCATTGCCTTGCTTCGGGCTGGGTCAGTTATCCTCAGAAATGCATGGAGGAGAACATTGGTAACTAAAAATCATAACTATGTATTGTGTAAGTTGCTGAATGTAATTTAGGTGGATCATAGAATCACAGAGTGGATGGGGTTGTAAGGGACCTCTGGAGGTCACCTGGTCCAACCCTCTGCTTTAGCAGGGCCTGGAGCCCAGGCTACTTAGTTTCCTTGCAGTGCTTTGTCTTGGTGTTAAATATTTAAATGTTTGAAAAGGAATTAGTGCACCCATATCTTAAGGCTCTGTAGTGCTTAAGAAGGATATTTTCACCTCTTTGTAATTGAAAAACCATTGCAAGTTTTGCAATAAACAGTGCTCCATTAGGTGAGGTCAGATGTCAATTTTGGTACTGTACAATCCACAAAAACTGCAGATAATGGGTACACAACTTCATTTAACAGACTCATGAGCATGGCTGAGAAGGATGGAGCTGGAGGGGAGTGATTTATCTGAAGATGCAATTCTTCAGGCAGTGTATGTTTCTTGTGCTTTAGGATGTTACATGATAGTTGCTATTTGAAGTATTTGAAGGTGGAAGAGCTGGAAAGGTCTGAGACCTTGGTGAACAATTTCAGCTTTGCTGATCCTAGGCAGAAGGTGTAACAAGGGTGGGCATGGAATGGGTCCCTGCAGCTGAAGGCCTTTTGCAGATAATTCTTCAGATCTCTGTCAGCAAAAATTATGCACCCAGTGCTAGGACTGACTTCAGAAATAAGTGTCTTCAATAAACAAAACCTTATACCTGGGCTCTCAGGTCATCTGAGAGACAGCAAATGTGCCCTACTAATATATTCAGCCCAGTATGTTGTGATGAACAAAGATCTCAGACCCTGCTGCTGTCCTTGTGCTGCAGTCTGTCCCAGCACAAGCCTTTTCTCAAGCTTAACCCCCCCCTTATCCACCCCCCAAATCTGCAATTGTAAAGATCCTACTGGCATGTCAGCACATGTCTTCAGAGAACTCAGAGGCATTTTTAATGAGAATAGCTGTACAATTCCGGGTTTGATTTATGAAGAAAAGAAAAATAAATTGCAGAGACAGTATCCTCTTACTTATTAAAATGTTTGCTTTTTAGTTTATGGTTTTATCAGCTTAATTTTTGCAGTTGCAAATTGATTAACCAAATGCTTACCTGTTTTCCACCTAGAAGTATAGATGTTTGTTCTCTGTTTAAATGCAATACACTTCCAGAGAGAGGGAAGTGTTAAAGGGCTTTGTTCTTAATTACGGAAGAAATAAACTTTCAGGACTTAAGCATAGGATGTTTCCTGCAAAATTTTCTTGTAACTTGTTTGTGAGAAATAAAATCAAAAATATTTTAGCATTTTGCTGTACTATTCTAAGGAGGTTTTTGCAACTTGTCCAAAGTGAGATGAACAAGGCAACAGGTCTTTACTTTTAATTCTCATTCATCAACATTTGTTTTTGAGCAAGGCATTACATGGCAGACACAGAAATAAGGCAAATAAAATCATCCTGCCTTATTTATATTCATACACTCATAATCCATATTCAAACCCCTATTTATGGGTATAGAAAAGCACTCACTCCAGCCCCTGCTGAGGACATTCATTACAAGTGCCCTGAGTCTTACCTGCATTTACGTTACCTTTCAGAAAGTGCCAAACCTGTTCTTATTTATGCTGAAGCCAGCCAGTAGACATAATTTCTCACAGTTAGTAACACCTCCCTCTCCCCTCACCTTCCCCCTTGAAAAGAAAAAAAGATAAAATCTTGACTTGACTCCCAACATTCCTCTCGTGTCTTGCAAGTATTTGTCTAAGTCCTTGGCAAGAAGCTGACTCTGTTCCTCACCACTAACCACTGGCACCACAACTTCTGCTGCCTTGTTATGCCTATTTCTTCCAGGGCTTAATCCTGTGCTTGAAGTACCAGAGGAGGTACTGTGGTTTTAAACACCCTGGATACAACTCCAGTGCATCATTAGCATAGGCAAGCAGCATGAGGGAGCGCAGAGGCGTGGGGTGCTGCTGGGTGTTTGCTTTTCCGTGGCTTTTATTTAAAAAGGAAATCAAACATGAAAAAACGTAAGAAAAGAATGCTGCGGTATAAACCTTGAGGATGTCATCTTGTATGTGCTGTCCTGTGGGAGACATGCCTTGTCCTGGTCCACAGGACAAGCAGTGACTGGGCAGAGCTTGGGAGAGGTGAGAGTGTGCTTTTGTGTGGAAGCCATGACCTGGAACCCAAGAGCAGGCTCGTCCCATGGGGAACAACGGGTGACTAATTCTGTTAGTTCCTGCCCTCTCTGTGATTTGTTTTTCAGCTTTAGTGTTACATTAACTCCTTCGGGGCTAATGTGTTATTTAGGGTTCTTGTTGCACTCCCAAACTGACCTATTCATCAAAGCCAGGATCATGTTCTCTGTGTCCATCTCTTTTACTCCATCCTGTTTCACGAATTTATGCTGCACATAAATCTGGAGAAAATGTTACAGGATTTTTATGTCCTCATTTTAATACCTATCACTGTAGTACTATATGAACAGCTTAGCTCTCTGACAGTTTCTTTGCACTATACTAATGATGGTCAATTCACTTCAGTTTAAATCCAGGGAATGGAATAACAAGGACATTTTGTCCCAGTCCTGAGCAGAGCTGCCTCTGGAAGTGCAGAGAAGCTACTCTTTGAGTAGAGCCTAGCACTCTGTTGCAAAGTTTGCCCAGATGCCAGGTCCAGTACTCAATTAAGAAATTTCTTACTCCTGTTGGTTCTGCAGACTTTGTTTAAATCTTAGTTGGCTTTAGTAAAATTTGAATTAGAGCAAGCAAGAGCAATGTTGTTCTAATAAAGATGGTAAAACCACCTGGAACTTCTCAAGTGAATTTCTCTGTATCCTCATCCTAGCAGGTCTGTTAGCAAATCAATGTGCAGTCTAGCAAGGAGGAAATTGTTTAAGCAGAACTTTTCCTATTAAAATATTTAATTCAGTATTTTAATTCCAGATTAAAATACTGATCTATAGTCTCAAAATCTGATTAATATAAAATCTCAAATGCCTTAATAAGAAAAAAGCTACAAGTCTGTTGATGTAAAATTGCAAGTATTGTTCTCTTGTGTAAGTAGTATGTCAATATTACTAGAGGTACCAAAGTAGAAAAAGTAGAAAAAAGAAAAAATCTTACCCAGGGGATAGTCCTGCTATGCTTGATGGTTCTTGATAAAAATTGTGTTTCATAGGACCGGAGCAGGATGGATTTCAGATTCTTCATTTCTTTAGCTGTTGTTGCTTCCTGCTGAACTACCTTTTCAATTTTTTTTTTTTTTTTTCCTCAGTAGCCTGCAACACATTCCAGAAATATCTATGTAAGGGAGGAATGTAAGAGTTCCAAGGCTGCTGCTGGATAAAAGACTTTGTAATGAATCATGTAAAGCTGGATTTTTTAATTCAGACAATGGTTCACCATTACTGAGTCTTTTGTTGCCTTCTTTTGAGCTGGAGGGGAGAGGAGGTGTTAAGTGTTGCCCTCTTGCCTATCTGTTAAATCTGAAGATGCAGCAATGGTACTACTTCACTTGGCTGAAATTTAAATTTACATTGAAATTTTGATTTTTAACTATATTGATCCAGGCTGAGAAAACATTTAGGTTTAAAATCACTATTTTTTAAATACACGTTGAAGTCTTGTTGATTCCCAGTTCCTAGGAATAAATCTCTCTTGAAAATGAGATTTTTTCAGTTCGTAAGTATTTTGCAACGTTGTTATTCTAATGTTTGTTTTATTAATACATCACCTTGGAGCTTCCTATGAAGTGAATTTGTATTGCATGTATATGTTTTCCAGGATATGTCAGAATCTCAAATATACATTTTTTCCCCTGCTGAACATACCTATTTCTTACAGTTTTCCTGTTGGTAACAGCTGGAGAACAACTGTGTCGGCAGGGCTGCAGCAGCTGTGCCCCAGGCATATGCCTTAGTAAAATTATCAATCATACCTCAGATGATGGTATCTGATTCCTAGTAGGTAATAATTATAAAGATAGATGTGTGAGCATCATTTCAAGGAGGGGCACTTGGTGCAGTGGGGGAAACTGCACAAAGGAGCTACCTAGTTTGCCAGGTTTAGGAATTCCTTGCTTAGGAAACCTTGCAGTTACCAGAACTGAATCTCATAAACTTGTCTTTAAACTTCAGTTCTTCATTAGGTATGACAGGGTGTGACTCAAACATCTTTGGACTAAATCCATTATTTGAGACTCCTGTAATGTTTGTTAACTTGCACTGTGATAGAGAAGTGCCTTTTAATAGCTCAGTACTTCTGCTCTTTCAATTACTGCAGGAGCTCCTCTTGTGTCCATAGGTGATGTTTCCTTCTCCCCAGGTTGAGGTGTGCAGCTCTCTTGCAGCAGACACTGCAGCATCCTTTCAGCACTGCTGCCAGAGCTGTCAGTCTCTGGCTTCAAGGGACCTGGCCTGTCTCCAGCTTTTTGTGTTGGCTTGGCAATCACTCTCACGTGGGAGAGATTTTTTAGAGGACTCTAATCCTTATTTCCTATAAAAAATCTTCTGGAGAAAATGTCAAACTTGGGAATTAGGCTGCTGCTTTCCACGCTGCATCCAAGTTAGGGGTTTGGTAGGAGGGGTTTGGGTTTGGGTGAAGATTGTGCTGCCCCTCCATGCTGCTTCTCCTTCTGGACAGTTGTAGCAGGCAGTATCCCCTCATATCTTAGGGAGAGAATTCCTAGCACAGAGTCATACATCAAAATCTTTTCAGTGCTGGGAAATCATCCCTGGCAGGGGGCTTGGTGGAGAGCATAGCAAAGTCTGTGGCTACATAGGAGGTGCTGCCTCACATTTTCCTTTCTCCCGGGGAAAGACAGAAACCTGAATTGGGTGCAAAAGGATTCCAAGTCAGTGCAGCTTCTTTTTCCCCTGCCTGTGAACCTGTAGAACATACCACCCATCACCTGCAGCTGATACAGAGGTCTGTCCCTCCCCTTCTCTCTGCAGACCAAAAGCATCACATTCACTCTGTGCCCTCCCTGATGGGTCTGTGGTGATAGAACAAACCAAGAACATAGTCCCTCTGAAAAACCTTCCTCTTGTCCTGCACACAACTACCCCAGGGTAGTGCTGGTCTGCCAGGCTCACATACCATGGATGAGTAAGTAGCAGATACAGTGATCTGGTGGTGTGCTCCTGACTTCTAGCCTGACCTTGAAGCCTTGCAGACTAACATGGGGAAGACAGGCATCCTCCTCTTACTGGAATGCTTTTCGTGACTTGTTTTGTCCTCTCCCCAGCAAAACCTGATATTACAGGGATAAAACATTTTGAATGGAATTAATAACCCGTCATAAGTCGGCATTGCTTCTTTTTCTTACTTTAGAGAATTCATTATATCTGCTCTTCCTGCTGGGGAGCACAGCACTGACTTCTTAGGAGGCAGATAGCAGATCACTGCAGAAAAACTTCTAGACACATGTGGTCCTCTGCAGATGTGCTCAGATACCTTCTTTTACTGTGCTGAGAGGTGACAATCTCCTCTCTCAATAAAGGGGCTCCTTCAGGCTTAATCAAATCTTTAGGTTTACTGTAAAAACAAATCTCAGATGGAGGAGCTGGTATCCTCAGGCTCTTCAGACCTTACCCTGTTATGTTATGGGATGGTAGAAAGTGTTGCTTCTAGTCTGAAAATACTGAATATTGTGAAAATTCCAGTGCACACCTACAGAAAACAGCTTACAGCAGTTTATTGCACTTCTTGCAGAATAGCTTGGAGGGGAGGAATTTTCTATCCAATCTTAATGTTTGGGGTTCTTTGGGTTTTTTTTCAAAGGATTTGGCTGTTGCCTGGTGTTATTGCTGCAGATCTCCAGACCTGAACATGTTTTGTAGGCTTCTCAACTCTCTCATCCCTGCCCTCCTCTCCAGTAACACCAGCTTGCAACTTCCTCATCCATTTAATGAAAACAAAGGGCTCCTTATTGTAAGGTACTCACAATGTAATACGATAGTGTTGCAGAAGAGCTAGTGGAGTGGTCATTACCAGGTGTTTGGGGTTTTCTGTTTCAGGGAGCTCTGTAGCTGTAAAAATAGTTTCTGTCTTCCTCAGTCCCTATGCAGAAAGGGCAGGCAGGTTGTGTAGCATGATCTGTACAGCCAGGGGCTGCAAGGGGATGTGGATGGTGGTGTGAGTTGGGTCCCTCTTTCACCTCCTGAGGAGGAATGGTATCTGCTGCTCACACTGAGGTGAATGTGGAGCTAACCTCTGAGCTGATGAACCAAATGAATGGGAAATCTCACAGAGAAGCTCCAAAAAATATTATTCTGACCACATTTTTGTCATGAGGGATGTGTGTGCAAATCTGTTGTTATATAAAGTCATCAGGATTGTTTTATGTCTAGTTCCTCAGGATGGAAGAAGGTAAGGTTTTACTCTAGAATGTGCTTTCAGTTTGCTGGTCAGATAATTTGATTTAGGTATTCCTGCTGTTTATTTCACCTTCTGTTTTACTTCTTGTGAGCCTGTGCTGATCACAGTGCTGTCTTTTCTGCTGGGAAGACAGATAAAGCAAGACTGATCCAATTGTTGTTTCATAACTGTTTCTTGGAATACAGATTCATCATTCTGTGGACAAGTTCAATAACCAGAACATGTTTTCTTCCTTTTAAAAAATGTCATTCACGAAACACGTTGTTCTTTGGAAGTAAAGTGCATTTTAATGCACAATAAAAGTCTTTGACAAACAATATGCATAGCCTAAAGGGAAAAGTATCCTTAATTCTCCTGTCTTTTAAGATTAGTTTAATTTTGGAGCTTCTCTCCCAGAAATATGATTAAAATAAGATACTACCAATGCTTGTCTTGGACAGATGAACCATTAAGGCAGTTAAAATTTAGAAAGCATACTCAAAATGAGTTAACATCAGTAGCAGTATTCCATTCTCTCAGAGGGAAGACATCTGCGGGGTTTTTTTCTTCTTTTAAATTTTATTTAGAAACTTAAAAAAGGCTTACTGCAAATATTCTCTTGCTGAAAGAGAGTTCAGTCATGACTGAATGTAATTGTACCGCCATATGAAACCATCCTTTGACCTGTTCATATCTTATAGTTCTTCTGGCAAGTAGATCATGTGCTACATAAGCCTTGGAAACTAATTTGTTTCAAAAGTGACAATTTTTTTTTAATATTCTACCAGTATATATGCTTTTTTGTATTCTCATTTAAATCACAGACCAGTTGAGTTTTGAAGGGATCTCTGGAAATCTGTGGGAGCTACATCATACTTTGCATACTAGAGTGTTGCCTTAAATACCTGAAAAGAATGAAATCCTCATACATGTTATTCTGAGTTCAGATGAAACCACTTTTGGCTTGGAAGCTTTCAAATGTATTGCTGATCTCCCAGCAACAACAACACTGATACTGAGTTCATCTCTAGTACTCATTCCAGTTATCCTTATGTCATTCCCATGCTTTTGTCCTTCACCCTTGGCTGAGTTTTTCCGCAGTGTGCATCTGGTGAAGGTGGTGACAGTGATGAAGCGTAACTATTCAGGAAGAGGCAGCAAGGCTGTTTGCACCCAGCAGTTTATGTTGAGCTTTAGGCTTCAGGGGTGAAAGGTGAAGCAGTGAGATCTTGTCAGAAGGTCATTTGTTCCCAGAGTGATTGGACAAAGTCATCAGCGCATTGCAAGATTCAATCTCGTGTTGTGAGGAGAGGTCATGCTGGTCAAAATTTCAAGCTAATAAGCAGTCATCTCTTGATTTTTATTTTTAAAAGGGGGGTGGGGTGTCAGCATCTCCTTCTGCCACAAAGCAAGCCTACAAAAAGCCAGCTGCTCCTCTACCTTTTCTCTCATTACTAGATTCTGAGTTGGCAGTGGACTACCCTGATGGTCCTACTCTTGCCTGTCTTTACTCTATGGCAAACCTACAGCCTGTGCATACCTGAAAATCTGTGTAGGTCTCGCATCTCTGAAAGAATATTTAAGGAATGGGCCCTTAACTATCTGATTTCTAAGAAACAGCACAGTAACAAACACAACCATCCAGGCTGAAATGACACCAAACCCAGTAATTCACCAACACCATGCTAAACTTATCCAAGTGTGCCAAGACTTAGATGGGCATGGTGTCCAAAGAGGCCAGCAGGAAGCCAGGCATGACTCTTCAGGGGAAAAGTGACATGGGCCAGCTAAGGGGCTCAGGGAATGCCAAATTCCCTGATGGGGCAGTCATTCTTTACTGCTGACCTGCAGAAGCAGTGCCTTGACTTAGTACCTAATGGCCACATCCCACCTCTGCTTCCCCTTGGTTGGTTCTGTCTTTTTGTTCACAGGCATGGAAATTCCACAGAAGGCAATAATAGCCCCCACATTTGTGTCTCTGTTGATGTGGATTGTCACTCCCAAACTGGTTATTCTGATTTTGCAGGGTATGATGGGTGCTGTTAGATGGGTGGCAGATGTTTCCCTGGTTTCAGAGATAGGTGCAGCTCCCAGGCAGTTGGCTGTTGTAATGGTTGACCTTTGCCTTTACCACTGATAGAGAAGAAATTTATTGTATGTAAGTATACTCTGCTTTCTAACTTTCCATTCTTACATGGGAAGGAAGGCAAAAGTTCATATCCTAATATTTTTATGGATAAAATAAGTGGGATAGTGAAGTGAGCAACTTAGTTATTCATGGAAATTTGGGGAGGGAAGCAGAGTAGCCATCTCTAGATTCCCAGACTTTTCACACAAGAGCTTTTGACTGTGTTCATATGTTTTATGTCATGAGTCATTAATGTTAGCATCCTGAAGGCTTGGGCACAAGCATAAAATGTATGTTTCAACTCCCTCAAGCTGGAAGGGGTTAAATTTAGGATTGCCATTCTCCTTACTTCCCCTTATAGGAAATGGTTGTTGTATTTTTGACTTTCCAAAAAGGGCAAGCAGAGAGTGGTACCTACTCACAAGGTTTGTTACTTCATTACTGATTTTACAGCTTGTCTGGTGTATCTTTTTACCTACAGTATGCTGAGTTCATTTGAATCCATCTGTTCCTGGAATAAAAGACTATTTTGCCATCTGTGTTCACCTGCCTAAAAAGATACAACAAGAAGAGGAAAAGCAGAGAAATACTTTGAAGCCATTGGAAAGCCATTAGGGAAGCTGTTTGGTCTGATGGTAGACATCAGTGTTAGGATGTGAGAACTAAAATAATAATTGTAATAATCTGGTTTCTTTTATAGCCCCTGAAGGCAACTGCTTGTGATTATTTGCTGCTAGATACAAATCAGAAGCAATATGTGAATTAGGTTTTGGGAGCCATTGCATTAGCCTTGTGTTAAGGGAAAAAGAGTCCTGGTAGATTATTATGTGCTAAGGGAAATTGTCTCAATGCTGTTTATCTGCAACATATATTTCATGAGCTATTTTAAAAAGGTACCTCTTGAAAACAAATTGCTGAATATCCATATTTAGTTGGGGAGCAGCAAGGCATTACTCTCTTTTGCAGCTTTTTTGCTCCAGTCTCCTGAGTTGTGTTTTATCCTGCGCATTCATCCTGCCGGGCAGCGGAAGGTGCAGGAGGAAGGAGGGTCAGGGTGTGCAATGAAACCTCTCCTCCAGCCTCACATTAACAACCTCTTGTTTTTCCAGCCTGTGTAATGTTGTTTAGCTGCCCCTCATGTCATGTTTGTACCAAGGATCATTCGTGCAGTGCATTTGGTCCCAACTTCTGCTTCAGCTGAATTAGATCAAGCCAGCCCAAAATGTGTGATTATTTTTTTTTTTTCCCTCTGGTTAGACTGATCTTGTAATAAACCTAGGTCCTGAGGCTGTGTCTGGTTTTATGTATGAACTGGGTCAAAGTATTAACTGTTAGTCAGAGTTGATAGAAACTCATGTTTTGGTTTTTTTTAAATAATGCAGACAAGCTAACACTGAAAGAACTGTCTGAAGATGTGCTGATGTTCTGCTTTGTGCCGCATGCAGGGACCTGTCTTCTTGCCTCTTACCAGTGGTTTTGTATACAAGAAGCTTAACTTGTCTTTATAATCTCACTTGTCAGTAAAAACAGGTGTAATACTAACTATGTAAGTGCATCTTATGTGTTAAAGAAAAATACTTTTACCCTATTAAGCAGAACATAACAGGGCAGTACAGACATGCAACCTGTGCTTGCCTAGCAGGAATGAGTAGGTCATCTCTGAAACTCTTAATAGGTGTCATTTACTGACCCTTAATGGTTTCTCTCCTCTCCTGAGCGTGTCCCCTGGTGAGTTTGGGAACTGCCCAATACATTAAAGGACAGCATCAGACCTGTGTGGTCCCAGGCAGTGCACTTGCTTTTGTGGATGTAGTGGGAGCTGGGCTCCAGTTTTAGGATTCCTTTTACACTGCAGGGGTAATGCTGGATCCTGAGCACCTACAGCTGAGAGTGACTTCCAGCCTTGCCTCTTCCCTCCTGTTTGAAAGTGGTGGTACCCTCTTCTCTTTGAGAGAGCAAGGTGACCTTATAGCAACCTTCCAATATCTGATGGGGGTCTACAAGAAAGCTGGGGCAGGGCTTTTTACACAGGTGTGTAGTAAGAGGAGAAGGGGAAAACATTTGAAACTTGAAGAGGGGAGATTTAGATTAGACATTAGGAATCAATTCTTTAATTTGAGGGTGGTGAGACACTGGAACAGGCTACCCAGGGAAGTTGTGGATGCTCTCACCCTGGAAGTGTTCAAGGCCAGGTTGGAAGGGGACTTGAGCAACCTGGTCTAGGGGAAGGTGTCCCTGCCCATGCAGGGGGGTTGGAACTGGATGATCTTTAAGGTCCCTTCCAACCCAAACCATTCTATGATTCTATGAATCTATGATGAGTTGGGAGAATTCTTTATGGTGATTGTATCTGCTCTGTAACTCTTCCTCTGCCCAGAGCAGCACCACTTTTTGGGACTGCTATGATCTACTTTTATCACAGCAGTTCTTGCTGTGCTAGAACACATCTAAATGAGACCTTCCACCCTTTTCTGGCTTCCTCAAGGTAGATGAATTTTGCCCTTGAGAGTAGTAATCAATAGGATTTTCAAATGCTTTATATTGCTTTTAAACTTTTATAGCCCTTTATCAGTGTTTCAATTAAAGGAAATTAAAAATCACATAACAGGGTATGTGATGAGGTTGTGCAAGTTAGCAGTGTGAATTCATTGTGTATGATGGGGGCATAAAAACAAAATGAGAGGTTTCAGGGGGTCTTGCAGTACTTATTCATTATCAATGAGCAAAATAACAGCCTGAGATCTGCTAGGCTCAGCTAGATCCCAGGATGATCAAACTGTCTACAGAGCTGGATGTTTATCTGGGATGCCTGTAAAGTTAGATCATCTGTATTATACCTCAGTTTCTTTACCAGGGCAAAAAAAAAAAACCACCCGAGAACATGACAAGGTGTCACGTAACTTTCATGTGTATGACCATATCTGCAATAAGTATCCTGTGCTTGTTTTTGTTCAAGTGATTGATTTCAGTCTCAGGAAGCTGGGATATTGGCATCACTAAATGTATCTTTGAACAAATAGACTAAATGTTTCAGATTTTTTTTTTTTTTAATCTGAGGCAGCCAGCCATCAACTTAATAATAATTATAATGTATTTCTGTGAAGTATCTTCTGTCATTTTCTAAAATCTAAGCACTAGGACCTAAATAACCAAGCTTCATTATGGAGATGAAGTGAACAAAGAGAGGCATCTGGCAGAAAAATGGAGGACATTGTAAAAATAGAGGCATATGTTAGTTTGAGTAGCATTAGTCATTTCTGATATTACGTTGTCTATGAACCCCTGCTCTATTCAAAGCTGAAGGCTGAGCCAACAAAGCCAATTTTCAGGACATTCACACAGTGTTTCTTTCTTCCTGAAAACAAGCAGCTGAAGCTTGGGGTAATTGGAGGTGCCTTTTGGCCAGCAGAAATCTTTGCCACAAGGACAGTTTGATAATGCATCATAAATAAATCTATTAAAAAGCAAATTGGCAATTTTTTTCTGCTTTAATTTATATTATTATTTTTCCAATATGCTGTTTTCCTAGGGCATGTTCTTGATTCACTGTGGTTGCTTAACAACCACAGTGAAGAGGATCAGAGGATCAGAGAGAATAAAACTTAAATAAACATACCTCTTATTTTTACATATTTATTTGTATAGCCTGGACGAGGATGGCAGCTTGATTTTTGCAGAGCTGCAGACTTTTTGCCTAAAGCTGTAACATGGCTGAATAGAAACATTATAGGTTTTTTCACACTTTTACTGTTGAGATAAAAGTCAGTTTCAAACTTCTAAAGCTCGTTTTTTATGATCCTTTTTGGTTTGTCCTTTTCCTCCCTTACACTTATTTTCTCATGGTCTCTATTTTCAAATCTCTTGTGTAGCTTCTGAGAACTATAGCTTAGTGCAAACAATAGTGCATTATTTTTTGCAGTACCACTGTTTGTCACAGTAAATCTGGAACCAGAACCTCTACAGCTTGTAAACCAGAACCATAGAGAAATTAAATGACTCGTAAAAACCCCGGGAAAGCCTCTATCAAACCTGGCTCTGGAATACAGGTGTTCTGATTATATCACTGCACCCATCTACCTGTGTCTGTCTAATTGTTGATTTATTTGACTGTCTGACCTTTTCAGCTTTTTTTCTCATTGTTTCCCTAACTTGAGCTCTTCTCTTGATTCAGGCCTGGCCACTCTGCTTTTGATACACATGTTCACTTGGCTCACCAAGATGCTTTCCATCCTGGTAGTAACATAGGCAGGATACTGTTTCTTCCAATAGCATAAATATTATCAACAGTAATATGATGGAATGTGGATTTAATAGTAATTAAAATCACTACAGAACATATATCTGTTGTTAGAGAACAGAGATTTCAGGATGTTGTAGAGAACAGAGATTTCAGGTTTATGGCTGGTTTATATAATTGCATGTGCAATTAGTGTGTCGGTGTCAAAGGCTTTACTGAAGTGATGACTTTTGCACTGTTTTTTTTAATTTTTGTTAGCTTATTGCTGTTCCCTCCTGGCTGATTGGCAATTTGTTTCTGGGTGGTAAAGGTAGGATGGTAGTTTGTAGTTTTTTTAGATTTTCTTTTTTTCAGTGACAGTCTCAATCTTCCTTTGTAGGTCTTATGTCTCCCCTCTTCTCAGTGAGTTCCTAAATGTGAGCCTAAACAGATGTTTGGCCATTGGCTGAGAGGTTTAATTGAGATTCTTTTCCAAAATATTCTGACCTCCCCCAAAATTTCTCTTGTGTGCTTGCTTTGGTACAAGAGAATGAGGCAAGAAGATGCTGCTGGCTCAGCTGGAGCAAAATCTTCTCTCCCACCTTCCCTCAGACGGTGGCCAGAAGTGGATGGCTAGGGAAGAGAAAGGGCAAGAAGAAAAACCAGTGTGTTACTTCATAGAATCATAGGTAAGCTGATATAAGGGGCTAAGTAGCACAGAACAGCCACACTGATGCATGTGTGAGGATGCAGATTGAAGAGGATAAGGAAAAAAGCATTCAAGGAAGAGAACAGAAGGAGATGGAAATGTTAAAACCATACTGCAACTGTGTTTGGGTTGCAAAATTCAAGTTAAGTTATATTTGTGAGTGATTAAAGCTGACAGTCATGCATAGGCAGTCCACTGATACCCTTAACCAGCCTCCTAAATTCTTAGCCCATCTTGATCCAACTGTCCTAATTCCAGTCTTTCTTCTGGTACTTTCAACATGCTATCACCCCACTGTCTGTATGGTCACAGACTCCCTAGAACAATGAAAGATTCCATGTCACATTACATATTCTCCAGCTATGGTATTCTAGCCAGTTGTACGGCAGTTTAATAAAAATATAATTAAATAAATTTAAATTTGTTAATGAATAATAATGTAAGAATTGAGCAAGAAATCCCATTTCTTCTCAGTTCTCTCTGCATTGAGGCTGCTGTCTGTATTGTTTCCTTTCTTCCTTTCCCTCCTCCACTTCTAAGGTTTGCCAGACATCTGGGATAATGGAGTTTTTCATTTCTACAGCAAGTGCAGCACCTGCCATGTGAAATCTCTCTTTCTCTCTTGAGTGAAAGCTTTAACTGACACTTCTCCCAGACAGAGATTAAGGCCTGGGTATTGCTGTCTGGACTGGACATCTGATTAATACAGGATCCCTTTATTGTCACTCTGCCTTTCTGCTCTACCTCATTAGAAATCAGTGACTCTTCCCCAATTCATTCATGACAGGGAGAAAGGAATGCCTAATGATACACACAGATAAAGAAAATATATAGCATCCATTCAGCTAGCAAAATGAGTTATTTTCCCACGTGGAGAGGGGATTAAGCAGGGGGTACATTTTCTTCCTGCAGCTGCTCTTAGAAGCCTCTGACAGACAGACTGCAAGATAAATGCACGTGTACATGTACGTACACACGGGCATGGAGGAGCTGAGGACAGCTTCTGTTCCATGTGCAATTTTGTTTTGTGCTTACTCTTTAGGTAGGGGGAGTATTTCTTCTGTGGCATTTGTCCTGTGAGGGACTGCAAGGAGGGTTGTACGGGTGTGTTTTGGCCTGGGGGCATAATCCTTCCTGTAATGAATTGCACAATTTACTGCTGCTGTAATCTTTTTCATTCTTCTAAGCCAAGATTTTCTCTCTTTTTAGTGATGCAATCCTTCCAGGTACGAATGGTGTGAATATGTGCAGCAGTTTGCCTGGGATCAGGGCTTGGCATGTGCAGTTCTGCTGTCCCTTTCCCTGCTGCCTCCCAGCTAAATTGCTGGTGGCCAGGCTGGAGCTGGCATTTGGGGCCTGCTGCAGTTCCCTTCAGTCTGGGTGGAAGCACAAGCTCAAGAGATGCAGTGCAAAACCTGAGCCAACAAACTCTCTTGGACATGTGCTGGTTCCGTGCAGGGGCAGCGTGGCTGGACTGCTGATGCAGAGAGAGGTGGGAGTAGCTCAAAGGAGAGAGATCTTGGGTCTGTCTGCTGCTGACAGGGATTTGCTGGGGAGCAAAAGCCTTCTTCTGCAATGCTGAGGTGGTTACTTGCTGTCTGGGTGGTGAGACCAGTGTGGCCAGGGCTTGCCTCATCCCAGGGCACAGGGAGCAGAGCTGCTGGAGCTTGGGCTGCAGGGCTTGGGGCTGGCTGGAGTCTTGCCTGGAAGGATACGTGCCATAGGTGCTGGGAGCAAGGTTAGGAGGTCCAGTGTGCTGGGTGGTATTACAGAACAGAAGGGAAAGCTCACCTTAGATGTTTATCAACCATAATGTAGAGTGTAAAAAGGATTATAAATAAAAATATAAGTATATATGTACTTCTTTCTGAGTCAGTTCCATTTTACGGAACATTTGAATGTTACACTGAGGTGGCAGTGAATTGGGAAAAACTTCTTAGCTCTAGATAGCACGTGTGGGAGGAGTTAGATGTCAGCAAAGGAGCAAATAAGGCAGGCAGTAAAGGGACAGTTTTCCTTTCCTAAGTACTAAATAAAATTGAATATCTGTGGGTCAGAAAATAAACTGGTTGAGAGGAGGCCTGTGCCAGCTAGTACTTTAATGTATTTGAAATAAAGGAGCTCTAGTTTGGGTCTTAGTAGTCTTGTGTAAGTTGGGGAAACCTATCTTGATGTTCTTAGGATGTTTTATGGGGAAAATAAAGCCTGGCTTCATGTAGTGCCGAGCGATCATATCAAGGGACTTTGTGACCGTGTAGCTGTGCTGTGGGAATACACCAGTTTTTCTTCTTTGTGTCAGCTCCTGAGAAATGTAAACCAAAGTATTCTTGGGAAACATATAGAAGTAGTTTAGGCTTGTATCACATGCATCTTTGAAGATGCTTGGGATTTAACTGTTGAGAGTCCTGTGTAATGTATCTCCTATTTACTGTCTATTCTGAGTGTAACCAAAGCACTCTGCTCACTGCTCTTCTGCATTTCCTTCGTGCTCAACCCTTTATGGCCTTGGTGAATTGAGTATCTGACAGAAGTAAGAATCAGCAAAAACACTCTGGTTCAAGTTTAGTTCAGGTAAAATGAAGAACGTGGATGTGGGCAAATGTACTATGCCCACACGTGCTATGTGAGTGTTTTCTCATTGGAACTGGCAGCTTTCTTTGGTAGGAATGCTATGGATCAAGATACCAGAAAGTCAGACCTCGTGAAGAGGGTATTTCCACAAGCACCTGTTCACTTTGTACGTGAAGGTAAATCTGTCTCCAGCACAGAATGGGGTTCATTCTTGCAGCTCTGGCAAATGAGCTGTGACACACTCGTACTGCTGCTGCAAGTAATCAGCTAGAGGTTACTTTCCTGGATGAAATACATTTAAGTGGTAGTGAAGGAGAGGACAGTGATTTATTGTGATTGTTTTTCCCCATGATATTTGCATACTGCAATATGCAATATAAGCAGCTATATATAATGGGCTTTTTTTCCTTCATATGACACCATAAATCAAAAGAGAGGTTAAAAAAAATTGCTTGTAGTGACATTGCCTTTTTTCTTGAACATCCTAGGAGGAACCTACATCTGGATGCTCCAAATGAGCATATTGTTATATTTGTGTTGAATATGACAATATGTTTTTGTGTCGGGTAATGTATCTGTGAGGCAAATAAAATCATCTGAATATAACAAACATTTAGAATCAGCCTTCTTTGTTTTCGTTCTAATTCCCATCTCAGTGTAAAAGTAGTAGTTATAAAACTATTAATCAAAGATCTCAGTGAACGTTCTTTTATACTTGTCAGAATTATTAAGATGTAATAACTTGTTTGAGATACACTTGAGAAAAAACCACAAGTAACATAGCACTACTAGCTATTACAGTAAGGTTATAAATTAGGGTGTTTTACTGTGCAAACCGTGCAAACTCAGTCCTTTTTTTATGTTTGGCTTCGTTTAAATTGACAAGAATGTGAAAATAAAAATGACAAAAATAGATCAGCTAGAATTCTGCATTCAGAGGGCATGAGTGTGAATTGGGGGCAGAGAGGCAGAAAGAAGAAAGAGAACATAAATTTAGCCTGTAATCTGTGTGTAACAGGCTGAGATCACACCAGTTTACAAAGTATGAGAACTTTGTACGTTCTAATGGAAGGGACTTAGGTGGCAATGGCAGAACTTGCCCTCCTCCCTTCCTAGCTCCCTGCATGCATGCGTGCACTTGTGCTTGTTTTTCAGGCAATTGTGTCAGCATGGTAACAGTTCTTGTTTAGCACGACAACACTTCAGTGCACTGAGACTGTGCTGCTTGTTCCATCCCAGCATCTGGTGAGATTAAGTATTAGCACTGCTGTGTAATGAACAGCTTGCGGATGTGAATGAATATTTGAGGTTGTTTTTGTTTCCTTTGGTTTGTAGCCAACAAAGCTGTCGGGACGAACAAAGCCTTCCGGACTCCTACTATATAGATTAATTTACAGCTGCCAGTTTATATTAGTTGTTCTATTTATTCTGCTTGGGTGCTTTTTTGAGGAAAGGAGTATTTCTTAGCCAATTGTCTTGCGGAGAGAAAGGAATTCAAGAAATGTGAAGCAAACAAGTTCCCGCTAATTAGGCAAGGATTTGGCAGCTGATTTAGTTGCTCCCTTTTCTTATGATTTTATGTTATGGGAAAGGACTGAAGTTTGAAAACTGAATTTCAGTCGGGGTCTGATCTTTGTATTTACTCTCCTTCATTTTGCATTGGTGATCCTGTGGCTTGGTGAATAGCAGTGATAACCAAATTTCTTGTCTGCCTTTTTAAAAGCCTGACCCTACTGAAGGTTTTGACGAGCAGGGCAGCACGCATCTCCTGCCTCTGCCACTCCTAAGGTTCTGTAGGTTTATCAGGAACATCTAATGCTCCTTGTTTTTGTTGTGTTTCCATATAATTTTCCTTCTGTCCCTGGCTGCTTGCACAGAGTCCAGGCTGTGTGTGCTGACTGCATGAAGCAGCTGGGCACTGCTGGCTCTTGCCACTGAAGGTGTCCAAACATGTGTGCAGCCCTGCTGATTTTGGGGGTCTACAATGAGAGGTGACTGTGCATTGGGTGGTTATCAGTGAAAGCATGAAAGAACTTTCTGAGGGTCTGTCCTAGAGTCTTACTGATGAGAATGTAGATGGGCTGATGGCTTTCCTCACCTTCTAAAATAATTGCTTTGGAGGGCTCAAGTAGTTCAGAAGGGGATTAGTTGTTATGGCAGGATCAGGCGTACTGGGGGATGCAACCTTCCTTCTCACCCCCAGCAGAGCAATTTGTTGCCCAGATACTGAAAATGGGATCAAACTAAATATAATCTTCTGTGATCCTACACAGAGGATTCCTTCTCACTCACCAGGTAGAAGGTAGTGAGACATGAAACATCCCAGATGTTCAGGAGAGACCTTGCAGAGATAGAAGCAAGCACTCTCACAACCCAGAGGGTCAGGGGACTCTACTCTCCACCAAGAAAACCCCAGTGAACTTTCAGCTCTGATGCAGTGCAAGGGAGTGAAGTCTCTTAGGCTTTTAGAAATAATTTCCCTTCTGTTCATTGCAACAAATGGTCCCTTCTGTAATTCACTTGTAAACCTTGGCAGGTAGCAACTACACTGTCTTGTGTATTTTGATGTGAATGTCTAATGAGAAGTACAGAATAGGCATAAATATATATATATATATGCACACACTTTATGTTTTCCCATGTTTTCTGTTAAGGAGGTGGCTTTGCTCCATAGTAGGTGATTAGTAGAGTGTATGATACATGTGCTGTGATCCTGCTTTCTTCTGTGTTGGTTGGATTTTGGCTTTAGAGCTCCAGATGTTTAACCGTGGTGATGGTGCAGGTGTTTGCTATGCAATGTGCAGCTTCACTTGACAGATATTTTCTGTTCCTGTTTTTGTCTTGATTCTTGTGAAGGTCTTTTAATTGATTTGGAAATACCCATTTAATGAATGTTGTTCTTTTAACTGTTTCATATCAGATGTCAGAAGTATACGTGTGCTCCATTTAATAAGAATTTTATTTGCTGAGTGTGTCAGAATGATATGTACTGTGTGAAAGGCTCCAAACCCTTATCTGGTAGTCTCATGTTTCTGAGATTGTGTGGCAAAATGAAGCTGGTACTGTGTTTCTTCCAAGTATACTTTGACATAAAGTGGGGTGCTTACAGTTACAAACAAAAATCCAGCCCTTCCAAACTTGCCAAACCTCAAAACAAGCAGTCATTGAACTATCAAAATAAAAAGCTGTATGGGTTGTTGTTTTTTTCCTTTTCTTTCTGTTATAGCCAGTCTTTAAGGTGGCCTAGGAATAACGAGTAAAACTTTTTTAACTCATTGTTTTTCATAATTGTAATTGAAATGCCATTTCCCTTTAAAAACAACTCTGAATAATAATGAGAAGTAGTAATCATGTTGCATAAAAAAATACACTAAACAATTCACTGTTTTCTAATACTTTTCTTTATATTGAATAGACGTTTATGAAAACACAGCATCTTCTTTGTTAAAAAAATAGAATTGCCAGATTTTCTGTAGTTTCTACTTCGTTGCAAATTGTTTTGCCTTTATCATCACCAGAGATGCTGAGCTTCCAGTTTTCTTAAACAGCAAATTTTCTTCATTTTACAAAATTAGTTCTTCAAATTAGACCTATTCCTCCCAATGCCTCACTTCAATGCCAGTTGAGTCTGCTGCTCACATCACTACAAGGGATCCTCTTTTTGGATGTAAAAGCATGGGGCCCGATGTTGTCTTCAGGAGGTGTAAAGCTGAACAAAATGGTTTGGTTTGGTTTTTCTGTTGCAGTTGTGGGGGGTTTTTATTCCTAAAGCTAACAGGCAAAACTTCAGACTGGCCATGTGTCCAGTTAGCTGACTGGTAGTGATTAGATGTTCAGAATTATTTGCTCAGTGGATGGGGATTGTTTACCAGTCTGTTGCTTTGTCTTGGCCACATCTCTTTCTTCTTTTATCTGTAGACAGCCTGGGTACCTGAGTACCTGCTTGCTGCTGCCCCTCTTTCCTCTTATTGTTATGATAGGGCAGATAAAGAATACTCTTGTATAATACTTCAAATCAGTGTTTTCCTTCTTTTTTTGAATACAAAAAAACCCCCAAACACTAAACAGACCAATGAGATGGTTTTGCCTTTATTTGTGAAAAATGGACATCTAAAGATGGACATCTAAATTATCTTAGGGATCTTTTTGAACATTCTTAAATCACTGTTTTTGATTTATGGAGTCACACTATTTCCCTACAGTTAACTTTTTACACAAAAATTTTAGTTATTATTTGATATTTTATTTATAGTTTCATGTTACAGCTGAATAAAGAATCAAATTTCTCCATTAACCACTGACAAATTTCTCCACATAATCACATCTATGACCATATGGCAGTCAGGAGCCTGTAAGACCTAAGTAGATGGAAAAGAACTACAGTACTTTTCAGTACTTGACTTATTTAAGATGTGGAGGGTTGTTTGGTTTTTTTGTCCTTGATTTCTCTGTATCTCTAAATTCATTCTGCTTATTTTGATTGTTATCAGTAAATTGAGAAGTCTTACAAAGAACTGCAGAAATATTTATTTTCTTTCTTTCTCTTCATTCTGCAAAAAGCATGTCACTATCTATTACCCCATCCAAGTCAATAAGGGCTTGATTCTTGTCTGCATGCAAAAGGGAAATTGCCCTGCAGTGCAGATGAACAGAGTACATTTTTTTCACTAAGCTTCCTGAAACATTATTAAGAGTAAAAGCTTTGATAGATGTTGTGGTTGAAGACCTTCCTGCCTTCGTGTCAAATGGTGGTATGGGTTTCTTGATTTTCTTTCATTTACAGCAATGACTCAACAAAAATAATGACTGTTGACTATATTATAGAAAGATATGTTCAGAGTAGACATAATTAATTAGACCTTGTAAAGTTATCAGCATGTATAAAAAGCTACAAAAAAAAGACTTCTGAATGTTTTCTTTCTGTAGTTCCTGACTTTTTTTTCCCCTTTCCTTCTGCTGGTTTTATTGAAGCTGGTAACAATATTGTTTTAAAAAGCAAACATTTTTACTCATTTTTACCATCCCATAGATTCTTTTTAGCAAGATCTGAAGGGCCAGCCTCAAAATAGTGTGCTTACTCTCACGAAAACAAATAAAGCAGAAAACCTTTGTGATATCTTTGGGTGTGTTTTTCAAATTGGTAGCTATTCAGTTGTGTTACGTGATTTTGAACTTTTTTACCTTTTTCTTCCTGCCACAGGTGGGAAGCAGGCAGTGCACTGAGCAGCCCTCACAAGCACAGCAAGTATATTTTCAGACAGACCTGCTTGTCTGTCCAGACACATCCTTGCATTTGTCCAGCTCCAAGCTGGATCTCTTATAGGAAATCAGGAAAGGAGTCAGTAGTGGCAGTAAAGTGGGAACTGCCACTGAAGCTGAATGTGGTATTTGGGTCCCAATATTCAAACCAGAAATGGGACTAATATGGTACCCTCACATGCATATATGAAAAGCATGCATTTTACTATATATTAGGTGAGGTAAACTATTTTCTGTACTTGTTAACATATACTAAACATGATGATTTAGAATTACTGTGAGAAAGATAAGCAGGTGAAGGTTTTTTGGGTGTTACTGAAAGATCAGGCTATTCAGATTTGGATACTTGACTCTTAAGCCAACTCATCTACCTTTGACTTTCTTCTAGTGAGTGGAAAGGTGTTTCCTCCAGAGGACATTCAAAATCTCCTAATTAAGTGCTCAGTCTGGCTTGCCTTCTATCTCCATAAGCATGCTCTGCAGTCAGTGAAGAGGAGGATGGTGCTGGGATACTTGTGGAGAGGCTTCATCTGTCCCTTGTCTGTCCTGTGGGGTGGTCGTTTGGGTTCCAGTATGGTGGTGAGAGAGGGAGGTGGGGCAGTGTAGGCATCAGTTGTGAGACGTAGTTTAGGGGGGAAATTTGACAGCTTGTTAATTTGTTTGAGGTAATTCCTATACACGGTGCTTCTAAAACACCCCATGCTTTAGAGGAAGCTGAATGAGTGACATTTCAGGGGCTGGCCATTCTGTTGTTGTCTAAAGTTCTTCTGTTTTCTTGTGGAGGGCATCTCATTCTCACGGTCATACTGCTCCATAGCCCTTTGTTCATCTTTTGCCTCTCTCTTTGCCCCTTTTGGACGGAGGGACATAAATCTCTAAAAACATTTAGCTAAAATGTCAAGGTACTTAATGAAACAGTGATACAGCTTGTTATGTTCACCATGAAGAATTTAAACAGAGTAAACGCAGACAGCAAGTTCTAAAAGTGTCTTTTTCTACAAGAACCATAAGAGTTCTCTGGTGTCTGTGCACTGTAGGCTGTTACAGAATCTGGTTTTAATGTGTGTGGCTTACAGTGACTGTGCAATTAGCTTAACTAATGTTCCTTTGGCAGCCCTAACTTTGAATTGGCTAACTTTTATGTTCTCAAACTTCCCCTCCAGTATTTCTCTCTTTTCTCATTTGATTTCTTTCTGAAGAGCAGTGTAGAAAGTAGCAAAAGAGGGTGAAGGAAGACACAATGGAGAAATGCTATAATTCAGTTGAACACATATTTGAATTGTGAAGAACTGTTCTTTTTGTATCTCAGGCTGGCAATCCCGTTCGCTTCAAATCACATGCATTGATTTTAAACAGCAGATGTTACACCCAGCAGAAAGAATTCTTCAGTGTGCTGGGTTATAGATGGGTAAGACTCACAGACTAAATGTTCCATGATCCGAAAAAAGAGCCCATGTTCAGAGATCCAAAAAAACCGTACTACAGATTTCACTCCATTTGCAAATATGAACAATTACAAGCCTTTCAGTTCTCTGGGTATCAGGAGATGGAGTGAAATCCAAACCCCATCAAAGTTAACAGCAAATGACTTAATAGGGTCAAGAATTATACTTATTTTCTACTTAAGGTTTTTACTTGCTTAAGATTAAGTTGCACCAAGAATGCCTTTGCTGATGCTAAGTGACGGATAAGTGAACAGTGGTTAAAAGGTGCTGGGAATCCTGTAGCCTGCAGATGGGATCTTAGGACTATAATTACAGTTCAGAGGACAGTCTACACACAATTTCTAGCTCTTTCTTTTAAAAGATGGAAGCCTTGATACAGACAAGTACTTTCTTTAATGGGTGGCCAGTTTTTCTGTTATGTATGGAGTTCACACCATCTAGGTAGAGTTGTGTGAAAAAGAAAGATCAACTCCCTTTGTGGTCAGAGGAAGGGGCCAGAAATAACTTGGGAAACTCATCCTATGACTGCCTTACATCCTTTTATCTTTCTCTGTGGACTGTGGAAGTAGGTTAAACTAGTCTAACCAAATCTTTCCTGAGGTTTAAGTTAGGTGAGATGTAGCCAGCACAGTGACTACTGAAAGGCTGTGTGTGCCCAGTCATTAACCTCCAGTTAAGTGAAAGAATTAGAGGGACTGACTAATGTATTGTCTGTAAATAGTGTAAAATAGAATATAATGGGTGGGAGGAACAGGGAACTGCAAAGAATTGGCTGAAGTCTCCGGGGTTGTGTCTTTTCCCTTCCCCCTTGCTCCTGGGTGGATCAATAGAAAGAGAGAGCAGTTGTGTAATGGCTTTTTCCCCATCACTGTGTGATGTTAGTCTGACACATGCAATTTACTTGGAAAAGCTTAAGTAGCCTTAATAACAGAAAGTCCCAGCAGAGCTGACACTAATGGTCTCCCCCATTGTCAGTCTCAACAGAGAGATTAAGAACTGAATGAACAAAGAGACCAAATTACCATCTCCCCCCTATGAGTGTTGCTGCATGAAAGCAGGTATGAACCCTGACAGTGGATCTTTGGACAGAATCTGGCTCTCTGCAGTGCCCTGGTAGGAGGGGATTTTGTCTGTGCTTTATTTAGCACCATTACTCAGGGCTGCTGCAGCAGCATTACCCAGTCCAGCTTTTTTTTTACACAAATAATTAAGTCTTGAAAGACACTCAGTGTATCATGCCCTGATAATGCATATTATTGAATACCCTTCACACACTAACCACCCTATGCACTGTGTTAAACCTAGCCCAACTTGGTCTAACATTTTTTTTCTATGCAGCTTTGCACAGGAAAATAATCTTTTCTTGGCCAGAACTCAGTGAGGTGTAACAGTGCAGCTCTGTGAGGTGTGCACCCAGAGATGGAAGTGTCCCCACTTGCAAAAATATCTCAAAGGAAACAGAGCATCTGTTTCTGCTTTCATCTGGAGCTTGGGGAGATTTAGATGGTAATATAAGCACTGTATATGAATGGCACTTCTCTTCCTAAGTGCTAATCCTTGAATACATGACCAAATACTATGCCATCTCTCTTTTACCCCCCTTCTATAGGACAGGTTTGTATGATCAATCCAACATTAAGTTAAAAAAATTGCTGCTGCATGTGCTATGTATTTATGTCAGTTTTTTGTGGCCACTGTATAGAAGACTTTAATTACAACTCATTTCTCACTTAGAATATTTGGCTTTTTTTTATGATTGTTGCTTAATATTCTGTGAACAGCATGACAGACCAAATTATTCTAATAGAAAGGAAAACAAACATGTTTGTTTTGACTGTCTGTGAAAAGTAGATCCTCCACCTTATTCAGTCAGTAGCAAGGAAAAGCAGATCACTCTTCTGTCAGCTGCTGATTTCCTAAGATCCTGTTGTGCTGACAAATTAGTTGTTAAACATAAACCAAACTTGTGTCCTTTGGATTTAGAAGAGTTAACAGCATCAGTATCAGTGCTGTGTAGCTTTATCAGTCTCTGCTGTATAATTCACTGTATTTTTCTACATCACTTATTTACAATACTTTGCCAAGTGCACCAGGTTAATGGTGGACCTCAACATTTTTGTATTTCAAAGGTAGTGAAATAGAAGCTTTGCATTTTATTAAATGAATGTGAGAATATGAGTTGGTAATTGATGTTTCTGTAGAGGAACAACCCTGTTCTTGTACAATAGGACAACTAGGATCTATGGGGCTAAGATATATTTAAGATGCATAGTAGTTAATGTTTTTTTGGTAAAAATTGATTTGTGCAGCTTTTTTTTTTTTCCTGTGTGCATACAGCATACACATGAGCTCTATGTACACTGAATGGATGCAATATTTAATCTCAAGTGAAAAGTTTGACACTCATAGGAGCAGTTTGAGGAAGAGGATAGCTTTGGTAGTGTTTAGAACCATGCTTTCTTAAATTTTAATTCTTGTCTTACTGTAGTAAATCAGTTTTGTTGTTCATCTCCAGCAGTTGGTATTTACTCCCTTGTATATCACAGTGGGTTTTTAATTGATTAGGGTGTCCATCAAAAATGGGGGAGAGGAAGTTTCTTGCAAGACTCATAAAAGGCAGGAGGATGTAAATCTTCTTTCCTCTCCTAAATAAAATTAGAAAAAACCTCCTTCTAAATGGACTGCTGTGTGTTCTGGGAAATATCTGTGTTTTTCCTGAATCATGTGCATTAAGCAAATCTGATGGTCTGTAATAAATTGCTACATGCTTATGAATATTTACTTATGTGTGGCCTGGAGTGTTTTCAGAAGGTGTATGAACTGATGGTGAGACTGAAGCAAATTTATGTTACACTTCCAGGAAACATGCCACTGTATCTTTTGCCTTGTCTGGCCACCTATTGCCTTGGATAATTTTCCAGGGAAGAGAACGCAGTATAAATATAAGCAAAGCTTTAATGAAGAAGAAAAGCAATTTTAGTCACTATTTCTCTAAAATAAACTTATCCTACTGAATTCTGATATATGGAAATTTCTCTGTAATCACTGTTTGGAAAACTTTTCTGGTATATTTCTTACTAATTCTTAGAGTTACTCTAGAATTTAAAGGAGTGAAGAAGGGAAAAATGGAAACTGCCTGACCAGTGCATCTCATGGGACAGTCTGCCAAATGATCTCTGCATCTTTTAGCTCTCATTATTATTTAGCTTGGTTGGGTGATATGTTCAGGTTTCCCAGAAGACTTTAGCAGGGCAGGAACTCAATAAATGGAATTTCTTAACAACTTATGAGCAAGGCCATGCACACATCAAAATAACATAATTTATACAATTGATACTTTTGGGGTGTGCTTACTTCTTTATGGCATGGCACGTCTCATTCCAGCATTCAGTTAAGGATATTTAAGGGTATATATTTTTTTGATGTGATTTCTCTCTCATTGTTGGAATAATGCAAGGAAATGCTCTGACATCCCTGTGAGGTGCCCCTGGGCAGGCTTTGTGCTGCTGCAGAGCTCAAGGCCAGGTTGGTTCCCCATGGTTCTGGTGGGCTGGTAGCCATGTGCTCTCTGCAGCTTAAGTGCAGTCCCTACCCACAGCTGCACTGGGGTTTTTTGGCAGTTTTGCCTTGCCCTTGGGGAGTCCTCTTTTTTGTTCCTCCACTTCTTTCTCTGTATAGGAACTCGACAGTTTCTTTGAAGACAAGACTGGCAAAATAATGGTCTTTCATTTCATGTCCTCTCTTTTCCCTTCTTGCAAGCCCCTTGTTTTCCAGTAGAGGCAGAAGTTCTTCACCTGCCCTCTTGTGCTAACCTCTCCACTTGCCCTGCTCATCATGTACCATCTCAATCCTTTCACTGCTTTTTAATTTCTTTTAGTATCCACTCTCACCATCTTCCTCTGGTTTTGTTAGCAACATTAGCTTGTATGGATCTCCTCCAGCTCTCACCAGTTAAATTCATGCACCTAGGTACACTCTGCAGCTCACTTCTCCCAGCATACTCAACATGTTGTCAGTATCTGTTGGTGGAGTCTCCCACTAAAGCACCCAAGCCTTTACCAGCCCAGCTTTGCACATTGCATTCTGAGCAGCAGCTTTACTGACCTCTTCCTCATCTCAGTTTACAACACGCACATCTCAGCCTCGCTTCAGCTGTCAGGTGTCTGCACTCCCCGATGTTGTTCTTGAAATCCTGCCCATTCTTTTGTTCTCTTATCCTTCCCTCCTCAGGTTCTTCTGCCACCTCAGCAATTTGCTTGGACCATCCTCCCCCACACAGCTTTCTGGTAATTGTTCTCTATGGTTGTGCCCTTGGTCGTTTGTTATCTGCACCTCGTGGATAAGATTACCTTGAGATAAAGATCACCTCAACTTCTGCCTGTTTGCTGAAGACTTTGTTGCTGTGCACTCGACTTAACTCCTGTATGGGCCAGAAATCTCTCTTTCTTTCCAGAATAGTCTTGTGGTCCTGGTGACATCACCTGTCATTTTTCTATCCTATAAGCTCAGATTTTTTCCCTCTTTTCCAAACTATCACCAACAATTCTATATTTTTGATCATGTGGACAATACCATCGTCCTTCTTGCCACTCAGATTTCTAATAAGATGATCTTTAATTCAGGGTTCCTCTCTGTGATTGTAGCCACAATGTACCTAAAACTTGGCAAATTCTTTTGCATCCATCTATTTTGTATACTTCTGTACTGTTAAAACTGTGTAGAGAATCTATGTCTCATAATTTGTGCATCTATTACTATAATGTGCTTCAGTGATGTTGATACTGTTAGGATTTTACCCTGCTGCTGCTCTGGAAGACACCAGCAGAAGTTTTTTCCTCAGTCTTAAGAGCTGAACCAAAGTCCTTTCCTCCCCAAGAAAATTCCTTTTTTTCTCTACCATAATAAACATAAGGTAGTTGATGTTTTTTGGGAGCCTCAGTGTTAAGAACTGAGATTGCATCCCTGGCTGATTCAGGATGCCACCACCTTCTGTTCCCTCCTTGGCACCTTTGGACAGAAATGCTTGTGCCCAGGAGGAACTAACTTGAAAACAGCTGTGGTTCTGCTTGTGAAGCCTCACTCAGGGCTTCCCCTTTGCTTGCTTGGGCTCTTCAACTGATCACAGCAGTTTCTGTATCCCTCCTACACTGTGCCTGTATCCAGATGCTGTCTCTTGTTTTGTTGTTTTTTTTCAGTCATGCATCCCATGACACATACAGTTTCTTGTTTCCCTGACATAAATGAGCTTTTAAGTCCACCACCTTATTTCATCATGGAGCTGGCTGTATTTGTTCTCAGCTATACTGTAAGTTCTGCTTGTTGCTGGTGATGTGGAGATGATGTCAAGAAGGAAAACAAGGGGAAAAGCATGTGGGAAAAGAGCAAAAAGGTGAAATACTTCAGGGGAAGATTCTGGGCATACTGTGGTGAAGGCAAGACTTAATCTGTTAATACTTCAGATCTTTTTATTTCACCTGAGGACAGCCAAACATTGGAGTGGTCTCCCAGAGGAAGTGTATTCCCCCCCTTTGGACAGTTTTCAGTCTCAGCTCAACAGGGTGCTGAGACATCTCATATAAACTATAGTATTAGAAGGGTTGGGCCAGATGATCCTTGAGGTCCCTTCCAACCTGACCTTCTATGATTCTGTGGTTATTTCAGGCTGCTTACAGTTTTCCAAGATTGAATAGCAGCCTGATTCAGGCTGATTTTCACAGGACAATAGGTTTTGATTGCAACTATGAAAAATGATAGAGATGACAGATAGAGAAACAGTGTTTTCAGCACAGCTGAGACACTGGGCTTAAGTTAAAATATTTTCTTTTTTTTCTTTTTTTTCTTTTTTTTCTTTTTTTTTCTTTTTTTTTTTTTTTGTTTTGTTTTGTTTTTTGTTTTTGTTTTTTTGTTTTTGGTATTTGTTTGGGTTTTTTTGTCTGCTGTGGGCAGTAGGTAGAGAATTTGTGTCCAACCAAGTGTCCTCTAATGCATCCGATGTCAATGTTCCAGCAATCACTTGTAGGTGCAATGTGAACCAGTTGTACATTTCAGAAGTATTTTGCAAGGTGTAAATGTAGTGATAAAAGAGGAAAATGGCTTGTTTGAGCCCCTAAATTCAACTGAAGCTCTATAAAAAGTGTTGATCTCAGTCTCTACAATGAAGGGGAGACTGTGAGGACCTGAGGGGCTCTGACACAAAGGAAGGAATGAATGAAGGAAAAATATTGTACTAGCAAGCCAATTGAGTGCAGGTGACTGACAGGAGATGGGCTTTGAGATGGAGGCATGGAAAGATGAAAGCACAGAGAAGAAGAACATCTCAGATAAACATAGAAATGACAATCGAGGTCCTTTCTATTTCTCAGGGTTTTTAAAATGTTCTTAATTAATTTTTTAATCTTTTCTTTTATTCTGAATACCTCAGTTTGTTATCTAAGAGAATAACAGGATCTACTATCTCTGGGTCTTCAGATGTTTTATAAAATTCATGCTGAGAATTGCTTTATAAAGATCATATTATTTATTCAAATGTAAAGGAAATACCTTACAGTAAGGAAATCAGTCTTACTGTCATTGTCCAGAACTCCATCACAGTGAAAGATGAGATGCAAATAAAAAAGCATTTCAACTCATGAGATCCCAGTTGAAATTCCTAAGAGTGGAAGAGAGAGGCTGAATATGATTTCTTCTCTGAAGATTCTGTTTTATCTGAAGATAAAACAAAAAAAAATCTTCTTATCTGAAGATTTTTTCCTAAAAAGATGGAAACTGATAAGCAGCTATAAAATACTTTTCTGAAGGTAAATAGTTCAAATACATGGATTCTGAAAGCTGAAGTCTCTTCTCTTTTGAGAGACATGAGTTTTCTCTCAGTGTCATTCTTGCATTGTGAAGTACTACAGTATTATTTTACCATCCTTCCACCATCTTATTTACTTTATTGTATTTACTTTATTAACCATAGCAGGGCTGGTTTGCTCAAGCTTCTAGTTTGGGATTCCCAACAGTGGGACAGGTAAGGTTTACATTTTTTCTAGGCACAGAGGAAGCTTGAAAATATTGTCCTGGCTGCCTGAATTTTTAAGTCCTCTCTTTTTGTGTGATGACCACTGTAGGAAATGATACAACGGGAACCCTATAACACGTGACAACTGTGTTGTTAGCTCTCTCCTGGATCCCTTATGGTTTATCAACCCTCATCTGGAAGTCGAGGGAGAGGGTTGGAGGAAGGGTACAGTGTTCCACGTGTGGCCTCAGAAGTGATGGATAAATAGCTTCCCTTGATTTGCTTCTCATATTCTGTATGTAGTGCAGTATGAAGCTTGCCTTGTTCACAGTGAAATCATGCTGTTGGTTAATATTAAGCACAGAATAGGTCACTGTAATGCCTGGCTTCACCAGCAGGACCATTTCTTATCTGGTCAGTCCCCAGCCCATACTGGCCCATGGGCTGTTCTGCCCTGTTGCAGAACTCGACCCATCTTGGATATTCCCATTGGCTTAGTCCTGAAGTTTGTCAAGCTTGATGGATCAACACTACTTTCCAGCATGTCAGTCATTCTCCTGATTTAAAGTCATTCCCAGAAATGCCCAAGATCTATTCAGTGCCATCATTGAGGTAACTGATATTAAGCAATAGCTCTTTGGTATATCAAGCATGGGTGGCTGTTTGTGATTTACATTCTTGTTGTGGAGATGCTGGGACATGTATTCTATGAGGATGTGTTCCATGATTTTTTCAGTAACTGAGGTAACATAACTGGTCTCTATTTGCCTGGGACTTCCTTCCCATAAATCCTATCTGAAGATGGGTGTGATGTCAGCTTTTTCCAGTTACGAGGGACTTCTCCCACTTCACCATGGTTTTCTGTGGTGATAGAGCAGTGATCAATCAACTCTTCCAGTATGAGTGATTGCTATCTAATCCCATGGAGGTGAATAATCACCTTCTTTAAGTCCTTACCCTCTTGCTCTATTGGTTGCTGTAATAATTCCCAAACTGTGCTGGTATGCACAGGGATCTGGCAGCAGGCTTTGCCTATGAAAACTAAAGGCAAAACGGAGCTGGAATACCTCAGGCTATTGGTATTTGGCCATAAGCTGAATTATCTGTCAGTAGGTTGTCTTCTCCACTCATTAAACTGCAAGTTTTGAGAGGAGCAGCAGTTCAGCAAAGTATATAAGCAGGCTTTCCCAGAGTAGTAATGACAGCTTTCTAAGCTGGTTACCAAAACACAGACACCTGAGTTTGTAATTCAGGAACTTGAGAGATGAGATTTATATTTCCATTTTGCTAAGTACCAGCATCATCTGTTACACAGAGCCAAATGCTGTACCACAAAGCATCTGGAATAAATGACTAACAAGAAATAATTATTTTTACATAATTTGTGAAAACAGACCATGTTTTGCTTTCCCTTGCTTAGTCCAATAATAGTTAAACCACGGATGCTTTCAGTGCAGTTAGGGAACTGAAACAGTGTTCAATTGTTGAAGCATTGTATAAACAGGAACTTAACAGCAAACACTCCTATTATTAGGGGCAAGAAATTCTTAAAAGTGTGGCTAACTAGTTATGACTTAAGTTATACAGCAAAGGATAAAAGGAGTTGAACTTAGGTCTCATTAGGTTAATCTTATTTTGCACTCCATGAACTGTGTTAAGCTTAAACTCAGTGTTAGTGCATTTTGTAATCTCAGGAGCTTGGGTTTCAGTGGATCATGCTGTAAAAGAGAAGAAAGCCAGCCTGGACTGCTTCTGTTAAACTGCTTTCTGAATAGGATCAGTACAGTGGTTGGGTTGAAAGCTAAAATCAAATTCCCCAATTTTGTTTTGTTCATCTGACCTTGATTGTCCCCGGGCAGGCCACCCATCTGGCCAGACCCACACACCCAGCACTCTGCCTGGGTAAAGAGAAGATGCTCAAGTGAAAATGTTTGGAGTTTGCCCTGTAAAGCCTTTTACACTTGATATGAAGCTCACAGCTCCTGGTTCTATTCCTGAGCTCTTTCCTGGAGAGGTGATGGTACTGGATTGCCTACAGGTAGAAATACCACCAAGCAAGGTCCTGCTTGGCAGCCTTACTCTCATCATGCCTCCTTTCACACCAAGAACTTTCCAGTGTTGAGACTTGGTGCATCAAAGCTGGAGAGGTTGGGCTTTGCTGCAAGGACATATTTGGACCCAACAAACCCATCTGTGGCTGCTTTACTTGTTTTAAGACTTTCCAACCTTAGCTACCCTTGATGGTTGCTTTAGGCCTTTAGGACATGAAGATGGTTTCATGTCTGATTCTTCTGCTGTTCTCTGACTTCTAGGTGGTATTTTTGGCACTTTATTTATGTGATTGTTAGTGGGTCACGTTCCACATTCTAATTTGCAGAAATAAAAGTTGAAACTTGAACAAGGAGTTTTAAGCAGAGCAACTAAACTATTCATATTAGGTCCTGCACCTTAAAAAAAAACAAAAACAAAAAACAAACCAGAGTTTTTCCTGAGTTTGTTAATGATAGTAAAGGTTCTTGATAGTCACAGAGGACCTTCCTGAGGAAGTGGAGGAGAGATTAGCTAATTTATTTTACTTTAAATAATATTGGTACAGGGTTTTTTTCCTAATTTTGCCATTTAAAAGAAGATAATTGGTGATTTTTAGACAAAGATGGAGTTGGAGCAGTGCAATAAAGACAAGGGGGTTAATTTAAACAAACTTAAAGGAAGTTGTATTCTTATGGGAATGATAAGAATTCTGAGAAGGGATGAATGGCTTCCAAACAAAGCAATTTAAAGTTTTGCCTTTAATGCCTTGAGACCAGATAAAAACAGAGAAACCATGGTAAACACAACTATGGTAAAAGCTGTGAGAAGGGATTAGATGACCTCTGGAGATTTCACTCAGATTTCCATTTCTGTAATTCTACCCTTAGGTTATATCTTTTTGCGTGTCATCTTGGACATGGCTATTAATTATCTAGCTGTAGTTTAGATGGAGTTTGGTTATTTGTTTCTTTATAGTTCAGTTCATATTTCTAATTAAAATGAAAGAGAAAGGTGTGTAAGAGACTGTACACAAAGATAATGTAATTGACAGCAAACTACTAAAAAGGTCAAGATGCAGACATAACTAGTGGTTAGTTTTCCAGTGTCTTTCTGCATTAGCAGTTTTTTGTACGTAAACACATCTGCTGATCTGAATGCATTAGGAAGAAGGATAGGAAAAGCAGATGGATTATGCAGGATGTTAATTAGTAGGAAAGAGGGACAATGAGGTCTTCCAACAGCATTTTCTAATTGAAGTCACTGAACGGGCATTTTGGCAGTGATTTCTGCTTCAGAGATCAAGAGGGATTATTTATTCTTAGCAGCTTTCTGTCTGCAGCTCTCAAAAGTTCAAGTAGGGCAAGTGACTTCCACCATCAGTGAACACCACTGAACAAGCAGTGACACTGCAATATGACCAGAAGTTTAATTTCTTGCCTGGCACAGCTGGACAGATTATTTGGTCTCCTCTCTAACCGTAAGGAGAGGAGATGACCACTGCTCCAGCTTTGTTTAACAAGAAGGTTCATTTGAAAAGGAATCATTCTTTAAAAAAAAAGCAAAACAGAACCAAGACCGTCCTATACAGGTGGTCTTTTTGTAAGACTCACGTGAATTTACAGAGTGTGTGCTCAGCATTGGAATTGTATGCTCTTTTCTAACCTTTTCTTCACCTGTACTTGAGAATGGTGAAGTGTGGCTGGCCAAGAGGTCTGTCTCCCAGAACCAGCCTGAGGTAGATACCTGGTGAAGCATGCAAGAAATGGGCAAGTCTGGAGCAGGTCTTTGCTATAATACTCCCTCCATTTGCTAGAAGCTTTCATATGAAAGATTTCTTCTCCTTGTTAGCTTTCAGAAGTGGGCAGGAAAACTTGTTTTTAAACTGTTTTTCTGTAGCATATATGAGAAGCCAGTCACCTTTCTCCCCAGTGCAGTCATTACTGTTTAGAGGTGATAATTGAGCACATCGTTTACTCTTACGACTTTCTCTGTTTTCACAGCAGCAAGATCTTTTGCCACTAAGGTCGATATCTTAGGAGGAAGGTGAAAAAACATTTCCTCCTTGTTAAAGTGGCAGCTGCTGCTCACTTTACCTCTGTGCCCTGGGGAATCTTCTGAAACTTGCTATTCTGCATATGTACAGAGCTGCCATTTTACCTTTGGAAAAGGAAATCACCAAAAGCCTTCAGCCCTCCACCCCTGCATGTCTGAAGCACTGAAATTATGGCTCAGGCATAGTAGAGACCTCCAAGTCTTCTCATTTACTCACAGTTACTGCTAACATGGTCATGGAGTATAGAGGGGATATGCTGGCTTCAGCAAGGATGTAATTGCAAATATGGCAACAAATAAACCTGGAAAAGCAGCAAGGAGGGGGAGCTCGTAGGTGTGCTTGTGTAAAGAGAACAAGAGAGGGTTCACAGCTAAGAATGGAAATTTTAGCCAATATTCCTAGTAAGTTTCCATAGCCAGAGAAATGTCTACTTGCTCTGATCCACCCAGGTGCCAGGGCTGAAACAGGATGCCTGGACTGGGGTGGCAGTGATGTGTGATGGGGAAGGTGCTAGAGAGAGAAGCAGAACAAGTCCTTTTCCTGATGTAATTGATTTCTTGCACGATTTCTCGGAAGATATGAAGGTCTCTGTCTCATTTTCCTTGTTCATATAATTGTGCAGCTCTCACTTTTGCATTTTCAGAGATCAGTTACTGGGATAACCAAACTGGAGAGCCGGGGTTTGAACTCACTTTGTTTATTGCAGGAAGCGGCTGTGAAAATCTGAAGAGGAAATGATTGGGTTTGCTGAGGTGTTTTCAGGCAGCTGAGTCCTGCAGAAAACACCAGAGCTAATTTTCTGTACTCCTCAGTCTGTTTTGATGCTCCATTTATAATGTGTTTCTCTTTATGCAGGAGTGGTGAACTGAGTGGTGGTACAGGGACTGACTGCTGCAGTCAGCACAGGAGAAGGCTGAAGTTGTCATTGCCATTGTCCCCAGCTGGAGGCTGTCCTGTCAGACACAGCTGTGAAATGTTCCTCAGGAAAAACTGAAGTGTAGATCATTAAGAGTGAGTAAAAAGCAAATCTCATTTTTTAATATGTATTTTTTCTATAATGCATTTAATAATGTCATAAAGAAATTTATTTGGAAATGCATTAAAATTCCTGGGTAAATATGGAGCGAGAGGAACTCAAGAGTTTTACCTGTGGTGCCAGGTTATGCTCTTTATGTCACACTGCTGCATCCTTTTTAAATATGTAGTTCCTCACCTCCTCTGCTATCAATTGACACCCCCATTGAACTGCATTTCTAAGGACCAGTGGCTCCAGGCTAGGGAAGAAAAAGGTCCAATTGAAATGGGATTTTTCTAAGCAAGAGGCTCTTAGGAAGGAGAACTGCTTTGGCAGGGGGAAAATCACCTGGGAGGGACCAGGTATGGGGACTGATGTGAAAGTTGCACAGTAAAATATCTGGACAGCTGTATCAAGAAAGGAAATTTCCTGTTTTGTGGGCCACATTCACCCACTCTAGCAGGGGAGCTAAGCTGGAATCAAGAGAACAGTGTCCTGACCTGCCTTCTCCAGGACACGTGTGGACAACCACAGTTTCCAAAGGCAGAGAGAGACAAAGAACATTATCAGGATGTTTCCTCTTTTCTCAGTGGTTGTTTTTTTTATTGCCTTTTAATTTTGAATAGTAAATTACTGTGTTCGGAAACCCTTTGCAAAGCACATTCTTAGCTACTTTGTAGGTTGTAGTTCTAGCCTTGAAGAGATGAATTTGTAGACTCAAAGGATTGCATACTCAGTGATCCTACAGAGTATGAAGAGGTGGTTGGAGAGGGGTTACTCTGGTGTCCCAGGCCTGGCCCAGGTGTTTCAACCTGGGTACCACTCCTGCCTTTGCACAGCTGACATAGCATGAAATTGAGTGATTGGTTTCCCTTATGGTAGCCCAAAGAGTTTGCTTTTGTGGACTGCTTGGACCAGCTGGGATATTTGTTTAAGGTATATACATTATAGCTTATTAACTTGAATAAAAGTTAACAAGCTGAACCTTGAATGAAAGCCCATTGCATGTCTTGTGAGGCTATTCTAACAGCAAGTATGTTAATACCTACAATTCTGGTATACCTGACATAAAAAAACCCCAAACCCAAACAAACGTTTCCTAAAAGCCTCATAATTAAAGCAGTGGCAGACCAACCAATATGTTCTTAGAGACACAGATTGCAGTTACTTGTTTTTTTTACTTCCTTTCCTACTTAAAACAGAATTACAGTTTCTGAATGCTTCAGCAGGATAAATGCTCAGGTACAGGAAAGCATTGTGGGATACTGAATTTTCAGATAGGTGGAGCCTGTAATGCTTTCTGTAAAAGACTATGTTTTGGACAGCTTACGTGGGTGGGCATACAGTGCACTTCCCTGGTGTGCAAACCAGGACTGCAGCAGAGGATGGAGAGGGAGATTAAGGACCAAAATCTGGAGACATAGCTCCCTAACCTCTTTAGCCTCTGGACTTCTCAATATTAAACTCTATTACTCCATGTTTTGCAAGAGTTGCTTACTCACTACTCATAGTTCCTTAGAAATGAGATCTGGGTTTTTTACATGCTCGTGTTTCCATATGTAGGCATTTATGTGTAAATGGCATTTTTATTCTTTCAGCTACATGTAAAAAACGTGTGTGTGTGGATAGGGAAGTGGACAAGTGTTTTATTTGAGTCAGAATGACCAAAGGATGTAGTTCTGTAATACTCTGTAATTGTTAAGTTGCTAATGGGTATAAAAATGAGCTGCAGATCTATCACATGTATACATGTGTACATATATGAAAATACGATATACGTAGACAGCAGAAAGAGCTTTCTCCAGTTACCCTATTTCATGTGAGGGGAAGTTGCCTCTAGGGGACTGTGGAAGGATTTTGAGTAAGGTACATGTCTGATGTGATGTGAGATTTGTTCCTCACCTACTTGTGCTTTGTGTACCTGCTGATACAATGATGATGATGGCAATTTTCAAGAGAAAGTTGGAGACTATCTGCCTAGAAAATCCCGTCCTCTGCACAAGGAGGGTTTTTCCATGTGCTAAGCTGTTTTATTGTTTCTGGGAAATAAGGCAGTCTTGATGCTGGAGAATGAGCTGGGCTTGTGGGATCATCGCCAGAAGCAGCTTAAGGCTTCAAAAACAAAACCTGAGAACGTGGCATGGTTTCTAAAGTCTGCAGAAGACAAGTCATCACTGAGATTTGCTGATATTTTCTGCGCCAGTTTTTTGCATTTCTTTTCCAGTCTGAGCGTTTTAATTCTAAATAAATCATAGTGATTTACCATTGATAGGAGATGTCATGGTGCAGTCAGGCAGACAAAAATTCCTCTAGCAAATTGCAGAAAGCTGAGTCTTTCTCACAGATACTGTGCATAAGATTAATTTAACTTTGGATGTTTATAGTGCAGTGTCAGAGATGATACTTAATGAGGGAAGTAATTTTAGCTTGTGATTCATTTGACACTTGAAATGTACTTTACAATGACATGGATAGTGTCCTTTGTTGACCATAAAGAGAGCCCATCTGAGCTAAGAAAGCCAATGGTAGATGTCTGCACTGCCCAGTGAACCCTTTTTTTTTCATCTGGTGTCACAGTGCTCTCCAGAGAGCTCCTGGATTTTGGAGGGTCCTGAAAATTTGCACTCAACCATCTGTGGTAAGAGCAGAACAGAGCAGAGGTGATGTCAAACAGTTCCTTACAATTGGGGTTTTTTGTTTCTCTCTCTCTTTTTTTTTTTTTTTTTTTTTTTCCTTATGCTCTCATGAATCTGAGATTTGGCTTCAGTCATCAATGTCTGTCCTGGGAGGAAAACTATGTAATATAAGGGAAGTGATAGATCTTTAACTGTTACCACAAGTCTTACCTCTGTAGTAAAACTTGCATGTGAGCTCATGACTTATAACAGCATGCTATACAGCCTCTAAAATATGAATTTTTAAAAATACAGCTCTGTTTTTTTGATGGATAACAGATGAATTCATATATTTCTGGCTTTTACTCCTTTTGTGAAGATGTTTCAAATTTCCCTGGAGCTGGAATGAACCTGAGTGTTTCTTATATTTATTTGAAAAAAATGTTCCTGTGTCAGAGAGGTGGGAGAAGGAACATTATGAATATCAGCCAAACGTGTAGCACATGGGGCTGAACATGGACTGCCCGAGTGCTTGGTGGGCATTGTCTGGACATAGTTTTCCAAGTTTTGTACATGTGAAAAGAAGCAGACAGCAAAGCAGGTAAGCAAGGAGACAGTTGGCAAGAATGCCAATAATGTTGAGGAAAAGCATAAGTGGGCTCTAGGGTGGTGTACTGTAGGAGCTGCTTGCACTGGGGATGCTGTTTGTGTCCCACTGGTGACAATCTCAGTCCTAGAGAAACCAGTTAGAGTGCAAGTAAAACAAATCAGTCTGTTTGCTGTGCAAATTATTCTGCAAGTAGTGCAGATGTTTTATATACTGATGTTTCATATACTTTTGTGTTCTCTGTGTGAAGAAGTAATGTCTCTTAACCCAGCAAGCACCTGTGCAATTTTAAGCCCATGGTTTATTTCAATGGCTCCAAGTTACTACAGATTAATTGATTTTCCAATGAAGAACCATGAAAATTTTGAAGGGACTGGAGCACCTTTCCTATGAGGAAAGGCTGAGAGAGCTGGGACTGTTCAGCCTGCAGAAGAGAAGGTTCAAGGAGATCTTATTAATGTACAGAAACACTTGAAGGGAGGGTGCAGAGAAGATGGAGTCAGTCTCTTTCCAGGGATTCTGAGAGAAAATGGACACTGACTGAAACAGCAGAGGAGGCTCTTTCTAAATATCATTGAGTATGGCCAAGCACTGATGCAAGCTGCTTAGGGAGGTTGTGGAGTCCCCATCATTGAAGGTGTTCACAAGCCACCTGGGCATGGTCCTGGGCAGCCAACTGTAGGTGGTCCTGCTGAGCAGGGAGGGATGGATCAGGTGGCCTCCAGTGCTCCCTGCCATCCTCTGCCTGTCTGTGATGCTGTGAGCTAGGGGGAAGTGGCTGTTTGTCCCTCACAAACTGTTGCTAGCCTCCTTTGGAGTATCACCAAATTTTGTGGGGCTCCTGGCAAGGGTATTAAACATCAGCTCAATAGCAGGCCCCCAGAAAACTGTAAAAATGTGACTGAGTATTTAGGAAATGTTACCCTGGTGACACTTTTGTGTTACGATGTTGAGTCAGAAGATGAAGATAGCTTAAACTGACTTTGGTAGATCATACATGCAGTCAGGGCACCTGATTCATAAGTTTGGAATGGCCCTGCTTACACTAATAATCAGTGAAGCAGAGCAGATAGATGTATTAGGTCTATTATATTTACTGCAACAGTAATGGTACAGTACTCACTGGCATCAGGATTTTACATGAAGAATTGATTGTGCAGTTAAGCTGTTGGTTTAAAATGTGTTTCTTGTTGGTGGCAAAAGTCTTTATGTAATACTGAAATTCTGCTACTAGACCAATCTGGAGATTCAGAGGATGGTTCATAGTGTGGTAATTGTGGTATTTTTAAGAGATTCTGATAATTATGCAGTTTTCTGGATCCATTCAAGAAAGTGCCGAGCTCCTTGAAGCAATTACATCGGTTTTCTCCAGTGCAGCCCCTTCACGTGTAGCAACTGGAGCAAGATATCTGCAATAAGCTTCCAAACTGATTTATGATCCTCTCTGAGGAAAATGTATTTAGCCCATAGCAACTGATTTTTCACAGATCATGAGTAGATTTATGAAGCAAGTAATACATACATATCCTTTGCCATTTGTTCTGTACGTATTGTCCTTGATGGATGTTGTACATGAAGGGGTCAAGCTGAAGATTCCCATTGCTCATTTTACTGCCTGTTTACATGAACATTAAAACTGGGGACACTATTCCCAGTGATAGGCAGGATGACATTTATGTGGAAAGCTCTCTGTTCTCCCACAGCACAAATACATGGAAATATGCAAAGTGACTCTGTCTCCTTCCCTGACAGAGGAAGATTTTCCCTTGTAAGTTACTGATCTTGCTTCAGTTGCTAAATTGGGGAAGGCTGGCGCCTGAGACTAAGCAGTTCTTAGAAAAAAGACTGAAAGCCTTGTATGCCAGGGAGTCACTGCAGTGGGGACCAGACCTCCCTGTTACTCTCAGGTGCCTTGTGAGCTACAGAGGTGGATGGAAAGCTGTGATTCAGGAAGGTGCAGATTAAAAGGAGTATTTCACCTATGGAAGATTCACCTTTGTAGCTCATAAAAATGCATCCCTTGAAGCCAACAGGAAAAAAACCCCTAAGAACTATTTGTTCTACAGGTTCACTTTGGGAGCAGGTGAGGATAGTGTGAAAGCTCAGTTGGCATCACTCCTGTGCAGCACTTTTGTCTGACTGTCCTCTGCTTCCATGATGGAGATTTCTGATCCAAGACCTGTGTGTGAGTTATACCCGGGCAACTTCTGGTCTTGCCAGAGGTTTTCCATCAAGATAATCCCTGCACAGCTTCCTCTTATCACCCTTGCAAGCCAACATGAAAACAAGATGCCATCAGAATTAAAAGATCTTAGGGTTAGTAGCACCATACACTAAGCAGCAAAAATATCATATAATCTGCATATAACATCTGCATATGCATATAACACTTTCTGAAATGCATTATTAATTACCTTTTTTTATTTTTTAAAGATAAGTTTATCACCCAGATTTGTTTTGCTTCAGGATTTCACTTACCTAGATATTTTTAATTGATTAAGCACTTGTGGGATGCTACTAATGAAAGCCATTACTTGAGTCCTGAGAGGACTGAAACATGTTGTAAAATAGGACATTACACTTCTTTAACACAATAAAAAAAGACTTTCCAAGTGAATGGTCTTTCTGTAGCTGCTTCACATGTTTGTGAGTTTTGGCTTTGCAAGTTATTACTGCTTCTGTCCCTCCTGCTTGTGCAAGTACACAGAAATGGGCATTAAAACAGGCCTGTGTGGTACCTCATAATCACTTAAATGTGCTCTTATTGGAGCCTCCTGTTTCTGAAAAACAGAAACATCATTTAAGCCATATCTTACAAATGAGGTGGTATAAAAGAAGGGATCTGTAAGCTCTGCTGCTGCTGGGGAGAAGATGCAGGAACCCAAGAAGACATTCATGGGGATTTGAGTCCATTGGCTCCAAAATCAAGAGAATTAAACTATTCAGAGGTGAATGCCAAGAACTACAATTGCTGGGCTCTAAGAATGGAGCTCAGCTTCCTAAAAATGACTGAATAAGCTGCAGAAACAGGTCTGAGGGTTTGGAGTGGGCTGGGAAGTGAATATGATCTGTCTGCTGAAGTTTCAAGGAAAGACAAGCTTGGCTCCAGGGCTCTGGGATGCAGAAATGGAGCTGTGGAGGAGGTTAGAGGGAAGGTTAGAGGGTTATTAACTGAGTTGTTACAACCTGAAGGGTTATCCAGCCTATGGAAGTAAGGAGATCACAACCATGGGTTTGCTGATTCTTTTAACACACAAAAATAGAGCAGAAATAACACTAAATTCACCACTAGTAACTATACCTGTGATCAATACAGCAAATGCATGTATATATCAAGCTATTGAAAATTATTAGCATCAAGCAATAATAGCAGCAAGAAGTATATATGTAATATTACTATTTACTACAAACTTATACCAAGTAAGTTTACTGAAAATATAACAGGAGGTATACTTAGGGTAGATTACTTACATGCATATAAATGTATGTTCATCATATTACCAATACCAAGTGCCCAGACCAGTCCCAGAAGGGGGTCAGAGCATCCCAGAAGTGGGAGGACAAGTTGAACTGGTCCCAGAAGTGAGCTCGAGGGGGACCAATAAAGTAATGGGCAAAAGCTCACTTCAAAGATGATCCTTGTCGTGGAGTTGTGGGTCAGACAGACTTCTCCAGCAAGGGGCCAAGCACTTGTCTCTAGGAGATCTTGTATGAAGCTCATGCAGGGAGCTCAGCTTGTTTGTGAAAAGGAAAACTACATGTAGGACAGGAGGGAAAAGCTCCATTTTGGGAGAACGGAGACCTAAGAGAGTGTCAGATACTACCCTTTCAAGCAGCCAATAGGTGCTGTTAGTTACTATTTTTCACCTGGGAGAGCCAATAGATGATGATTTCTCTCAGAACAACTTTTATTTTCCAGACTGTTCCTGTTCTTGCAGTTAGAACAGCCAGTGGCAGTTACTGATCCTTTCTTCCTCAGGATGTTTTCCCCCTTTTTTACAGACTGCTTTTTCACCTTTCAGACAGTAAGATGCTGTTAAAATCCCTTGTTTTTTGTGTGCCTACCAATGGTATCTCAGGATGCCTCTGGTTTCTAGGCACCCAGCTATTCTTCAAAGGCAGCAGCTGCACTGCTCAGGGATGCTGCTGGTTCCCAGGCTGACAGTTCCCAGCAGGCATTTGTGCTGTTGGTCTTTCAAGCATACATCTTCTGCTCACTATTTCTCCCCTTGCAGCCAAGTTGCCTTTAGAGCTGTTCCCATCAACAGCCTCAAAAGGAATAGAACAGAGAATGAACACACAGGAAAAGATCATTGAGAAGGAAGGGACAAAAAAAACCTTTTGTGTTTTTTACCTAGAATAGAAAGCAGCGAAATAAATGAAAGAAGGGAGAAAGGCAGGGATCCCCATCCATGAGCAGTGATCTTCCATGCTTCATTATATTAATAAATATACCAGAGAAAGTTTGAGCATCATTTTGTAAAATAGCTTATTTTGTTGGAAAAAGAGGCAACGCTGACAGTACTGACATCTCTGTTTATTGCCTTCATTTCTGTACCATTATATGCCTTCATGTGTAAGAAATTACATAGAAACCCAGTCTATTTGCTGAGACTGCTGACAAAATGTATCCTTTAATAAGCATTGCACTTATTTTTTGTTTGTGAACATCCATGCAATAGTATTTTAGTAGAGACCTGTGGGTGTTGTGTAGATTTCTGCACAGCCAGGAAACAGCAGTTTTGGTAGCTGACCTAATGTGGTGCAGAATTGAGCCTGTGGTCTGAAGAGAAAAAGCTTTATCTCCTTTGCTTGCTGCCTAGTAACCTGAAACACTGAGAACCATGAGAAATGCAGCCTGGAAGCTTTGTGCACATCAGTCTTAGATACTTTTGACCTAAACTCATGGATAGGGTGGGATAAGAAAATCCCTAAACCCACACTTTTTCAGCAGGTTTTGCAGTCACAAAATCCTGGGCTCCCTCTTCAGTAGGCTCTCCTCAAAGATGCTTTCAAATTGCTTCCCAGTATTTGAAGACGATTTTCAGAACCCCTCTGGTATGCTCAGCAGGTTTAGGATCTCCCCCAAAAGCAGTTTGCTGTGTGAATCAGGTGCAGCTAGAATGTTTTTTCCTGGGTATTACAGCCACCTTCTTGCCAGCAACACTGGAAGATCAGTGCATGGATTTAGGGAGCAAGAATTACTGTCCCAGCTGTGCTGACTGGCAGGTCAATACCATGCCCTGTGCAGTGGCAAGTGACCTCTGCATTCACTTCCACTCTGTGCTTGGTTTCTCTCATGTGTCCATGGATGTGCCAGATCCCTGGATGGTTTTGCTTCCTCTTGATGGGAAGCAACTGGAAAATCACCTTCTCTCAACAGTCACAGAGTGTTCCATAACCAAGGCATGCACTGCTACATGGGTTGTAGTCAAAGATGTTCAGTATTTCCACCTGCATTTGTCTGAATGGCTGCTCCATCCCCAGGATTTCATCCACTGACTTTCAGCTTGAGCCTCGTTAAGCTTTTAATTGACCTGCCACCTGCCAGACTCTCGAGCTCTTGCCAGACACCAAGTAAGATTGAAGAATATTGTGGTAATACCATATCTTGGTATCCCATAATGTCTCTGGGATTCAGTGCTGAACTGGGGGGCACCAGTCCAGCTCCCTCACAGCATCTCTCAGGGTTCTCCCAGGATGTCAGCTGTGATGGTACAGGAGGGGCTGTGTCATTGCTGCTGGCAACAACTCAGGTGTGCTTTCCTTGAAGAGGAAGAACATCTCCAATGCTCTTTTGTCTGCTGGGAAATATTTTGAAGCTGGTAAATGTGTGTTTTCTTCTTCCCTGCTCTGTCAGTCAGAACATTGTCTGATTGCTGCCTGGCTGCACGTCTTTTCTTGTGTTTACAAAAGATAGAATCTAGCTGAAATAGAAGTTTGTGGCTTGGTGCCTGCTGGCATTAAGATTATTGTAGTAGGTTTTTCTGGCCTTGAAAAAAATCTGTAAATGTAGAATTATTTTTTTTCTTTAAATTTTCCAGCATATCTTTTGCAATACTTGAGTTACCTGAGATGCCATTTTGTGCTGACTGTGAGTGTGTGGGGTTGCTTATGCTGGCAGGGAGAAGGGTTCAGAAAACTGTGAGGAGGAGGAGACCTCTGCACCACCACATCAACCCACAGGCAGAGGGGTACCCAAACTGAATGGCAGATACTACCTGTGCTATAGGTAATATGAAAAGAGTGTCTCCAAAACCATCTTTATGGTACAGAGGTGGTGCAGGGAGGTCAGAAAGCCTTTCCTAGCAGCAGAGGACTTACCTTGCAGGTAAGGAAGGAGGCAGTGGAGGAGGATGAGAAGTTGTTTATGGCAAGGATTTTGGCATTTTTTGCAGGGAGTTTGGGTGGGACCTGTGTGGCCTTTTATTTGATTGGCAGGTGGTTCCTGCACAGAAGGTGATGGTGAAGGACAGTTGTCCCACCCAGAATCCCCACTGTGTGTGAGCATAACATAAAACCTCATTCTCCCACGAGTGCAGCCTCAGGACTGCTTTGTTCCCAAGGTTGGACTCCAGCACTTCTGTTAAACAGCAGTGAGCTGGAAAGACTTCCCAACTGGTTTTATGCAAATGGTAGCAAGACATCTCATGCATATGTATTTTCACTCAGGCACCGTCCCCTATCAAACAATAGGTATTGTTTGGTTATGTAAATAGTTATCAAGTGATGAGGGCTTGCTGAGAGTTAAGCTTGCTTGTCCTGAATGGTTTTGACATGTGTGGTGAAAGAGAGGACGAGGAGAGTAATAATAGAGTTGTGAAACTTAAGTGAAATAAGACAAATTAAAAAAACAAACAAACCACCAGTAAATCACATTACATGGAAAGTGGTAAGTATAGACCCTACTTATTGGATAAGGGTGGTCAGGGCTACATAGCAAAGAGGTAAGTAGCAGGGGAATTAAAACAGTTGTCTTTGTACAAGGAGATTAGTGATGTCTTACTGATGACTTGAGGCCACCTTTGAGCTTTGTCATTGGTCTCACATGTCCACACCTCTCCCCAAAAAGCATTCTGGTCATCAGGGGCAACTTTGGAGGCTGGTTTTGGTGGTAACCAAAGGGCATTTACTGATGTGGGGTTGGGTGTAGGTCTGGCTGTAGGCAGCCACCAGCTGCAGGGGAGCAGTGGCATCAATCAGTCTGATCTTGTTGGGGGGGGGCATGTGATGAGCAGCTGTCATGCAGCTGCTCCCTGGGTGGCTGCTAAATAGTCATTGTTGAAGTAATTAATAAGAACTAGTGGGAAAAAAACCCAACAAAACCAAAGCCTAGAAAATGTTTTCAGATGTCCCAGACCATGCGGATACTTAGGATGATGAATCACACAACTGTCTGTATGAAAACTGAATCATTTTACATGGTGTGATAAAATATGAAATGAAAACAACAGGAAAAAAGCACAGACTGACATATAAACTACTAGACTTCTACTTAGGTGTCCAGTACAAAGTGTTGGTCAGTATAAAATCTAGCTTCAAAAATATTATTGATGTCATCATAAAGAAGAGTATGAATAAAAAACATATTATTCTTGACTTGATGTGGCTTTGCTGTTTTCCAGATACAGCTGTTGCTGGTGTGAGTTTCATAATGATGCCTCTGACTGGTTTTTAACTCTCTTTTGGGGCAGGAAGGGGTGAGAGGCTGAGCAAAATACATACCTTTTTCCTGAGTAGTTTATACTGGACCCATGACGAACTGCAGAAAAATACCTTAGAGGAAAGCAGTACCACTGGTCTTGGACAAACCCTCTTAAAATCAGTTGAGAGAAATGGCAGATATATCTGAATCCTATTTTAAATTATTTAAATGAGTTCCAGGAAACTCTCTAATGCAGTAACCCACTCTGCTGAAAATGCTGTTATTCTAAAGTGAGTATAATCTTTGTGTTTATGTCATATTTTAAATATGAAAAGCTGAGTCTAGACAAGAAAAAGCATTTTATAGATTTTAATATACTACTATGTACCAATAAGAACAGAAAGGCATTTTGCTCTGAGCATGGAGCAAAGAAGAGATGGGGGCAGTATTTAGGCATGGGAAGTTTTCTTATAAAGTCTTTTTTATAATTATAAAAGTATTTGTTATTTACACTCCCATAACAAAATGGCCCAAATCCATATCTTCACACTGGCTGTTCTGAAATAATTTAGAATAGTTTTGTTCCATTTTTTATGTTGCATAAAATGAATTTACCAGATGCTGAGAATTTTTCTTGAACTATTCAGACTATTTCTGGTAGTAAACTAGAAAAGAGAATTTGGGGTCCCTTGCAAAAAAGTGGTGTCCCTTTTTTTTTTTTTTTTCTTTTCTCTAGTACCTTGGTGCACATGTTAATTTTTTGTTAGCCATGTAAGCATTCTTTTATTTAGATACTAATTTAGTGATTTTCCTGAGGCTGACCTGTGCTCTGGTATTGCATCTTTTCCACTTACTGCATGGGACTTTAAAAAGTTGATTAGCTCATTTCTTTTAAATCTTCCATAGTTTTCTGCATTTTTCTCTTCCATCAGAGAAGGTGATGTTTTTTCAGTCCTTTCTCTTTTTTCTATTTTTTTAAAGTCCTTAATTTAGGAGAGTCTATTGCTTAGCCTTTCAGTATCTGTGATCTTTGATGTGCCCCGGACTTCCCTTTAGCTTTCAAACCCCATCATTCCTGTCCTTTTTTTGTTAAGGTGATGCAGCCTCTGAAAGCAGCCTGGCAGCAGTTTGGAGGGGAGGGAGCCAGGGAGGAGGAAGATGCATATAGAGTGTTTTTTGTCTGCTCTGCTAGTCGTGTGGGAGAGAAACCAGAGCTTTACAACCCTGCCAGTGAGTGGCTGGCTGCCCACCCGTGCTGTGCCAAACATCTCCTATAGCATCCTTAGGGCACTGTGACTCATAGAGCCACCACGGGCATCATCCACGGGGATGCTGCTGGACCTCAGTGCCTGGGGATGGTGCCTTGCTGCTGCTGGTTGGGAATACTGATCCACAGCTTGAGCTCTCCTTTTCCACTCCCTGCTGATGGGGTGAGCAGGTTATCCTCTGGGGCAAGCAGGGTATCCTTGGAGGGGTTGCCCCACGGTGGGGCAACTGTGGGCACCATCACTCCTGGCCAGCTTCCCTGGAGAGGAGAGGCTTAGGAACTAGGTGTTGCTTTGCCAACCTACCCCAGGTAAGTAAACTTGAATAAAGAGACACAATGAGAGCTGTTTCTTATTTGAAAATATGTTTAAGCAAAATCCTTTTTTGTTTTGTTTCAAAGGCAGATGGTTTGAATATCCCCGTGCTCAGTGCTTCCCCTGAGCTTACGGATTTGGGGGTGGTAATGAGCGATTTAATTCTGGGCAGCAGTCACCAGCAGAAGGTTTGGGATTTGGCACCTGTAATGGTGTTGTTGCATTAATTTTGCACCATCTGGGTGCAAAAGGGGCGGTCGAGCTTTTAATTGTAGTTCTTGGGCATCTGGTACCATCCTCCTCCTGCTGCAAGTGTAGATGGAAAGATGCTTCAAGTTCAAGGAAAGATGCTCTGTGTGGTTGAGGCATATAGAGAGTTAAAGCCGTAAGGGAATGATTCTGCTGCCTGTTGAGCTGAGTGTGGATTGTGTGCTGTTTGGGGAAGGGTCTGTCAGGAGGGAAAGGAGGAAGGTTGTTCTCCCTCCCACTGCCACTGGTCACCCATCACCTTTTCCTACCAGCTCAGGAGAAAAGGAAAGTTGGTCTGTGCTTTCTGTCCTAATTGGATGCACTTTTCTGAGTTACAAATCATCCTGACTGAGGAGATGTAAAGCAGCCAGGATAGGGAATGTGACCTGGTGCGTGAGAGCCCATCTGAAACAGCCTGGAGCAGGAGCCAAGCTTGTAAAGTGACTGCCGTCTTGAAAAGGGGACTGATGGCCCCCAGAAACTTGGAAAACACAGAAGAGATCTTTAAAAAACTGAATAGACTCCTTAATATGCCTTTATGTGTGACTTAATCTATGGAAAAGGAGAGAAGGCAAAATAAATAACAGCACTGCCATTGCACTCCATCACTCTGGCGTGGCAAGGAATGGCAGTCTGAGGAGACTCATGATCTCTGGGAGGGGTGAACATACTGCAGTAATTGGAAGGCAGCAAGAGAGGGGGAGAAAAATCAGACTAAGAAGTGAGTACAATTTCCAGCATTTACCTTGCATAGGTACATACCCGTTAACTGGATTTTTCCCGGACAGTACTAAACTTATCACTGTTGGAAATCATTAAAGGCATTAGTGTGTGTGGCTAAGATGTATCAATCATCTACTCTTTATGTGAATTTGCTCAGAAATGTCAGAGTGTCAGGAAAGTGCCTGCCTTGGTTATTTTGCAGCGAATATGAAAATCTCTGTCAGTTATGCTACTGCTTTTATTGAGTTTAAAGGGTAAGAAAAGCAAACAGGGTCTGGTTTTGCACAGAACTGGTTTGTCAGTTTTGGCAAGCTGTTAGGTGTAAGGATGGGGAGAAACAAATAGTGGTATAGTTCATCTGGAAACCACTAATGCACAGGCAAGGGCTGGAATGGAAGAAAAGCACCTCACTGCCTGAAAAGCTTACAGAGAGGGATCCCCCTTACCCACCCACTATGTGCTGGTCATGGAGAGGAGTGGGAGGTGCTGCTGGGTTACAGAGATGTTGCTTGGGTTGTGATCCCATCAGGGAGGCACTGGGAGCAGTCTTGGAGGGTTCAGCTTGCTTTGGTAATATCTGTCACTGGAAAACAAATACTTAGGGAAGTGAAACAGAAACTTGGGTTGCTTTTTGCAGATCAGAGTAAGGTTAGTCCATCTTTATTTCTGCTTTGTGGTTTGTTCTATACCAGGTGTACTATACCATCACTGTGATGAATGGGCAGATTATGTGTGGTGTGTACAGTGCTGGTGAGGAAACAAAGATTTGTTTCTTTGTACTTAACACCTTCTCTGTGTTGCCAGGGTGTCCAAACTGTGTCTGCTCCACTGAAGGTGTGAGAGAGACTGGTCCAGTGGCACAGGGTGCAGCACCACTTCTCTGATGTCAGCTCTTGTGCTACTTTTAAGACCCAGAATTTTTATTTCTCTGAATAAATGTGCAGCTATTTCCATGTTACTACAAGCATGTTTGCACCTAGAAAGCAACAGGAAAAGCTGACCTGAATCTTTTACCTGGAGACAGTACTGCATAATGCTTAGACATAGAAATCAAAATTCAGTTATCTGGCATTATTGCTTGTCGTTGAAATAACTTTTTAATTAACCTTGGAGAAACCAAGAACATTCTTGTGCTTTAAAGGGCCCTTTTCTGAAATGAACATAATATTCTTGAGCATAATACTCACCTCAAAGCATGTTCTAAGAATTAATGCTCCTAAGTTGTTATACGATTCATTAATACAAATTATCATAGGAGATCTAATTAGGTTCTGCAAGTATCTTTTACTGCTACAAATTAACCAACGTTTTTGTTAGTATTAACATGAGGGCTTGTGATCAGAAAAGTTTAGGGTAGATCAGCGATCCTGCAGGGTCCAAGGACTTTTAATACCACTTTGCTGACATAGAGGATTATGATAACCTATTAACCTTCAATTAAAGAGGACTGCAGCACTGTTTTGTTGCAGAGGTTTACTGATGGATGCAGTCATCATAGAGTTATAGAATTGTTTAGGTTGGAAAGGACTTAAAGATCCTCTAGTTCCTAACCCCCCTCCATGGGCAGGAGCACCTTCCACTAGACCAGGTTGCTCAAGGCCCCTTCCAACCTGCCCTTGAACACTTCCAGGGAGGCAGCAGCCACAGCTTTCTTGGGCAACATGTTTTGGTGTCTTATAATGAAGAACTTCTTCCTAATGTCTAACATGAATCTACCCTCTTCTAAGTTAAAGCCATTACCCTTTGTCCTATTGCTACATGCCTTTATAAAAAGTCCCTCCCCAACTTTCTTGTAAGGCCCCCTTCAGGTATTGGAAGGTCTCTGTAAGGTCTTCTCAGAATCTTCTCTTCTCCAGGCTGAACAACCTCAAGTCTCTCAGCCTGTATTCACAGGAGAGGTGCTCCAGCCCTCTGATTATCTTTGTGACCCCCCTCTGGACTTGCTTCCAGAACTTCTTCCTGGACTGGGAGCTTCAGCACTGGACACAGTACTGCAGGTGGGGTGTCACAAGAGGGGAAGTAGAGGGGAAGAATCACCTTCCTTGACTTGCTGGCCATGCTTTTTGATGTAGTCCAGGATATGGTTGGCTTTCTGGGCTGCAAGTGCACAATGCCAGCTCACTGGAGCTTCTCATCAACCCTCAAGTTCTCAATCCATTCTCCACTCAACCTATTATTTTGCTTGGGATTGTCCCGACCCATGTGTAGGACCTTTCACTTGGCCTTAATGAACCTCAAAATGGTGACATGAGCCCATCTCTCAAGCCTGTCAAGATCTTGTAACATGGGAGTGATGTTCATTAAAACATCTCACATCCAATATTTAGAAGACAGGGAGTTCATGTGCCACAACAACCCATGCACTTTTTTGTTGTTGCTGGAGCGTCTTCCTGGTATGAGGATGGAAACAAAATATTTTCTGCTCTTCTGGTGATGACCTCCCTGCTGAAGCTGTTAGTAAAAATGTCAGTACTCTGACTGATGGAATTATGATGGGGAGGGTTTTGTACTATCAGCTAAATGGAGACAAACAAATCAATTTAGGGGGCAGCAAAGCCATTAAGCAGTAATAGCTTTTAGTTATTGCTGTTTTCAGATGAATTCAAAGGGATAACATTAGGGTGAAAGACATTGTATTCCACTATCAATCTCCAGGATCATCTAGTCCCTGTACCAATTACCCTTATGCTATGGAAAGCCCCTAATATTGGTAGCTGATAAGGAGCAGTGCAGAGATATTTCAAGCAAGAGAGAAAGAAAAATCATCTGTATACACACTGGGTATTATGGAGTTGTTTTTCCTGTACTGAAACAATTAAATACCAAAGTGTGAAAAGCACAGGTAAATCCTCCCAAATTGGGCAGGTTCTGGATTCTGTTGCTCTATTTCATCTGCAGATACATATTTCAGAATTATGTCAAAAATCTCTTCTGCTTCGATGACCCATTTGATGGGTCAGTGGAGCCTGGGAAGAAGAACAAGCTCACCAGTTTGCATGATGAGTGCTGTATCTGCATTGTTTCTGGGGTCACTCTGGTGTGATGTCAGCACTTCAACGGGAACATCACTTCTCACTGACAGCAAAAATGAGTGTTTCCCAGTTGCAGGTTGTGGTCCCTCCCAGAGGTGTCCTTGGGATGGTTCGGGAGAGGATGTGAAGCATTTTATACTGATGAGGGAACAGTCGGCTGCTTTTAATTGCTGTCTGCACTCAGCGCTTCCAGGGAGGAGTTTTGTATATTTATATCAGCAGCCAGTAACTATACCCTATTCTTGTTCCCTTGGCCAACACAGGCTGAGTTACTATTAGCAGTGGGAAGGTAGTTAACCCTTCCTTGTCTAATTAAAGTCTGGGAAATGTGGGAAGAGAAGGAAAGTTGGACACACAAATGCAGGTTAGTCCAAAAGAGAGCTCTCAGAAAGTTTAAGGATTTTAGTCCCAAAGCAGGGAAATGAGTGCACACTAAAAATGTGCTCCTGCCTACATCCCTCTGCACTGCAACAAGAGTGCAGTGCCTTCAAGAGGCTCTGAGGGTTTTTTGTGACCCTCTCCCAAAGTGATGCAAAGACGAACATTCGGGGAGGAGCTGCTGCAGTGCTTCCATCTCCGAAACCTTGCTGACGGCAGTGTTGTTTTCTGATCCACAGGTCCAGAGGATGGCATAGCATATCACCACCACCCAGGGAGCCGGGGTCCTTCCTTGCCTGCCTGCATGCCACTTGAACTGCTCCCAAGCCTTTCTTTTTGGACTGAGGAAACCTGAAAACCTCTCTCTCCTAATTCATGAGCCAGCAGGATGTGGTCGCCGTGCTTTCAGAACGCCTGCTCGTAGCTGCCTACAAAGGCCAAGTGGAGAATGTGGTGCAGCTTATCAACAGGGGTGCCAAGGTAGCAGTTACCAAGGTAACAAGAGAAAAATGCTTTGTGAAATCCCTGGGGGCTAACATAACTCCTAGACCATTGTTTGTGACAATGCCCTCCTAGCTTTACCATTCTGAATGCGACCGAAGTTAGGGTTTAGTTTTCCTTAAAGTTTATACTTGGGTAGCTCATATGAATTTATAGCATAGTGCATGCCTTGTATTTTTACACTTCCTGGTGGATGCAGCTGTGGTGAACGCCGAGCCCTTAGAAACGTGGTGTGCTGGTGGAGGGGGAGAGACATTTTTCAAAGCATGTATTGACTTTTGAACACTGTGTGAGCTGATGAATGGAGCGATTCATCACTGTCGAGGGAAAGCAGTTCAGAGCACCCACCTTCCTGGGTGAAACTATTTATTTGTTGTGATGTGGTAAAGTTATACAGAAAGTGTTTCTTGCTGCTAAAGTCTCTTGGTTACAGCAGCCTCACTTGTACCAAACATCTTAATTGATTCATGCTGTGTAGACCCCAGTCAATTCCAAACTTAGGGATTGCGAGCTGTGTTCCTTGTTCCTTCAGGATGTTGAAAGATTTCTGCTTAGAGAGTTCAAGCTGATATTCACCTATTTCTGTCAGCATGTTACAAATAATACTAATGTATAAAAGATGAGATAGAATTGGCTGTTGCAGTGAAGGTTTGAGCAACAAAAACCCTTAAAAAGAATTATGTAAGTTTAGAGCTGGAACATAAAATATGGGATGTCCTGTTTTGAGGAAATATTTTGCTTCATCAGATCTAGTTTTATTTTTATTTCCATGTTGGTTTTGAACATTATGTATGTATGGGAACAAATATTTATATATAGAAAGCAAATGTGAGTGCATTTGATAAGTTATCTGTCTTTTCCTCTCTTTATCTGTCTCTGACATTTGTTTTCAATCCCTTTGCATTGTTTGAGTTGTAGAGAGTATTTATTTTGAAAGCTGGAGTGATCCAGGGACTACTGGTGTATCTATGTTTTGTTTGCCAAAACTAAGTGGCCTCTTGTTGTTAGATACAAAGCTCAGGTCTAATAAACATGAATGGTCCCATAAAAATGCTTGTTTGGCTCAGTTGTCCAAGCAGATCTGTAACTGCTCAACAGGTATTGAAGGTAGTCATTAAAAAATCAGGGAATGCTTACAGTTGTCTGAATGGTAGCTCAGAGCTTTCTAGTTGTTTGTTTTGGTTTTTTTTTTAATATCATGAACTGTGAGACTGCTGAGGGACCTACCTGTAAATACACAATTCAAAGGATGCCATACTTTGTGTAAATCTGTGCATTAGTGTAATTTCAAATCCAGCTTCCACACTCCTTGAACATAATATGTGGTGTCCCTTGTAATGGTTATGAGATTAATCATGCCACTGATTTAACTCTGTCATGGGATTAGTTGCCACAATCCACAATTCAAATAGAACATTGACACTTTGTCATTGTTAAGGTTGTTTATTATGCAGTTATCAATGCCTTCTGCTAATTACAGTAGGAAGCAAATTGTGTAGATCTGACTTCTGTACACAAAATCGGGTTAATTTGATAAAATGCAGATTTGCTAGAGCTGACAAGTTTTTCTTTCCTGTATGATATAGGTGGCTTCCTGCTCCATACTCTTGCTTTGTTGTTCCACCCTTGCATGGAAAATCAAAGCAAAGCTCACATGGTGGCAAAACTGCTCCCAGGTGCAGAGTGTTTGGTGTTTCTGTGGGGAAGCCACACTCACTGGTGAGCTGTGAGACCATCCCTGTAGCTGCCCTGGTTCTATGGGATTGTAGCTGTTCTTTCCTAGAGGCTGTGGATCATCACCATGGAGCCTGGGGATGGTGGTGATGGAAGCTGTCCCTGTTGTCATTCTGGATGCATCCTGGCACATCAGCAGATAGCACAGATGAGGTGGTAGTTGGGTTAACCCAGTGACAAGCCCTGCTTATAAGAGATGAAGTCTGATCAGCAAGACTGTGGAGGAGTGCACTGAGTGGAGAGGCTCTCAGAGGAGCTATCAGGCTATGTGCCTGGGATATTTTGGAGGCAAGCACACACAGGTATTCCTATCATACTGCAAACCAGGCAGAAGCGAGCTCAATGTGAGCCAAGAGGTGTGAGACCAAGCTGCTGCCTTCCTCAGAGCCCATCAGTTCAGGCTCAGTAATGTCCTGTCCAGGTCTACAAGGCATCTGGCTCTCACCCAGCCAACTACTTGTATAGGGAGAGTATGAGCATAATTGGCCTATGAAAGGCTGTAAAAACATACCCTGGGAGAGCTTGGCTTGCTAATCTGGTGACATATACATGCTGGAAGGAGAAAGAGCTGTTTAGAGTCAAGAACAAGGTTGTCACAGGAGCAAGCATGTACAGATAGCCTCAAGTACATTTAAAAGGGATTTTCTAGCCATAAGAGAGACAGGTTCTTGTGCAGTTTTTCAATAAACAGAACAGGTGCTAAGGAAGAACTACTTTCAGGATAGGGATTGTTAATTTTAGGATGGAAATTAGATGGCATGGTTTTTGTAGCAGAGAACCATTGATCAAGCTTTCAGGTAAATTTAAACCCCAGAGGCCTCTCCCATCCTCAAGATAAAGCTCACTGCAAAATGAAGCATAAAAATAAATTTATTCTTGTGCACGCCTTAGTTCTCTTTTACCTGTGTGTATTCTGCTTTTGCAGAGGAGTATTTGCTCCAAGAAAAAAAAAAAAAAAAAGGTTTTGTATTTGTCAGTCAAAATTCCTGCTGAATTCTATCAGAATTTTATTGGAAGAATACATGTGGAGACAAAGCTCTTTGGAGAGAGAGAAAAGTTCCCACGTCACTTCAGGCTTTGAACCTATTTCCGATACGCATCTGCAGGTTCAGACTGGTTCTTATGAAAAACACCATGCAGAACCACAACTTGAAGTGACCAGGATCTGAAGTTAAATGCTAGAGAGTTCTTTACTGAAGCAGGATTAATTGAGCGTGGCTTAAGGAAAATGAAGCATATTTTCTGTAACAAACCAAGAATGATTAAATGCTGGATAGCTGAGAAGTTCATCCAGTTCTATTTTGATTGTATACAAGGAAGATCATATAATATGGTTAATTGCTGCTTCAGTAAACAACAATTCAGCTGCAAATCTGTATTTCATTTTTGTCACCTCTGACTAAGCATCAAAATTCAGTGAAGAATTTGTTGTGTCCAGGTGCTCACTTCAGCCTTTCCTTCAGAAAGGCTTGTTTCATTTGGACTGTGCTCCTAACACTTGTCCAGGTGAAGTCAACATGGAATTGTATATTCCTGCATCTTCCCTGACTCCAGCAGGGATAATGGGGCTCTTTCCAGATTTGAGAGCTTTTAAATGGAAGAGCTGATGGCCACAGCACTTGCTGGTATGACACCAGGGAGCCCAGAGTGGGAGAAGGGTGGTGGCCCCAGGCTGCATATACATCAAACCATCCCACGTGCTGGTGTTAGGATCTCTGCTGCCAGCCCTGTGGTTTGGTGGTCAAGGAGCAGTCTGGATCTCAGTGTGTGAGGTTTCATGGCTCTGCTTTGGTCATCTTCTCAACCAGGATGCTCCTCTGATCCTGCTCTGCCTTGAAGGATGAAGAAGTTATTTCCATTTTTATGCCTTTTTTGTCTGATGTTCTTCGCAGGTGTGAAATTTAGAGGTGTTTTTTTGATGAAAAACACAAACAAGAAGCAGGTGCCTTTGTATTTTGGTGAATAAGCTGCAAGAGCTAAAAAATTAAGAATTGAGCCTGGTATAATGAATTCTTTGCTTCCATATAAGAAAGCTGGTCCCAGCTTCCACTCCTTTTGTAGTAGAGCTTTATTTCAGTAAAGTTACTGACAGCTGCATCTTCAGCATCTAAGTGCTGAGACTTTTGCTGAGTTGCTCTGTCTTGCTGTCCTCCCAGGGTGTTGTTTTCCTTTTCCTGGGTTATTTTTTCTTTTGATTTTTGAGAGTTGAGGTAGTTCAGGCAGAGGGCTGCAGACCCCTAGGTATGGCCCAGGAGGAACCATATTAGTGACACCTCAGGTCAGGTCACCTCTTCTCATCAGGAGAATGGAGAGAAGCACAATTTCCCCTTCCAGGCATCAGCTTTGGGTGTAGCTGAGGGATGCTGCCTGGAACAAGGGACTCACTGGGTGCTGGATTTCCCTGGGGTGTTGCAATGCAAGGTGTAGCATTCAATAGCAAGAATTAATAGGGCCAGAAAAAAAGCTGTGTATTAGAAAGCACACACAGAGGAGTGTGTCACATCTCTGTTAAATGTGAAAAAGCTTGCTAGGGGAAGTCATAAAGGTAGTTCAGGCAGTTTTAATGGAATTGGTACAGAGCTGTGAGTTTTATAAATGCTTTTTCCAAAGAGGACCAGAATATAGCTTTTCTGCCGAGTGTAGCATTAACATCATAGATATAAAACTTAATTATGTGGAGAAGAGATGATCACTTGGAAAAATACTCACAGAAATGCAGAAGGTAGTGCTTCTATTTTGATTCAGTAATTCTGTTTGATGTGATTTTTGAGCTAATTGTATTATGAACCTGCCATATGGCAACATTCTTGTAGTACTGGGGTTCTTGTAGTCTTGCCATCAGGATTTCAACTTCAGAGAATGTTGATCTCTTTAAAACACTTTTTTTCCCCTTCCTTTGTAAGTTAAGACAGAAACAAAAAAAATACATTTTGATACTTTGACATTTTTGTACTCCTTCAGTTTGAAAAACTACTTACATCTGTTTTAAACAATAAATACAAATAAATGACTAGCAAATATTTAAGGACTTGCTGAATGCCTTTTGAGGTCAATGAAAAACTTTCTGCTGACTTGAGCAAGCAAGTTATTCATGGAGAGCAGTGCAACAAATCATCAGTGTGAACCATGTGATGAGACTTGTTTTGTGTGAACAATGTGATGAGACTTGTTTTTTGTTTTCAAGCTTCCTAATAAAACATGGATAGGCATTTTTTTGTGTAAGTGCAAAATGGATGAATAAATAACAGTACCTGAGTAGCACCAGAGCAGGGTGAGATGGAGAATAGAATTTACTTGCACAGAAGTCTCTACAAATACAAAACCACAAGGAATGATTGAGATACTATGGTCTTCCTTTTGGGGGCAACAAAGGGGGGATTTGTTTGCAGAGTGCATACACTGGCAGCTGCTCTAAGAAAATTCTGGTTTTAAAGTGTATGTATTGGCAGCTGCCTGTCAATGTGTGGAAGTTACAATACAGATTAAATACAAACAAAGCGCTTGCCCTTGGCCTTGTACTGCTGAAATTCATGTGGCTGTTTCCTGTGCTTGGCTGCAACCTGATATGCCCCATAGCTATGGCAGCAAGTCACAGTTTTTGGAAGTTGCAGCATTAGAGCAGTAGGTCCCATTTATTTTGTCAATAAGCCTGTGACACAAGAGGATTTGTATGATTTGTTGCCCGCTGAAGCAATTATTCACATTTGAATAGAAGTCCAAATTGCGTATTTTTTATATGAATGACTGGTTTATTGGTTCATTAATCCCAAGTTGTAGCAGCCTCCCATTTATATTTCTGTAATAAGCACCAAACCATTACAGCTCATATTTGGAAATGCTTTTAAGCTTTAAATTGGTAATCTGCATGTTAAGGAGTCTCTGGTTTTAGTGTTGCCTCCTTGTAGTGAATGTCTATAGAAGCCACTCTTGTTCTGGTAGGTTTCTTCTCCCACTCAGACCCCTGTGTGTGTTCAGATAAGCCCCCTCTTTGGTGCTGCAGTGGTGGGTGCTAAATGTCTTTATAGAGGAGAAATGCAGAGGAAAATGTCTGCCTTCCTCCCTCTGCCTCCTGGGTATTTTAGGTAGGATGCATTATTGTGAGAGAAAAAAAAAATTAGCAAAAAGAAAAAAAAAAAAAATAAAAAAAAAATCTCTTGCCCATGAGCAGTCTCCTTCCCAGACAGTGTGAAAGGCTGTTGGTTTGAGTTGCAAGACATGAAGAAGATCAGAGGCATGTGAGAGCAGCTCTGGCTGTCATTGCTGAGGTTTCCCACCATGGCACAGACCTGTTGAAGATTTCTCTTCGAAGATGGTGGTGCTCTAAATTTGTCATCACACCCCGAAGGGCACACAGATCGCCTTGTCTCTCCCTCACAGTTTGTTCTGGGTTAATGTGTGTGCATGTATGTGCATACATACCAGTGGATACACATATTTGTATGCATATATTTGCTTGGGGAGGTGGGTGGGAGTGATTTTCTAGTGTCTGCCTTGCCAGGACTGGAACACTGTCCAGCTCCTATCTCTCCTCTCATTTTGATGTTACTGGGAAGAAAAAGAGTATCTGGCATTGCCAGTTCTTGCAGAGTTATGATTAATTTTGAGATGATCAGTGGGTGCTTTTCCAAAAGCCTGAGCCTCTAATCAGTGTAATGTGCTGTAATTGATCCTCCTTCCCCTTCTCCTGTCCTAGCTAGGGTCATAGTTTTCCTTTATGGTGTCCCTTCATAGTGGGAATAGCTCAAGGGCTGCACATATGTATTATCTCAAGTCTCTTAAGGTCTCTCCCTAGCCATCTCCGTTAGGTCAGATGCCTCTGAACCTATGAACTATTATTATTTTAAATGGAATTCTGAGTTTTGGGGACCCGGCAGGAGTTTTTTGAATGCTCTGGGGTTGGTGACAGGGGAAATGCAGCTCATGCAAATCTCTGTTGGCTGTGGGATGGGAACAGCTGAGCAACCCCCTGGTTTGCAGCTTTCCTTGGCCTCACGCTTGCCTCTTCCAGCAAATCCCTCTCCTCCTTCAGCAGGGATCTCTTGGGGCTGCCTGTGAGCAGGGAACAGGTTGGTCCCAGTGACAGCAGGACTCGGTGCTCCTGGGGCAAGGGCATCCTCCTCCTGATAAGCCTCTTCCCCAGGGAGGCTTTGTTTTAATGTGCCTTGAGGCACTGAACAGTCAGGTGAAGGTCGTGTGATCTGGATCTTCTGCGGTTTTGCAACATTTTCCTGCCCTATCACACCCTGCGTGCCGATTGTCTGGGAAAGTGTGTCTCTCAGATTGAATTAAACTCATACTCTCATAGTTTATTTTTAACACGGTACCTCTGGCTGCACCTCAGCGTTTTTTCAGTAGTTAGAGATGGTTATCTTGTCGGAAGGTTTTCCTGCTGTGATATATTCGTGTAGTTGACACTGTTCTCCTTTTCATAGAATCATAGAATTGGCTGGGTTTTAAAGTACATGAGCAGGCTTCAAGTTGGGTTTGTTTGGGATTTTTTTCTGCTCTGTGCACAGATTGCAGTAATTTTTTTCATGATACATTAGCAACCCGCTGAGAAGCGAGATGTCAGGATTAGCTGATTTACTTAGAGCAGGTAAATAATGAAGAAAGTTAAAACCCATATACCTGAATGTGTTGGAGTACATATTCATAATACAAACATATTGTTCATAGCTGGGAATGATTTGTCAATCTGACCTTTTTTCTCTTTTTCTTTTTTAATCTTTTTTTTTTTTTCCTTTTCTCTTTTCTCATTTTTCTTGTTTCTTGTTTCTTTTTTCATGTTTCTTTTTTCTTTTTTCATCTTTCTTTTTTGTTTTTCTTTTTTCTTTTTCTTATTTTTTCTTTTTTTCTCCTTTTTTCTACTTTCTTCTTTTTTCTTTCTTTCCTCCTTTTTTCTTTCTTCTTTTTTCCCTCCCTTTCTCTTTTCTCCTTTTTCCTTTTTTTGTTTCCTTCTTTTTTCACTTTTCATTTTTTTTCTTTCTTCTTTTTTCCTTTTTTTCCTCCTGTTTTCTTTTTCTTTTTTCTTTCTTCTTTTTCTTTTTTTCCTTTTTTCTCTTTTTTCTTTTCTCATGTTTCCTTTTTCATTTTTCACCTTTCTTTTTTCGTTTTTCTCTTTTTTCTTTTTTCTATTTTCTGTTTTCTTTTTTTTCCTCCTTTTTTTTCCTTTTTTTTCCTTTTTTATCTTTCCTTTTTTCTTTTTTTTTTCTTTTTCTTTTTTTTTTTTCCGTTTTTTGTTTTTTTTTTTTTTTTTTTTTTTTTTTTTTTTTTTTTTTTTTTCCACTCCAGAGTTACCTGGAGACTTTTGTGCCTCTTACTATTGAGTTCCCTGGAGCAGTGACATAGCCCTTGATCTCCTCCAGGCTGATGGAGAAGGCAGGGTGCTTGCTGCCCTGCACCATAGGGGCAGCAGACGTTTAGGTGAGAAGCACCCAGACAGGAGTCTGGATGGTGCCCAGGGACACTGGTGACAGTGGAAAGCAAACCCTTCCCTACACCTTCAGTGGGGGGAAAATGGAAGTTTCCCATGTGGGAAGGAGCTGCTGCTAATGGCATTCAACATTTTGTTTTTAGGTGTGGATGTCAGAGTGGGGGAGGACTTTTCCCTTAGATCTGTCCCTCAGATCAATGCAGCACAACTGATCAATGCTCAATGCTTTCAGAGCCTAACACAAGCAGTCAGTAATGCCGTGGACATCTTGTCCCCACTGGGTCTGTGAATTTCAGTCCTGGCTTTCATTTTTGCTCTGATGAGGCTGAATTCCTGAGGCTTTACCAGCTACGTGGGTATAAGATTTGCTCAGTGAAAATATGCCTGTCCTGAGCTTTTTGAGTTTTTTATTTACTTTAAGTAGTTTTACTACTGAGGAAGTTGCTTAAAAACTCAGAAAGGTGGTGGTTGCCTTCTGCTGACTTCAGGCTATTAGTAACCAGCAGCTCTTGAGGTGTTTGCTCCTTCTGTGGGTGACTTATTAGGGCCATTATGTTCCTTTGCTTTGGGTAGAAAAATGGGCAATGGAAGCAATAATTAAGAAACAGGTACATAATAGATACATGTGAAAAGAAATATAGCTCTTTATCTCATAAAATGCCTAGTGGAGAAACCAGGATTCTTTGGAAAGATACTGTGATTTTAGCAGTGTCTTAAAACTTGTTTGTTAAAAAAAAAACCTGTTAAAAATTGTGATGAAATAAAATTCACAATTAACAGTTGTAAGAGGTTACTGTTTAACAGTTCTTAAGGTGTCTCAGGAAGGTTTCACGTTGGTGCTTTAAGATTTTGTATGTGTGTGTAGATACACATTTATATACATATACACACACACATACTTCCTAGAGCAAGAATTAATTCCTGATTCTCTCTTTTGAGTTTTCTTTTTCAGGCTATATGGGTTAAATATTTAGGGAACAGTTTGTTGTAGCACTCCTCTGTTGTCCAGACTGCCTCTTTCAATCTCTTCCTTCTTAGAGCCTCTTTTCACAGTGATTCTTGTACCTATCTTAGGAGAAGCAGCCTATTCCCCCTTTCCTAAAATGTTTAATTTTAAATTAGAATCATAGAATCATAGAATTGGCTGGGTTGGAAGGGACTTCAGAGATCATCAAGTCCAACCCTTGATCCACTACCACTGCAGTTACCAGACCATGGCACTGAGTGCCACATCCAGTCTCTTTTTAAATATCTCCAGGGACGGAGAATCTGTCAAAGGATGATCAAGTGGGGCTCAGTTACAAGTAACTATTGTTTTCCTCTTGTCATTTCACTTAGATTTTTGGAATCCATTTACTGGGGAGGTGGTGGGGTTTTTTAATGTGGCTTACTGACAAATTTCAATCTGTTGGTTTTTTCTCCTAAAATCATGTGTCCATCTCACTAATTAAAGCATTTCTGTCCTTTGCTTTTTTAGGGAACCATCCTTGATTACACTGTATATTGAATTTCTCATGATTATTTATACTCTGACTTTCATGTGGAGTAGAGCTTGGTAATGTTAAAAAATAAGCATTGTCTAAAAAAACCTGACAGATCTTTGGCAAAATGGGGTTGGTTGTCATACGCATGAAGTCACTTGGAGTGACTACAAGTGTTCCAAGTGTCTGTCATATACAGCAGCCCAGTAATTCTTATTTCTACTGCAAAGGTGGTATCCATTACTATATATGAATTGGTCTACTAATGTACAGAGTGAAGTTGAAAGCAGTTGACACTTTGGTACTTCAGAGAGACAGAAACAAAACGGGCATGAATTCTTCTTAGGCATGAACATTCAGATCTGAATTTTTAAGGGAGTATCCTCATGTGAATATGAAATCCCTTTCATAGAGTATCATCAGGATAAACTGAAATATTGCAGATGAGGAGGAAGAGTTTTCAATATACACAAAACTAAGGTAAAGCCCTTGCTACTGTAGTGTATATCAGTTGTTACTATTGCAGGTTTCAGTGAGCAGGGTATGAACAGAATAATGAAGAAAAGCAGATAAATTCTGGTCAACTAACATGCATAAAAATTAACATATTCTCATTTTCTTCTAATTTCTAGCATGGGCGGACACCCCTACATCTTGCTGCCCACAAGGGTCATCTCCACGTTGTCCAGGTTTTGTTGAAGGCAGGTTGTGACCTGGATATTCAGGATGATGTAAGTAGATACAACCTTCTTTCTTAGGGTGGAGGGAAAAAGGTAATTTGCACATAGCAGTAGACCTTCACTTCTTTGAAGTAGGATTGAGTGAAAAAAAAAAAATCTGTCTCTGTTTTCTAATTTGGAGAGGTAACCTCTAATTTGGAGATGCAAAACTATATGGGAGAAAATGTGAAATGCAGTGCTTTTTCAATGAATAGCTTTGTCTTCTCACTCAAGCTGCAGAGCTTTATAAGAGCCCTGCTTGCTCTGGGTGGGTGTGAGTAGCAGTGAGAGTCGGTGTCTGCCACTTGGTGTAGAAATGAAGTAAGAGTTCGCTGTACTCTGTGAGAAGCCACTGAAGGACATCAGGTAGGGGACACAATCCATTATAATGTTTCTCTGAAGTGAAAGATGCTTTTTGTGTAGACACATCTTGCAGTGGATAGAGTGTGGAGCAGCTGCCCTGGAGCACTGTGAGCATTGCAGGGAAATTGTCCTGTTGGCATCTGAGCTGGATGGTGGGGGTGGTCGCATCTGTGAGGCTGTCGTGTGGCAAAGCCTCAACCTCAATTTTGAATTTAGCAAATGGTAGCTTGTTTTCATTTGTTAATGCATGTAAGTTACTGGAACTTCTCAGTTTTCCATAAAAGTAGTTCTAATCTCAGGCTTTAAGGTGCATTGGAGTGACTGGTTACGCAGTTATAGTTATTTTACTCTGATGAACAAAGAAGGAGACTGAAATGTGCAACAGCAGGTGAATAATGATGACTTTTTCAGACTTGCTGCTGACTTCTGGTGGCACAATGGGACAGGTTGCTTCCCCCCAATAAATTAAGTGTAGATTCTTCAAGGGATGTAGAGCTTCAAAGGTGGTTAGTAGAGAACTATTAAAAGGTCACTGGGAACGTCTAGGTGTCTTCTGAAAATCCTTTTAGGCATTTGTTTGCATCTAGAGGGTCTTGAATATCTATAGAAATAGAAAAACTGGTTTCTTTCTCGACATAGTCAGCTGCTTTCCTGTGAGAAATGTACAGTCAGTCTGTGTCTGGCAAGTGTAGGACTGGAGTACTGGTGCAGCCAGCTTTCTGCTGGGAAACTTGTTTTTCTAGGAAGAAACTTTGGTTCCTGTACTCTTCATTCTTTCATTCTGCCCATCTGTGAAATAGAGCAGATCGGCAAGAGTAAGGGGAATATCAGTTTATTCAGATGTATCCTGAGTATGGTTTTTGACTTCTTCCAGCAAAAATGATTCATCAGGTGTTTAAGACAAAATTGCAGGTACGGTACGAGTACAGTCTGTTTTCCTGAGAAATGCAAGTTGCTTTTAGACTGCAAAAACTTCCACTGATTTGCTTAAATTTTATTTCAGTGAAAACTGTTCTTTGGATAAGTCTGGGGTGTTATTAATCCCCTAGTAACAGAGTCTAGGCTGTCTGTATGTAAGCATGAGAGCCATAATGGAAAAACAGCAAATCAGTGTTTGGCATCATTTTGGTTTAGTGAAGAGGCTTGCATTTTAGAAATGCTTATCTTATAGAAGACTTATTTCACTTGCCTTGCAGACTTCTCAGGTGTTTTGTTTATGACAGCTGGAGACCTCTTCTAAATGTAGTAAATAATCTGAACAGAACAGATGCATGCTTGATTCACAGATACTGTTTCTTTAAACCCCATTTTTGATTTTGGCTCTGTATTTAGTACTAGTAATTTTATTGGGGTTGAGGAGAGCCTCATGAGTTGCTGAGTCTCAGAGGATGTGTTTGGATTTGTCTCAGGAGATAAGGAAGGCTAAAACTCAAGGTGAACATTTTTGCTTGTGGTATTAACTAAAATATTTCTGCTTTCCTTTTACATAGGTCTTCAGAGAAATTTTTCTCTTTCTGGTTTCTCCCTGTATAATTTGTTTTTACACTTAATTTATGCCCCATGGAATATGGCCATATTCTCCTTTATTTGCAATATAATGGTTATGCCTTCTGTCACTTTTACTGGGTACTAATTTGGCAGTGAAGGCAACTTGGTATCAAGTGTTGTTTAACATCTGTATGTTTCATTGCTGTTTTTCAGAAATACAGATTTAGGTTCAGAGATAAAATCACTCATGAGAGTGGCGAGTATCACATTTAATTGAAAAGTAAAGTACTTAGATGATTTTTGTCTGTGGCATTCTTGTGATAACACAAACAAATCTCCAGGTTCTAAAAAGATGACCTGTAGTTTAGTTTTCTAAATAACAAGAGAAACCTAAACACATTTATTTTTGGAGTTGACTCTCTTTAAGTAATGGATGAATGCAAAACTAACTTTCCATCTACAACATAATAAGCAGAAACCTAAAAGCTGATAAATGCTGTGGAGAGATTAAAACACCTCATGTTTCACAGATGTGTTCTTTAAAACACAGTAAGAGCCATAAGAATTAGTTGAAGAATGACCTCCAGTGGCCTGGAGTGGGATTATTATGAATTTCAACCAGTGGACTCCAGCTCTGTAGAGTATGCCACACCAGGGGCTAACTCATTCCTTCTCCCTGCCAATCCTGAAAACTCTTACTGGGATCCCAATGCCATCTCTGAATGGTCCATGAGTATCCACACAGCACACACCTCAGAAATAGTCAAGGAGAAAGTTGTCCCGGTGAAGGAACTCAAGGACGAGAAAGATAAGAGAAACCAGAAGAGAAAGGCTAGAAAGGAACCTAGAAGATCAGAAAGAGAGAAGGAGGTTAGAAATCTTCTGCTTCAACCTTCCTTGAGCTTGGTGCCTCCCATGGCTGCATGCTGCAGAGCCTTGGCCTGGCAGCCTGGCATGGCCGAGCTCTTCTGCGGTGCATGACTGCATGGTGGGCTTTGCACGGGGGGCTCTGCATCAAGTTCCCTGCTCCCTCTCTGTGTCCTCTGAAAATCTTAACTGGGGAAAAAAAAGTTAATTTAGAACAAAGGCCCAAGCTCCCAAACTTTCCTTGCTGGAAGCTCCGGTTTAAGAAGCAGAAAATGAATTTCAAGTGGAACGAGAACCCAGGGTTCATAATGATTTCTTGCTGAATGTAAATGTGCAAAGTGGCTTGTTCCTGTACTCCATGTCAGTCTAACTTAAGCTGTAATTTGTTTCGCCTTTGATTATTTTTTCATACCTTCATCACTTCTGCTGGTCATGCATCATCATTTTTTGTTCAGAGTAAAGTTCTCACCGTATATCCCAATGACTGCCTTTCCTTAGCAAGGGAGGAGAGCAGCACAGTTACACTGAGAAACACTAAGGCACATTCAATTGCTTTTCTGTACAGCAGCTTCAGGATATCCATGTATGCTTAGAGGCTCCTGAGAGCATTTAATAGTTGGTTATATTTTAACTTCGATATATTTTGTATTTTCTACTGTGAATTTAGTGGTTTCATTTCATAGTGTAAGATTTTGCAAGTGCCACCCATCACCTTGTACCAGGGATTGAAAGCAGGAGTTTTCACTGCTTGTTTTGGTGCAATTCTCTTGTAGCAAGACAGTTTATCTGGTGATAAACAAGACAAGAGGGCATGGTCTTAAGTTGTGCCAGGGGAAGTTTAGGTTAGATATTAGAAAGAATTTCTTTACAGAGAGGGTGATCAGACACTGGAATGAGCTGCCCAGGGAAGTGGTGGATTCTCCATCCCTGGAGATATTTAAAAAGAGACTGGATGTGGCACTCAGTGCCATGGTCTGGTAACTGCAGCGGTAGTGGATCAAGGGTTGGACTTGATGATCTCTGAGGTCCCTTCCAACCCAGCCAGTTCTATGATTCTATGATTTCTGCATACATAGATGGACAGTGAGGAGTCAGAATGTGACACTGAATACAGACTTTAAGGGGAATCCTACAACTGATGGGCCCTGTGGAGAACAGGATTGTGCAGGAAAACAAAATGCAGTAGTTGTATATATATTTTTTAAATCAGAGAAAGCAAAAAGTGTAACAGGCTAGTGTAAATTAAATCTCATTACATTTGAGCATTAGCATCTGTAATAGAGCCTCCAGTAATGCCATGCTATTCCTGTAGCATGACAGAGGCAGAAGAGCTGGCAGAAGTAAGGAACATCTACCTGCAACTGTTTTGTAAATTGCTTGTGTTGCCTCCTTTCCCTTGGGGTGAACTTCAGATGTAGAATAGATGCCTATCCAGTTCCTAGGTGCCTGCTCCCAGTGATTGCATCCACTGCTTTAATTTAGTTAGCAAATGAAGAAATTTGAGGAGGTAGTTGCAAATACCAGGGCACTGAGCACATGCCACTGGCCTAGTCGAAGGGCTAAGAAAAAGGGCAGTAGCAAAATCCACAGAAAAGGTAAAAGATTTAGGAATCTGCTTTTCTTTAGGATTCCCAGCCTGTAGCACTCTCCTAAAAGAAGGCATAAAGAACATGGTTTCACCTTTCAAAAACGTATCTGCTGGTGCTGGTCCTTGCTGGGGAGTAGCCCCATACAGGCAGCCCCATACAGGTAGCCCCATGCAGTCCCTCACCTGGGGGGACAGACTCCAATCCCAGTCTCTCACCAGCATCTCCCTCTCTCTAGCCCAGAGAAAAGCAATGTTTTCCTTAAAGATGGAGTGCTTTCAACACAGCAGTCTGGGTCAATGAAGCAGAAATGACTGAGTTTGAGTTGCTTTCAGGGGTTGGCAGCAGCTGAGGAAGGGGATTTAAAACACACTGTTGTACACTTAACTGCCTTACTTCTACTGAGCCTCTCTTAAGCATCTTACTGTCTTTCTGGGTTTGGGCCCATGCCTGCATGTAGGCAGACTGTTGTTTCTGTCAAGGTCACATTTGTGTTACACAGCACTGGAGCAATCTCTTCATTGCTACTGATCTGTGGTCTGCTCCTGAGGCATAAATCACTTACAAATAGGATCAAGAGTTGTGCCCAGCATAATAGTCTGTACAGTTAATATGCATTTACTGGTGCAATTTCTCTTTGAGACACTGGAACAGCCTCCTAATGCCTTGCTGAAGGCAGAATTTTGATGAGTGCTTTCAGAGATGGTTATTTTAGCAATTAATAAAGAAATACATCAGTAGGTGATTACACTGACTGAAATTTCATGCTGTGAAAAAAAACATAACTCATCTGTTTTCTCTGACTCCATAAGAAGCAAGGATTGCTGCTCTACTAAGGGAGAGGCAGGGCAGGCTGGAATTGCAGCAGTGCAAGCAGCATCATTTATGGCCATTTATAGATGGCTCCACCATCTGCATCTGGGCAGCTCAGTGACTCACACAGAGGCCACCACCACAGTCTGGTTGTTCAGCTTCCACAGCACCTTCAACAGTTTAAGGTTATTGTGTGAGATGAAGCCCCAGGGAATGGTTGAACAGGTCCTGCCCTGCTGGCTGAGGGGCCTGGGGTTGATAGGGCCCTGCACCAGGACATTGATACCTGCCATGTCTTCACAGGGAGGTGCCTTAGTCCAGGTGAGACAGGGTTTGAGATGTCCTTTGACACTCTTTTTACATGGATAAGGGGTTTATTTACCTGGTCAGGGTCCTGGCTGGACCTTACTCTTAGATGGTTGGCTCTCCCCAGGCTTGTGTATGGAGGGTATCAGCACCAGAACCCACACCTTGTGGCAGGAGGTGCCTGCACCTGCCATCTGCGGGACTTGTGTCTCTTCACCTTGTTCCATTTTGGGGACCAGAATATAGTACAGGACAACACCTGAGGATGGCTGAAACCATCCCAGTGCCACTCTCCAGCCCCAGCAAATGGGCTGGGCTCCCCAAGAGAGACTGCTCCTGCAGCAATCAGGTGTGCTTCCTTCTTTCTAGATGTGTTTAATTTAACTGACATGTCATTAGAAATAGCTGTTATATCAACAAAGCCCAAGAAGCTGAATGGCCTTTGACCTCACTGCAATTACTGTGATGGGATTGGGTTAATAACAAGAACAGCCCTGATTTAAACTGGCCCAATGATAGGATCCTTAATTACAAACTTAATCTAATACAATCCACTCCTGCCCCAATTTACTCTTCTCAGCAATCAATTTTCTGGACTGTGAAGAAGTAGGAACCAACCATTCATTGTTAAAGCTCCATCCATCACAATGGCAGATGTTATCTCCTTTTAGTCTTTATTATAATGCCTTCCATAGTTTTGCTGGTGCAGCAGTGCCAGTGGGGAGTGGTAGGGTGACAGCTTACTTTGCACTTCATGGTAGTCAGATGAAGTGACCTTTGCACTGTCCACATTGTTTTGTTTTTTTTTAAGTCCCAGTTCCTGCAACTATCGTAGTCTTTGTTCAAAATCTCTTAAAATACATTTCCACCCTCAGTAGAGGCAAAAACAAAGGACAAAGATGTGGCCTCTAGAGATAAAACACAGATGACAAATTAAAAGGAAAAAAAAAAAAAAAGCCCTCAACTCAAATTTTAAAAATCAACTTCATGGTTATAGGCCAACTTAATGATTTACTGGTGGTGACAGTTGGCATTACAAGGGTTACTGACAGGTTTGTGGTTGGCAGTGCTCATTTTCATTTATGGATTAATAACTATTTTGGTATACGTAGCACAAAAAACCCCCCACCAAGAGACATTTTTAAGTCAGCTGCTAACTACCTTTGAGAACAAATGATTTAAATTATCCAGTAATCTAAAGACTTGTGGACTGTAGGACAGGAAATACAAAAATTCTTCTAGTTTTACTATTTGATATGATGTATTATTATCTGATTGAGATTTGTAGCAGAGAAATTTTGTATTTATTTAGGACCAGCTTCCTCTGCAAGATTTTTTTTCCCCAGGATACACTGCATATCTCTGCCCCGTGTGTGTTTTTGGTGACTGTTATCTAGATAAGCAGAAATGGATTGGATTCCCACTCTGTTTATTCATCTCCCTAAAAGGCTGTGTGCAGCTTTGAAGGTAGTCTTTGTGCCTGGACTCAGGCTGTGCTTCAGCATTGCAGATTCAAAGCAACTTCAAAGGAAAGCCAAGACTGGTTTTTGTGGCAGCAGTGGAGTTCCTGCAGCTCATTTTCCCATCTGCTGGTGTCCTACATCCCTACATACTGCTACATAAATCCTCCTATTCCCCCTCTTTTATCAGTGTCTCACCAATATGCACATAAAAATATATAGGTAACTGCTGACAGGCAGGGCCAGTAGTTAGTGCCTCCCTGGTCTTCAGTTTCTGGAAGGTTTGTAGAAAATTAATCTTGGGCTCTCTTGCTCAGCAGATTTGTTCAACAGTTGTTATAGGGGAGATGGATGGGCAGTCAGACAAGACTGACCACATCAGCATAATTTATTTTGGAAACTTGGCCATAAAGGAAACGTAAGGAGCTTGCTTGTTGCTGCTACATAGCAAGTCAGTGAGAAATGAAAGTCATTTGGACCTCGAGATCACTCAGTTGCTGGAATGGAATAAGTTGATGGTCTTGCAGTTGCGGTCCTCAACATAAAAATGCCTCTAATTGGTAAAGTCATGAGTTGTGCTGAAGAGACCAATTTCATCACATGCTCCTTATCCTAAGCAGGGCTGATGGAGCAATCAGAACCCAAACAGGAGAGTCTTCATCCAGTCAGTGTGAGTACTGGAGGATCATTATGATGAATTACAAAAGCCTGTAACTCCCTTCAGTCCCCTACAGATCCTGTTGATTATTAGATACCTAGTGCCAAATATATTAGGTTCACTGCCTTCTAATACTACCAGTTTTTTAGAATGCTTCAGCGCTGTGTATGGGCTTGTGATGACTTGAAAAGTTCTGTAAACAGCTGGCTTGTAACTCTCTGATACTTTCAATAACTTCATTAATCTTGGAAACGTCAATGATAGTTGTTTGCAGGGAATATTTGCAAGGGCAGCTTGAGTTTAAACAGTAAGTGTGTGAAAGATACAGCTTTGGTGTGTGGTGCAGTTGCACTGAGTCAAAATGAGGTGGTAATGGTACCAATTACAAATTTGCTTCTTTTTGCAGGGTGATCAGACAGCATTGCACCGGGCTGCTGTTGTAGGGAACACTGATGTTATAACAGCTCTGATTCAAGAGGGTTGTGCTTTGGACAGACAAGACAAGGTAACAGGCAAAAAGCAAAGCCAGTAGTATTAAGGTCTCAGAGAGAAAGTTATGTTTATATTCATGAGTAAGTATCTGATGCTTTGAAACTGATTGAACAGTTGAATCAGGAAAAAAACACCCAAAAGACCTGATAAACTGTACTCTCTCTAGTATAACTTACTGGTTTAGTTGGGTATTTTGTTTTTTTTTTTTATATCTGGCTGATAGTTTTTGATTTAAAAGTCTGGTCTCAGCTTGAGAAGAGAGGAACTACAGATACATGCAACCATATTGTGCTGTATGCAAAACTGCAGTTTCTCTTGATTATCCCTGAAACTGAGAATCCCAGGATGAAAGTTTAGTTTAGGAGTCAATAAAACTAATCCCAAGATCCAAACAAAAGCTTTAGTGCAATTCTCTGCTTTCTAGGAGGTGTGGGAAGAAATGCAAGATAAAGATGAAAGAGATTGAAGTACATAAGGTGTCATTGAAACTATTTTTTGTGTACCTACCTATTATAAAAATCAAACAGAAAATTATCTAGTAGAAAAGGAAAATGTTTTCTTTTTTAACTGAGCAAGTGGGGTGTGCAGCTGCTGCATTCTTAACATCACTTCAGTCTGTGTGTGGGTACAGCACATTAACCTTCTCCTCTTGTGTGTGTGCTCTTCAGGATGGGAACACTGCTCTACATGAAGCTTGTTGGCATGGATTCAGTCAGTCTGCCAAAGTCCTCGTTAAAGCAGGAGCCAATGTTCTTGCCAAGAACAAGGTGAGACCCATGCAGGAGGAGCTTTCAGTTCTGCTGTAAGGTGGTTGATTCTCATCACTGGAGATTTCCGGCCGTGGCATTTCTCAGTGGGTGGGGGACCAGCTCCAGGTGGGATTTTTAAAAAGTTTTCTTCTTTTGCATTTATTACACTTGGATGGTTCCTCCATAGGCATTAGGAAATTCATATTTTGACAGCTGATGCAGGAGGAACTCAATAGCATGTCGAATGGTACATCAATTACAGCTGAGAAGCACTGCAGTTCCTGTGGAAATCTCCATGGTGCTCTAATTTATACCGAGCAGATTCATTGTGATTGGTGTGACTTAAAGTGAAAATGAATTGTACTAATAGGAAAATGGCATTCAAAATTCAATTTTTTTCCCCCAGAAATTAAGCATCCAAGCGAATGTAAGCCACAAAGGAAAAAAAATAGTTCATTTTTTGTCAGAAAATTATTCCTAATGTGTGACTTTACGCTCTTAACAAGATCTTGTAATGACCCCAGATTATCTTCCTTTTTGTATTTAGAATCTCTTGAGAGCACTTTAGAGGAAAGAATGACAAAGCAAGGGGTTTTAAGTCCATTCTAATTGTAATGTCTGTGGGAGATTTGTCTTCAATTGGCTAAGCTATGGAATGGTCTAGGAAATAATGGTGTGCGAGCTGGGTCAGGGGTTGGACCACTGTGCTGGTGGGTCAGTTGGGTCTCATGGTTGGCACCATGTCCTTCATTGGGCTTTAGCATGACATTATGGCTTCTCTGAGCATTTTTTTGGTAAATGTGTCTCCAACATGAAAGAGAAGAAGGGAGTCAGCTGGCCAAAGTCCAAGATTTTGTGTAAGAAGGCATGTTGCCTGGGTGTAGTGTTTCTGTATGTGTGGATGTAGATGTGCAGTACAAATGCATATGTTTGTACAATCATGGTCACTTTGTGGTCTCTACTTAAATCATCTTTTATATTATTTTATATCTACTCCTTTTATATTGTTCCAACTTCCAATTTTGATTTTCTGTAATTATTTTTGCTGTCAAAATTCACCGAGATTTGTATCAAAATTACTTCAGACAACTTTCCATGCTTGACTTGAGACAGTCTTGTGAACCATTATAATCCTATCCCTGGATACACTTTCCTATGTATATTTCTGTACAAAGATGTGGGCTTAAGATGCAAGTCTGGGTATCCTGTGTTCTTGGATGCCTCAGGGTACGAGAAGATTTAGCTTAGAATTCAATGTATGTCAAATGCAGACAACATCTCTTAGAAAGCATGTGCACAGAATAGCACAGCAGGGCTGATGTCTGAAATGTGACTGACAGGCTTTAATATGGGATGAGCACCTCCTGCCCTGGTCTTTGATGTCTTACCCACACAATCCTCTCCCTTTGAATTGCACTGTTTGGGTGTTTTTTTAACCGACAGGATATTTTCTCAGAAGCTGCTGGAAAATGCAGGGATTGTGGATGCTTGCACAAACAGATATGCTTTTACCCCATTTGATTCCAAGAAAAATGAAGTCTACTTAATTCCCAAATGGTTTCTCTGGTCTCTTAGCTTCTTACATTACTGATGACAAGGCATAACCTTTCTGACAGCATTTCTGGTAGCTAGGGCTGGGTGCCATGTACAGGAGCACTTTATGAGCTGTTGACTTACACCTGGGCATTGTGTGATTTTGGCTGGATAGGAGAGCTACTATCTCCTAGATTTACCAAACCCTGTGGAGCAGCAGAAGATGGGAGGGATTTTACTCTTGTCTTTTCTTTAACTCCCTGTTAATATCTCCTGGAACTGCTGGGGGAATGCTGGTATGGATACACTTCTCACAGCACCTTGAGCACAAGACAAGAGGGCATGGTCTTAAGTTGTGCTGGGGGAGGTTTAGGTTGGATATTAGAAAAAATTTCTTTACAGAGAGGGTGATCAGGCATTGGAATGGGCTGGCCAGGGAAATAGTGGATTCTCTGTCCCTGGAGATATTTAAAAAGAGACTGGATGTGGCACTCAGTGCCATGGGCTGGTAACTGCAGCGGTAGTGGATCAAGGGTTGGACTTGATGATCTCTGAGGTCCCTTCCAACCCAGCCAATTCTATGATTCTATGATTCTATATAAAAGAGCAATGCAATTGAAGATGGATTCAATGTTAAGTGAAATGCAACAAACCTGTGCAACAATCACTCTGGAGATGCAGTTTATTTTCAGTCAAGATGGCATCATAAAAACATTTCTACTGTGACCGATCATCTCATGAGATCAGCTGGAGCCTTTATTTTTAGATCCTCCATCAGTTTGTACATTTCAGTAAAGATTCAGTAGATCCTTTGATTGGTACAATTCAGATCCACTCTGTTTCAGGCACAGAAGCTGTTGAGAGATTTATCACCCCATGGGAGGTGAGCCAGACAGTCCTGCTCTGGATCCCTGACCCCAGGGCACCACCTTTGTGACTTCTCCCGGCATCGAGGTCCCTGCCCATCACTTAATGCACAGGACCTCTTGCCTTCCCACCAGGGCCTTCCCACCAGCATATGATAAAGACATTGCAGAAGCTGTTCAGAGATAAAATCAGAAAAGAAAAAAATGAATCTTAAATGCAATTAGATGAGAAAGAAAATGCTTGTGTCTGCCACAGCTAAGGAACTGCATTCAGGCTTGAGTCTGTGATGTGGAACTGAAGACCTAAGACCACACCTAAGAGTTGGCCTTTTGTAATTCAAACTCTGCAGCTTTGATCTGTGTCTTGAAAGCACAGGGGACAAATTAAAGGACACAATCAAGGTGAACAGGCAGCTTAGTAAGCATGGGAAACCCTTTTTACCTAAACTGAAGTAATTTCTAGCTCCCAAGAGCAAAAAAACCTGAAACATTTTCAGACCAGCAAAAGCCAAACACAGCCAGGAAAAACTTGTCAGACCAATGAAGTCTTTCACAGTGTTACAAAGAGAATACACAGGCAAACCCTTTTTTAATTTCTCTCTATAAAAATGACATGTTTGCTTCTTTTAGAAGCATTAGCATGCCATTCTCTGGGGTTAGAGCTGCTTATCTTTTTTTTTTTTTTATTGCCCTCTCATCTTACCTTGAGACTGTTACGCTCTCTGAACATTGAAACTTCCCTGTAGCCTAAAATCTGCATCTTGCCCTGCGAGAGCACCTACTGGCCCAGACAGACTTGGACCTGGTTTGTGTTGTGATAGAAAGGAAACAGAAATTATTGTGACCCTCTTCTGCCCAACACCTTGCAGCAGTCATGGCCAGCTTTGCTCGAGGTCAGAGATGCTGTGCTGTGGCAGGGTCTCATTCTGTGTGTGTGCATGGAGGAAATCTGGAACACAAGAATTAAATTTCTTTAAGTTAAATACTTCATAGTGCTGTTTGATATTAATGAACCAGAGACTTTCTAGAGTTCTTTTCCTGCACATAGACTTGACCAATGCAGGTATTGTTAGACTGTCAGCTTCTGCCTTTACTGTATCCCAGATAAATAATTTCCAGGATGGAGAGGGTATTTAATTCTCTAGGGTCATTCTTCTCATATCTTCAGGAAAATAACAGTGATAGCTTCTTATCCCTGGGTGGATCTTCTTGTGGGAAGACCCGTGAGATTTTATTTTTTAAAAGACTTACATCCAATTTCTAAATATGGCCTTTGTATTTTCCTCTGTTTCTCTAAGGCAGGTAACACACCTCTTCACCTGGCTTGCCAGAACAGCCATTCCCAGAGTACTCGTGTTTTGTTACTTGGAGGATCTCGGGCAGACCTCAAAAATAATGTGAGTTTTGAAAAGAATGTGTTTGGTTTTATTTTAGCTATATTATTTTAACTTGTAGAAAAACTCAGAAATGCTTTAAGATGTGATTTTATTATAAATGCTATTGAAAAAAACCACTTAAAAAACCCCATTGCATACATTGTCTATAGGAATGTTTTAAGATAGTGCAACACACTGCTTGTACCCATCTCTTAAGTGGGGATGGAAGGAGTAGAAGGGAGTTTTGGTTTTGTCATGCAGTTCTGCAAAAGTGCTCTCTGTAAAAAAGATGGAAAACTTGATGGGCTTTTATGCCAGAGCAGTGAAAGTCTTCATACCAGCAGTCACTGAGACAGATAATATATACTGTGTGTCAGTCTGCCAAATGAGGTAGATTCAAGGTGACTTCAATTTCAGACAGCTTTCTTCCTATTTTATAATGGATTTGACATGACAAAGGCAAAGAAAAAAAGCCTACACAAGGAAGCCAAATGTTTTTTTCCCTGCTTGATAACAAGGTAGGCAGAGGCACACAGAAATGGGAACCCACAGGGCTCTGCTCCCATCTGTGCACGTGCCACCCCTCGTAGGGACACTGCTCTGGCCCCTACTCCACCCATTTTCTTCATTACGTGTGACACTGATTGGGGTTTCCAAATCACTTGGGTTCTGGTCAGAGGAACAAATTTCATGTGAAAATGTAAATAATTTTTTATAGTGCACTAAACCAGCATTTTATAATTCTGGTGTTTCCCATCAGTGTTTTAAAGAATTTATATGCACACCTTGCCTGACCCTAGCTCTTCCTAAACCTTCCTACCCGTGATTGTAGATTTTGTACCACAGAGAAGAGAGTGTTGCTGTTCAGTGGAGGTGTGTGGCATTTACTGCTCTTTTTGGTTCAATAGGATTATTTCATCTCTGAACATCACGACAAGTGCAAGCTTTCTTACTGCGATTACATGCTCAGAGCTTTGTTTCTGTTTGCAGGCAGGAGATACCTGTCTGCATGTGGCTGCTCGTTATAATCACTTGCCCATCATTAGGGTGCTGCTCAGTGCTTTCTGTTCTGTCCATGAAAAGAACCAGGTCAGTGCATGAACCTCATTGCGACTCTGCACCCTTTGCGTACAGCCAGTTGTTGGGAAGAGAGATTCCTACCCAAGTAATCCTGCTTCACTCGTGTGTTTCACTGTTAGCACCAAATGCCTGAGCTTTTAAGAAAAGCCTTAAAGTAAATGGCATATCAGTGGTTTATGATTTCGCCATCACATTTGCATCATTCCTTGAAAGCATTGCCCATTGATGAGGTTCTGCAATTGTATGTCGGTGTATGAAGAGGGTTTGGGACAGGGGTAGAAAGCATAGGGTTGGGAGATGGCTCTCTTGGGTCCTTACCAGTTCTGTGAAGAATGGGGCTGGGCATGAGACTCAGTCATTTTCTGAGGGCCCATCTTTTCCTCTTTAACTATGATTTCATGATCCTGTGGCCATTACAGAGACATTGTGAAGCAGAACTCACAAACATTCGGATGATAAAAAGGGTGCAAGTTCTTCTGGAATACTTTTCTATGTTGCTATTTTGTAGTAGGGGGAATTAAAAGGACAGAGAAGTGAAGAAAAGCTGGGCTTTAAATTCAAAGTAATGATCAGTCTCACCTAAGATTAATCATCCGTATATAAAAAGTAATTGATTGCTGTACCTATAGCACAGCCTAACTGGATGGTAAAAGTACATTAGTTTGTACATTCATGTACAATAGTACATTAAAATGTGTTAAATCTGCTAAATAAACAGATTATGTGGTGCTTTACCACATCGTCTCATGCTCCTGGGAAATCTTCCATGTGTAGTTGGGGATCATAAAGATGTTTTCTGATCTGTACGTTTAATCTTATTTCTTAGATATGAGATATTGCAGCAAACCAAATGAGTTTTAGCATGCTAAATTTACTATGTAATTTTATTTGGAAATGAGATTTTTAACTTACAAAGTAAGCTACTGAATATTAAGATTAACTGGTATGAACCCATCCCAGAGAGACACCCCTTTCCCTCATTCCCCATCACTACCTGAATTTGTTCCATATTTGCAGATACAATGCTTCTATTTATTGATACATCTCATCCAAGTTAGCAACAAACAATACATTTCCACAAGTCTCGAGGAGATCTGATTTTCTGAAGGCAAAATGCAGGGGGGACAGGAGGGCATTATATACATGTGTATGGTCTCCCCTGAACAGCTCCTGGCTCTGTTACCTGGGCCTGAATCTGATCACAGTTGTCTCCACCTCACTGCACTGAGACAAGGGCAAGACAGTGTGTTAGTGCTGGACCTGGATTGCCTCCTGGCTTTGGTCCAAAAACTGTTTTTCTTGAGGAATCTCCTGAAGAGAATACCAACTGCCTTGCTCTAGTGGTAACTTACCTGGTTATTTTTGAGTAATGTGATACACGACCACCTGTGCACCAAGCCTGCAAAGGAAAGGAAAAAAAAAAAAAAAAAAAGAAAAGGAAGGTTGTGGTGGGAAAACTGGTAAACTGGTTTTGCCCCCAGGTGTTGTATCCCTTTGCTGGCAGTAGAACTGGGCTGTCTCCAAGCTGGTTGTCTGTCACTTGGTTTAGTTAAACAACAGACAATCAGTACCCCAGCTGCATCTCTCACAGCCAGGCAGGATGAAGTGAGGTCTTCGTGCTGAAGCAGTTCCTTGCCCCCCTCCTGTCCACTTGCTCCCAACTTCTTTTTTTGATCAGGCCTTATTTAAGCATAGTTGTTACATCAGTAAGTGTAGGCCTTTTGACCTCTGAGCATCCTTTAGGAGGATGTGATTCCATTGGTGTGAGCTCCAAGGACTTGTGTTACACACTTGTTTTCTGCTTTCCAACTTGCAGGCAGGAGATACTGCACTCCATGTAGCTGCTGCTCTGAATCACAGGAAGGTGGTTAAGCTGTTGCTGGAGGCAGGAGCTGATGCATCCGTTGTCAACAATGTAAGCAGGACATGGATATTCTTTGGTATTTTGCATTAATGCAGACTTTCTTCAATATTCTTTATAGTGTTGGTAGAAAATATTTGGGTGTTAGGAGTTGAATTCAATCTGAGTAAATAGAAGCAGTCAGTCACTTGACTCTTGTAAACAGTACATGTACAGAGCATATACTAAGCTTGGGTGGAGAAATTCCACATTTCCAGCAGTTCATGTTTTGAATTAAATGCCATTTTCTTTTTTCTCTCAGGCAGGTCAGACCCCTCTAGAGGTTGCCAGACAGCACAATAACCCTGAGGTTGCACTCCTGCTCACTAAAGCATCACAGGTACATTACAGATCTCTCCCCAGCATGCACATACATGTGGAGTTGAGGCCAGTTAACCCTGAGAAGCCATGTCCCCTGGTCCTTAGCATTCTGCTGTGAAAGGTGTCTCTGTTTCTGCTGGCATTGTGTCCTGGCCTCAGGTCTACTGACGTGGAGTCTTTCAGCCCCCAAGCCCAGAAAGGTGTGCAGAGAAAGCCTTAGCATTAAGTGCTGGCAGAGGCCCTGACTGGCAGAGGATGGAGCAGCCAGAGTCACTTGTTCCTGTACAGATTAGAAAGCTGCCCTGTACCCAGAAGCTCCCAAGTTGTGTCCCTCTGTTGCCTGCTTCAGATACATTCCATCCCCAAATAGTTGCTTGCACTGGAAGAAACTTTGAAATGGGGACAACACATCCTGTTTATACTCAACTCCTGTGTGTGAAATGCTGGAGTGCTCTTGGGAGAGTTCTATATTCTGGGAGACCAGGTGCTGTCCTGTCCTGCTCCTCCTTGTCCTCTCTGTGTGGGAAAGGCTTGGCTTGGCAACCAGCCTGGGGACACAGGAAAAGGTTCTCACCCCTCCCAGGGCCAGCAAAGGGACTTAGCACGGTGATGGTGTCTTTTTACAGTTCTGAACAACCACATTGCTTGGCCCATTATTATCCACCTGGCACTGCAGTCACCTCTGTCCAGTGCCTTTTAGATAGAGGTGACCAAGGTCTGCACTATTGCTGGGCTTCTGTGGCAGGGCAGAGCCTGACATCACTGAGTGACAGTGTCACCTGCTTTCAGGTCTCACGCTTTAATCGTGGAAGAAGCCTGAGGAAGAAGAGAGAGAGGCTGAAGGAGGAAAGGCGAGCTCAGTCGGTGCCACGGGATGAGGTGGTCCAGAGCAAGGTACAGGCTGGCATTACCAGCTGCATCTGCTGTGGGGACAGAGCATTAATAAAACTCATCAGGACTAAATCTATTTGGAGCTGTCACTTGTGCGTGACCACAGCAGCTGTCTGAGGCAGTCTGTTGTGCTTTGAAGCTATGCTCATGGGTGCAGAATGGCTTAAAACTGGAATATTGAATAAAAGGCACCTTTCCTCCATCTCTGCAACTGTTCTGAACTCCTTATCTTTGCTTCAAGCAGGGCAGTGTCTCAGCTGCTGAAGACACACCAAGCAGCGACCAGCAACCACAGAGGAAGAATGAGCTGAAGGATGAACCCCGGTCAACCTCACCAGACCTCAAAGGAAAGAAGAGCAAAAAGAAAAAGCCAAAGGAAAAGGTATCTGTAGATTTAAAACAGCAGAGAGAAAAGGAATAGCTGTTGAGCACTAGTACAGGTATCCCTGCTCGGTATGTTGGTGAGGTGCTGTCAGGGCACCAGCCCCACCTCTGCTTATGAAGCAGAAGTAGCATTCTGACAAAACCAATTTCTGGTGGGTAAATTCTGCTGTTGAGAGTCACACAAACCAAATTTGTCCAGATATCTGGTTATTGTGCTGACAGACACCAAGGTTGTGGTCAACTGGATTGGTGATTTAATCAGATTTTTGCAGCGATTGTCACAGTGGATTTGTCCTGTTCCCACCAGGAATAGTTTACCGGGAGGCTTTTAAACAGGGAAAATGTTTTGTTTACTTCGTGCAGGTTTCAGCACTGTCAGACCCCATCTCTCCAGCTGATCAGCAGGCCCTCCCTCAGCCCCAGCAAAACGTGCCCAAGCGCAGAAGTAAACATCACTGCTCCTCACCACCCCCTCCCCACGAGGTCCGAGCCTACCAGCTCTACACACTCTATCGAGGGAAGGATGGGAAGGTGATGCAGGTGAGGTGGCTGCTGTCCTGCTGCAGGGAGACACAGGGAGCAGCACTTGGAGCTGGGGCAGTTAGCAAGAGGATAGAAAATGCACTCAGGTGCACTCTCGGGGGTACGAAATCCTCACTGTGGATTTGTTTTCCTCGTTCAGTTGCATTTTGGCCTGAGGTCTGGCAAACAATAAGCTGGTTTTGTGCTTGTTAGAAATGTCTGTTAGCTAGTTTTGATCTACAGAGTATTTCCTTTTTGGAGATAAGGTGTGAACAGTGATTGGAAATGAAACTGGAGCTTTTATGATACACTTTGAAATTTAAGATTTTCGACAGGAGATGCAAAGAGTTTTTCCCAAGAAAATAAATGAGAGTAGTGTGTGAACACTGAAGCTTACTACCTAAACTGAGTTCTTGAGTATGCTTAGTACATTTTGGTTCAATTTTCTGTTCATTGCAACATAGGTCTTTGGAGATTTAAGGATTACTGGAGGCAGGAGCTGTACAGAAGTTGTTTCACGAATAAACCCGGAGTTACCAGCTCATGTGCATTTATTCCGGTTTACAGACTAATACCTACTCTATTATGCAAGTATTTACCAGTACACATTTATAAAAAAGCATGAAAACAGTCAGCACATTACCCTATAGGCATTGTAGATGTCTATTTTGTTTTCTTAATATAGCCTTCCTGCATCTGTGGAAGGTCAGTCCTTTCATTTTCTTAGCTTCTCACATCCATCCACCAGCTATCCTCATTCCTTTGCTGTAGTGAAGAAATTCATCACATTATGAAGATCACTCAAGTCAGACTTCAAAGGTCTTACTGGCCATACTTTCCACATCTGTGTAAAGCTTGGGAAATTTCCAGACTGTGGCACTACAGGATTATCCTAATAACAGACATCTGGAAGGAGGGAGGACCTTTCATATGTTAAAATGAGTATCTCCCTGCCCCTAGGATCTGATGGTAGGAGGATGGGACAGTAGGAAAGACTTGGGGAGCAGGAAGAAAGGTGCAGAGAACAGACAGGATTTATATACAAATGTAATCTAGTCACAAAGATTATCTTAATAGAGCTAGATTCTCTTATAACATTTCCTGAAATACCTGACAGTTCTCTTTCCTTTTTTTTCCCTCTCATCTGTCTTCTTTGATGCCTCAGGCCCTGAATAGTAAACAGAATTTCTTAAGTGAATGTATTTCTAAAGCTTTCTGTAGTGCTTCACAAGCCACCCACCTTCCCCTGCCACGGGAATAACCCTCAATTTGTGAAATGGTGCTGCAGGGCCAAAGGATAGAGAGAAGCTCTTCTGCAGACAGATTCAGAGTGGCCACTTCGGGCTGCTGAAGGAGCCAATATCTGCCTGCAGACTGCTGAGAAAGCTGGTGAGGATTACTTGTCCTTGCTTAAAGGAGCCTTTTGAGACCACCTCCATGAGATCTAGATGAGGTTAGTGCAGCTCTCCTTAGAGAGGAGCCTTGGGAATGGTGTCATGCAACTTGAAGGCAGCAGGTGTGAACACAGGTAAGGGTCAGCTGGATGTCAGCAGGATGAAAGCAGACAAGAGAGGCAATGAGACCTTGACATAACATACAAAAAAAACAACCCAAAACCAACCAACCAACCAAAAAAACCCTCAAAAAACAAAATAAAACCCAACCCCCACATTGTTTGGATTAGGTTAGAAAACCAAATAGTTAAAATTAGGTTAAAACCCACAAAACTTCGCACATCCACAAAATCTGTTGGTTTGTTTTTTTGTTTTTTTTTGTTTTTTTTTTTTTTTTTTGTACAATTCAGGATTACAGCTTCAAGACACAGCTGTTGGTTGAGCTACTGTAAGATGTTATCAGGAGGGTGAGATACAGTACATGGTACAGAGGAGCCCAAGAATGACTCAAGGAGGCTGTGATAACGTTCCAAGTGTACTAAGAGGACAGCGAGTTGCAGCAAGTAAATATATTACTTCTTTTCAGGCTCCCATAAATGGATGTCGTTGTGAGCCCCTGATAAATAAACTGGAGAATCAGCTGGAGGCAACAGTTGAAGAGATAAAAGCTGAGTTTGGGACAGTGCAAGATAAGATGAATGTTAAGCTGGGCCAGATGGAAAGCAAAACTCAACATCAAGTAAGAATATGACCCTGAGGTCATATATAGACCCACATGACTACTAGAAACCTATCTTAATGAATATTTTCATTGTCAGGATTCTTTCATTGCTTCTTGTGTTGTAAAAACAAACCTGAAATCTAATACTCAGTACCAGGAAACTGTGGCATTCCACAGGGATCTAATGTTGCAAACCAGGGACTTGAGAAAACACATTTAATGTGTTAAGTGGCCTCAGGTGCTTCTTTAGAAAATAAATCTAAACTGCTTGAGGCCCCAGGAGGGAAACTTAAAAGACAGAAGGCAGTCCTAGAGCTGGTCAGTTCACAATTGTAAAAATCCCTCTTGCTGAATTCTGTTTGCACTGAAATTCAAAATCACCTAAATTACTTTTTATCTTTAATGTAATCCTTACTAATTGCTAATTTAGTGATGGAACCTTTTTGCAAGCTACATCTAATTGTAGTTGGCGGCATTCCTAGAAATGAAGACCGAAACAGATTTGACTTTGACTTACGAGGCTCCCAGGTGGAGGAGGTTTTGTTTGGTTTTTTAACATGATGATCTCAGCTAAATTCTGTTGTGTTTCTTTTTTTTCCCCCACAGCTCCGTGTTTTAGACAAGCTGATGGCTGAGCGGCTGTCGGCGGAGCGGACCGAGTGCCTTCACCGCCTGCAGCAGCACACGGAGCTGGAAAAAAATGAGGGGGAGAAAAGGCAGGTAGGGCTTAAAAGAAGCTGCTTCCTGTTCATCTCAGGTGGATCACCCCAAGAGTTTCATTCCAGCAGGTAGAGAGCATACTGGAGATTGAGCTCATCTGTTGAAACAGGCAAAAGAACTCCAGATTGCTCCCATCTGCCCCCTGGGTGTCTAAAGCTAACTTATAAAGATTTTGTATTAGAACTGGGGAATGTGAAGTCCAGTCCTGCTGCCATAATATAATTTGGTGGGTCTGAAGTGTAGGTTCTGTAACAAGATAACCTTTTTTTTTAGCTTTGCAAGAATTCCTACTGCTAAATTTTTAACAGTAGTGCTTTCAACTTTTGCTTCACTATAGGACATCTGCAGGAACATCTGCCAATAGTAACAAAGGCTGAGATCTGTGTTATTGCTTTTACTTCTCATCCGTTTGGCTGTGTGCCTTGGGAATCTCTCTCTTCTTCTCTCTGCTGGTTTTTTGGGGTTTTTTTGTCCATATATTAAAAGGCTTCAGTTCTTTCCTCTGGCTTTGGCAGATTGAGTTTGGCTTTATGAAATGTAGGGACTAAGTGTCCATGTGTTTGGAAGGTCCTGACCTAAATTCATGATGTTATATGAACAAGAGGGTAAAAGAGCTACTCATATTTTAAATTATTACTGGCTAATGCCTCTGGGGCTGACACTTATTAAGTACCTTTGTAATTTGAAAGCTGTTAGTAATTTCTCATTTAGTGGTAGATTGCACTTTATCATTGAGCAAACAGAGGAGCTGGGGTTGGTAATTGTATAAAGTTGCATCCCAGAAGTGTCTACTTTGAATTTCACTCTTTAAAAAAGGAACCTTTGGCCACATGTGATGTTTCTTTTACTTAGAAAATACCACTGACTGTATGGTTAAACAAGTCAGACTTAAGAGTTGCATTGGAAGTAGCAGATTCAAATCAAGGAGTCAGTAACTTGCACTAAAGAGGGTGCTTTTCATTAGCTAATGCATAGTTCTTCATCTTTTCTGATTTGCAGTCCTTTAAGTATTCCCAGTGGCAGGATGCATAGCTTAAGACAGGGAGTCTTAGGACCACACATCCCAGGCTTGCTTCCCTTGGTCCCTTCCACATGTTCTCGGCAGCCCGGGAACCAAAGGGATCTCATAATAGGATTGTCTAATTTAGTCTCTTCTGCATAGATTTCCTTGGTTGATGAGCTGAAGACTTGGTGTATGTTGAAGATTCAAAATCTGGAGCTCAAGCTTTCTGGAGATTCCAGGTCATCAAGACCAAAATCAACTTTGTCCACTTGTGAGTCTCTCACGGAGACCTTGGATACGGAGAACAACCCCAACAGTGCCAAGGACTGCAAAGCCAACCAGCCCACACTGCAGTCAGAGGGGTCCCACCAGCATTCCTATATCACGCTCCCAAATAGCCTCTTGGAAGATGGGGGAAGGAGCAGAGTCCAGATGCCAGAACAGAGTTTTGGACAACAAATTTGCATTCAACAAGACGGTGTGTCAGGTACAACCTTGTCAGGTATTTAGATGTCATATTCATTCAAAGGCAAGCTAATTAATAGAGGGATACTTGTATTAATACCACAGATATTAATACTTTCTGTGTGCTTTTCCTCATACATATGCATAATGTTTTGGGATTAGAATATACTTCAAGGCAGCTGCTGGGAATATTTTAAGTCATGGTTGGGTGGTATTCCAGTGGCTGTTCCTGATGCTTCCATGTCACATGTGTCTTTGAAGCTCTGAATAACTCTGCTTTCTGAAATTTGTCCAGCTTCCCAGTCAGAATTGTTCTTGCTCCACCGTCAGTCAGGAAAGTGTGTGAATTATCCAAAGTCTACTGAAGAAAGTGTCTGTATTTAGTGCTTTCTAGGTGGCAGAGTGCAAGGATGTGAACTTAAAATACTAATTTCCCTTGTTAATATTCAAACTACAAGGATGTAGAATAAACCTCTCACCTTATCTTCTTTCCTTGAACCAAAGTCTGTTTAATTATTAGTTCATTTGACAACAGAAAGAGCTGAGAATATTCAGGCCCATTCAGGAGTCATGGCCACACAAAAATATGCAAGGCCTTGGTTCAAGCCACTCCCCTGTGCTTGGCTGTCAAAGCTTTTGAGGAAAAAATAAGCAGGCAGAATGCCCATGTCTCCAGAGCCAAGGAGAGTGCTATCAAAGCCCTAGGCTTCTTTAAAATATGTTGTGTATGTTCTCAAAACACTATGCAAAGTGAACAGATGTGGATATGGATACCACATCAGACTAGAAAGGTAGAAGGAAGACCACTCAGTACATCTTAAGGCAGCATGAGTTTGAGCTATAGATACTACATTGGACAAGTCAGAAGCATCAAAATATGTTACCTTGGCAAAATTAGTGAGGCTTCAATTCTTGTAGAAGCAGGGGGTTCATAAATATCAGCAGACATGAACTATTTTGGTAATCTAGGCTGATCTTTGTTACATGTTCTTCTGATGAAGTTCTTTGATTGTTGTCAGGCTCTAAGTCCCACAGCCACAATGCAGTGCCTCTGCCTGAGCCAGATTTTCTCTGTTAATGACTCTCTATGGTAATACCTGCAATTAGCAGGTATTGTGTTAGCAATTAGCTAACACAAGCCTCTACAATGTATACACAGCATGGTACACTGGGAAACGATCATTCAGCCAACAGTGTGGATTTCTGAAGGCTACAATAGATGCCCAGAGCTCTTCTAAATATGCATGTATATATTTTCTTCTATAGGCACAGAGCAACAGTTGATTGTTGGTGGACCAGTCTGTTCTTCTACTCTTGCCCAAGATGTCAGGCCAAAGGACAAAGCTGTCAGTGCCAGCACGTTCCACAGGTTACAGCAGGAGCTGCCCTCCCCCGAGCTTCTGGGCTCCAAATTAAGACACGTAAAGGTTCAAGCCACTCTGCAGCCTTTGACTGAACCTGCAAAGACTGAGCCACAGAGTAGCCACTTCCTCGACAAAGGAACTCAGACAAAGAAGTCCATCAGAAGTGGTCAGTCGAGGCACAAAGCTCTGCACCACGCCGGGGCACATCAGAGCCAGGAGCAGCAGCAGCCCCCTGCTCTGCCTGCGGGACAGCTGCCTGCTCCTCCTCTCAGAGACACCTCCCAGGCCCTGGAGATCACACAGTATTTCTTCGAGGCTGTTTCCACACAGATGGAGAAGTGGTATGAACGGAAGATAGAAGAAGCCCGGTGCCAAGCTAATCAGAAAGCCCAGCAAGACAAAGCTGCCCTCAAGGAACACATCAAAAGCTTAGAAGAGGAGCTCAGCAAATTAAGGACTAAGGTGCAGAAAGAGAGCTAGCATCTGCCAAGCAGGTAAAGGCAAGCAATGGGACTAATTTTGGAACCTGCTGTATAGGAATCTGGAATATTGTTATATACATTTGTAGTGCCTGTTACACCCAAACAACGCTCTTTTTCAGGATTAGAAATAACTTTGGAAACTCCGGAACCAAGGAGAATTCATATGCAGACTGTACTGATGACAACGAGATGCTGCAGATTAGATCCTTTCTTTGTTATTTCCAAGAGTCCATTAAATATTGCACTCTCAATTCCAGGTGCTGCCTGAAAACAAACTATATTAGAAACCAAAACTGCTTTCTCAGAAGGGAATTTATTTCCACATAGCTCGTGTGTAGCTAGAGGGTTGTGGCTAGGGTGTGCTGTATGTAAACATGCAGCCATACCAATACTGAAATAAATTCAGGATGCTAAAGAGTTTTTGACAGAAATTCCTTAGTGATGAAGGGCTATTGATGCTATTTTAGGTACACCCCATGGCCTCTCTTTAGTCGGTGGGGAGAAGCTACAGAACCAACTCCCATTACAAGCCCCAGGCAGGTGACAGATGCAGCCAGGAGGCCAGGCTCTCAGAGAGTGAGATTCTAAGGTGAGTTATTCCATGAGGTACAGAGGCTGCAGCTGAGACCTTGCTTTTCTTTTTTTTTTTTTTTCACATTATTAAAACAAATGCTAAATTATATTTGACTTCTTTTTTAATGCTGTCTTGATTGCAGAGCTCCTTGTGATTACACAGTTGTCGGGGCCATATTCAAGTAATCTGAGAACTTTGGTTTAGGGTATGGAAGGCAAATAATTTTACCCTAACATTGCTCTACTTGTTAGGTATTATTTTTGTATAAATCTCTTTTCCTTCAAGCAGCAAATGGCTGAATTCTCTACTACTGAAGAAGCCTGAAGAAGTCCTTTATCTAAAGGAGTGAAAGCTTAGTTCCCTGTACTCAAATATTTCTTCCTGTCCAGAGTCAGGATTTTCTCCCAGACACCTTGTCCAGGCTATCTTCCTTCATTCTGCTAAATGATTCCTCTCTGTATTTTCCCTTACATCTCAATAAAATAAAAAACAAAGAGGTGACCTGGTGAATCTGCAGGTCTCAGGACTGATTTAATCAACAGTTCCACAAAACAGAACAACATTTTAAAGTTTTTATCGTGTGCTTTATTATAAAATCAAAACTTAAAATGCTTATCTTGTTCAGGCTGACAGATTCCAAATAACCTGGAGGCACTATAATTCATTGCATTTGCCTTTAGGGTTTCTTCCTTATACCTCTGAGAAGACTCCATCAGATTGTTACAAAAGTAAGTTTTCTTAAAATATCGTGATAGAAAAATGTTCAAAACCACTTAAAAATACATGATAATACTGTTATGCCAAGGACAAAGATTTTTTTCTGTACTGCCCAAAAATCAATTCAAAATAATTTACAGTATTGAAGACACCATTGGTAAGTAATTAAGCTTTCATCTTCGTAGCAATGTATAAAGAAAATTGTATTATATAACAATATTTTTAAAGTTCCTATTAATGCACTATCAAGATGAGAAAAGTGTATCTGCAGTTATGGAAATAGTTTTATTGCTTTGACTTCTGTAGCCTAATAGAGACACTTCCATATGTTTACAGGTTTGTTTAAGCTACTGTAGGAATGCAGAAGCATGCTATTTAATTTTGTATCATCATGATGAAGTTAAATGTTTTGCCAAGCAATTAAAAATAAGTGTTGCTGAGAAGTCTGTGATGTAATGTTTTCTACCCAGAGAAAATGGACACAATTACACCTTGTTGGATTGAGAAGGGGGGGAGCAGAAAACTGGACTTTTGACTTCTAAACCTTTTGTGTTTGTGGGTATAAAACATGGAAACAGACTCTGCCCAGGGGAGGCTGCAGGGGATGACTGACATTTGCTGGCTGAGCACACACACACAGACACACAAACACAGACACACAAACACACAGACACACACAAACACAGACACACACAAACACAGACACACAAACACAGACACACAAACAGACACACACACACACACACACAGACACAGACACACAAACACACAGACACACACACAAACACACAGACACACACACAAAGAAACAGACACACACAGACACAAACACAAACACACAGACACAGACACACAGACACACACACAGACACACACAAACACACAGACACAAACACACAGACACACACACAGACACAAACAGACACAAACAGACACACAGACACAGAAACAGACACAAACACACAGACACACACACAGACACAAACACAGACACACACAGACACACACACAGACACACACAGACACACAGACACACAGACACAAACACACACAGACACACACAGACACAGACACACAGACACACAGACACAGAAACAGACACAAACACACAAACACACAGACACACACAGACACAAACACAAACACACAGACACACACAGACACAAACACACAGACACAGACAAACACACAGACACAAACACACAGACAAACAGCAAGGGAAATGGCAAATAAGGCTTTGGCCAATCTGCTTCACATACAAACTACATAACCAAGGTAGCCATTGAAGCAGTAATTTAAGACAGTTACTAAGGCAGCGGTAATTTAAAACAGTAGCTTGGCTGCAGAGTACTGATTTGAGAGGTTTCCTGAAGGCCTTCTTTGCTAATTCCTTTCTAGTCCTCTCTGTAGTTCTCCCTCCTTCAAAACTACTCCAGTTGAAAGACTTTTTATTTATGAAATACATCTACCTTTCCCCGCAGCAAACGCTTGGAGTACATGTACCCTAGCAGACTGTATTGGGACTCCTAAAGGCTTCTGTCAGGCAGTTTTATCTTGACAAGCCTCCAAAGCAGTGGAAATCATGGAAAACAGCACTGAGGAGGCCAGTGACTGCCTAGGATGCTGCCTATCGAGACTTATTCTTGGATTATGTGGCCACCGCCTAGAAATACCTGAACTCAAGGAGTAACACAGAGTCAGGGGTCTGAATGGAAAGCAGTGTGATGATGAGGTGGTGGGGGCAGGCCTGGATATTATGGAGCAGAAGTCAAACCACTGGCTGAGGGGAAAGGGAAGGCTACATGTAAGAACAAGCCAGGACAGGTTGTGGCTTTGTGTAGTCAAAATTCCTTCCTAAACAGCATTTTTCTGGTAAAGTAAAAAAATCAGTCCACAACACACTGTTTTGTTAGCACATTCTACCATAAAATATAAACAAAACCAGTTTTTTTAAATTAACATATTTAGACACACAACATACATCACAACAACAGAAACAACATATTTAGACATAGACATTTTAATTGATTGATTTAGAAGCTCAAAAGCTTCTAAACTTGAACTCTTCAGCAGCCTCACTGGCTGCCTGAGCTACATCATTTACTGCAAAGCAAAATAAACAACAAAGATTTCTACAATGCCTTTCTGAATAAAGAACTAGGGGAAAAAGACCTCTGGCATTCATTCTTGTTGAGCAACAGTTTTTTTGCAATGCAGCTTTGCTGAAGTCTGTAGCTTTGAAGACTCCATCAAGAAGGAGCAGTCCTTGTTCTGAGTGGGGCCTTTCATTCCTGCTGTGGTCTGGGTTTGGGGTGCACAGCCCTGTCCTGTTCTTTATGCCAGAGGTGGCCCTGACCTCCCTTGCTGTGAGGGTTTCCAGGCCATCAACTTGGCACAAAGCCTTTCCTGACAAGGGAGCTGCAGGAGCAGAGAAAGGGAAGGGTTCCTGCATCTCTGGAAACCACAACCTCAACTCCACACAACTTCTGTCAAGTCAGGTGTCTACCTGCTGTTTTCTGGCTGTTTATGTTGAGAAAATCCTAGACACTCATCCTGGCATTTTTTTTAATTATGGGGGGGGGGAGTACATAGTGCAATTCACAAGAAGGTAAGAGCAGTTGCAAGGTAACACCCTGGTAAACGGGCACAAAATTCACAGTTAATCTTTTCTGTAATTCTACTTTATATTGCCTTTTAAATACTAATTTGAAGGTACCTGCTGTTAACTTGGTAATAACTATTTCTGGGACTAGATTACCTTCCTTTTCCTATACAAATACCTCACCTTTTTAGTCTTCCTCAGCAGCATCTGAAAACCAACATCTAAATACAAAACATTAAGAAAATGTTTATCATGCTTATTTTGGCACCTGTTTATTTATCCCAAATGCTTTTAAAATCCTTAATGTTGGTAAAAATCCTCTGCACAATAGGAAAAGAGCAGTTACCATTATGAATATTACCACTTAAGAGTTACCACAATAGAACACAAACAAAACAGCCTGGTTTATATATTTATTTTCCACTTCCCTGGCATAACACTGCTGGTGTAATCTTTGGTTCTTTCTGCTTTTCCCATAGCACTTGCTACATCACCTGTTCAGCTCTTTAATGGCCTTTGTGTCTGACTGATTTCCACAAGGAAGGGTAAAAAATGTAGAAGAGGAAGGGCAAAAAATAAAAAAAAACACCCCACCCTTGTGGTAGATTCCACCATCACACATTACCAGGTTGTAGCAAATGCTGCTATTACAACCACATTATGGAAGAAAAATACTGGTTTTGTTCATCTGTCAACAAAATTAAGGTCAGGATTTTGCTAGCTTTAGTGTTCTTTCAAGTTCCTGAAGTTGCATGTTGCCTTGAGTAATCATCATCCTGATTGCATCCTGTAAAATAAAATGGAATCTACTGAACAAACACACAGATTTTAGCACATTAAAATCCATACAGTTCTTAGCAGCATATTTGTGGTCTATTTCTTAGCAAGAGGCAATGCTACACTCATGAAGATGGTTAAAAAGCAGTCGAATATATTAATTAATTTTTAGTAATTCCTGAATGATGGTTTTCAGGGCTAGTTACATCTTTGCCTTAAAAATTTTTTTTTAACTGGACTCAACCTCCTAATAAAAAAGTTTAACACAGTTTTCTGTGTTAAATTTATAGATGTGCCTGTGTCTACCACCTTTGCAAGTGGTGACACCTGCACAGGGGCATTATGAAGACATGATTTACAGAACAAGTGGATGTCTCCCTCAGTGTTCTTATCTAAGTCGTGTAATGATTCATCTGCATAATTCCTTTAGCACTGGGCTTAAAAAAAAAATAATGAGAAATTTGAGGACATCAGTCATACAAGAAGTGTAAATGGTTCTGCATTTCAGACATGGTTCTTACCCATAACCATCTGATTTAATTTTGGATGAGTATCTTGGAATATAGTCAAAATAAAAGACAAAAAAAAAAAAAATCTGTAATGAAGATTCTGAGGGTTAATATGGTCATGTTACTTATCTAATATTATTCAATGTTCTTTTTTTTTTTTTCTGATTATCAATTTAAGTAAGCAGGATTTGTTTGTGTTTTAGCCTTTTAAATCCAGATCATTGTCTGGAAATAAGTGAGGTTTTACTGTTACCAATAGAGGGGATAACAAAACTGTTAACTATCTCTTCGCATAAATGCTCCTTAAGAGAAAAATAACAGCATTTTTCATCCAGAAGCGACACCGACAGCAAAAAACCAGGTGGCCAGGCCAGGCCACCGATGATTCCCGAGGGCTGGTTGCCGGGGGTGACGGGTTCCCAATCCTCACCTCTTCCGTAGCATCCTTATTTCTCCTGAATTCCGCCCTGGCCCAGTCCTTCAGGTACTGGCGATCTGCTTCGGCAGGGACTTGGCGAACAGCCCGCAGGATCTTTCGGTACAGCTGCAGCACCTGCTGCCGCCTCAGGAACTGGGGAGGAGAGAGGGCACTCGGTCCGCCGTCCCGGGACACTCCGCTGAGGGCTGTCCCCTCACCGCCGCCTGCATTTGCTACGAGGGACGCTGAACGGAACGCGAAAGTCCCCGGAATCTCCTCTTGTTGCCTTGGATCCCGGTCCAAGACATTTAAAACTTCAGAGAGAGGCACATACCGACTGCGGGATACCTTACGGTGCCGAAGGCCCGTGGCACACACACAGCGCAGCCTAACATGGGCTACTGCTCGCCCACCCCGCCCGCCCGCAGCCGCGGCCCACGGGGCGGCCACCGCCGGTGCCTGCAGGACGCTCCTGTCCGCGCAGGACAGCCCAGCCCCGGCAAGGCGAGCTCCCTGGCCCAGCCCACCGCGGGACACGGCCCCGCCACCCCCGTGCCCCATGCGGGCAGGCAGAGGCCGGAGCCGCCCGCCCGTACCTGCTTCAGAGTCAGCGCGCTCGGCGGCAGCCGCCCGGCGGCCATGACGCGCAGCTCCGCTCCGCCCCTCCCTCCCTGCTCCGGATCTCCCCACCCCTCCCCGGCGGAACGGGGGGTGCGCAGCAGCCGCCATTTCCTGCGCCTCGGGGCCGGGAGTGCCGGGGTGCCCTGTATCGGCAGCCAGCGCTGGTCGGGGGGTGACACCCACCCTCCCTGCCTCCACCCTGCAGATATAACCTGGTTCGGGGCCGTGCTCACGGTCCAGAGCAACCGGAGCCGCGGCACCAGAAATGGTACCAGAGGAACTGGAGGGCTTGAGGGGTAACGGGAGGGTGTGTATTTATGGTCCTCTCCCGTTTTATTGCTTTCAAAACGGCAAACCCGCTCCAGCAACAAACCAAGCACTCAAGTAATAAACGATAGGCTTGCACTTCACAGAAGGGTGGGTGGAAAGCCTGTGCTTTGATGTAAGGGCTGTAAAACCAATATACTTACCCTGTAGGATTAAACTGAATCAGCACAGTAAGATCTAGAAGTCATCCTAGCAATTACAGGACACTAAACCACCTTCTGCCTCTTTTTAAGTACTTGCAGCGTTGTTCAAGCATCTGAGAGTTGCTAATAGTGCAAAGGCGCTGGCAGTGCCTTCAGCACAGATGGGTCAGTGAATGCCAAACCCAAAACACAGCCATAGAGATGGCCTGCAGAGGAAAAAACAAGTTAACCCATGCCTTTTCTTTCCCCGTTGTGTGCTTGTATCACATCCAGTGCAAGCTCCAAGTTTCATAGTACAAACACAGTACAAGTCAGAAACGAAAGTACGTTCTAGAGAATCATCTCATGAACCAAACCCACCTATTTCCACACCTACATCTCCCCAGAGCATGCAAGTATTGCTGTACATCTATGAGAGATGTAAAGAACCCTGGAAAAGTATTCCATAGTACCTGACACTTGACAGAGGAACTCTACCCCATCAGAATTTAAGTTTTCAGTACCGAAACTTGCTTATCATAAATTAGTTGTGACAAAGCAACACAAATACGAGAAACAATCTTGCTGAGCCATTGACTTTCCACCTCAGAACAGCTACAGCAATACTTCAAGAAAGATTTTTCTATCTAGAGGCCAGAGAGATCACATCTTTGGGAACACAACTACTCCAGTTACTTTCTCATCAACTCCTGCTCCACACTTAAAATGATATAACTTCAATTTTTGTATGCAAAGAAAATCTTCGAAGAGAGTTTAGGACAGGGACAATTTAAACCAAGTTTCCTTTGGATTTTCATTGACAGAAGGCAAAATACTGGACCCCTAACCAAAACTCTGGTGGCGTTATCCTCATAAAAGGATAGGTGTTAAAGTTACATAAACAACAATGCATTTTCATATGAAAATCCATATGTGTGCACTGCTAGTGAGTGCCCAACATTTCCAAATCTGGTTAATTTATAAAAGCTAATTTATAAAAGCTTTGACCAGCTGAAAGAACAGACATCATAATTACAAAGTGGTACCTCTTTTTATTAGTACAGACAATAAAAGATGCATAGTTTTTGCAATGAAAAATCATGTCCATGCTCCAAGACATCGGATTAATGAAACGTCCTCAGTGTCTGCTTTCAGCCGGGGGGGGCAAACTTCACAGTGTAAACTGATAGTATGAGGACAATCTATGCCATTACTCATAAAACTCCCGTTGATGTTAGACAAAAATCAGCAACCATTAAATAGGATTTGTTTAACTGCAGACTGGTTTCAAGTATTCAAGTACTTACTTTTTTTGGTTGTTTAAAACAATCTGCTTTTCCTGCTCCCCACACTCCTACCCAAAGAAGCACCTGCCACATGGGTGAAGCCAAAGAATGCTCTTCTCCAAGACACTTGAAGCTCTTTAATGCAGAAATTCCTCTCCAGAAGCATGATCGATTTTCCTTATTGCAACAGACAGTGGCAGGAATATTTTTTATGTCTTTGAACGTTACAATAATTTTTTTTTTTTTTAAAGTAATAAGTTATTACAAGCGAAGTTAAAAGTTTTACGTTATTTGTGGGGAACAGGCAATGAAAGGAGAGTCTCAGTATTGCATAATACTCCTCTGAAATACGTGGGAGAATGCACCTTTTGCCATGTTGTTCTTTGGCAGTCTCAGTGCCAGAGGGCAGCTCCTGCACATTAATCCTGATTATAGAAAGGGGCCTTACGGACTCCCTGATCAAATTCCGCTTCGTGTGTTTCCGTGGTTTAGCAGCAATCGGGTACCAGCTTTGTCTACAAAGTCTACAAAGTGTCTGAGGCAGTCACCAGTTCAAACCACTGCCTGAGTGCATCACTGAGAGTTTCTGGAAGCGCGTTCACATCTCTGAGGATCATGTAGAACGGGAAGGGGAATTCTTCCATGTAGGATCTGATTTCAGGCAATTCGCCGGGTCCTTTGAAGATAGGTACTTTAATGTCCAAAATGGAATCCTGTAAAAAAGAACTGATGTTACCACAAAACCACACGCATCTTTTACAGGCCTTGGATATTATTTATCCTGTTTTCACATCCTTTTAATTCCTCCTCTGTTAAATTAAAAGTTTGAGAGTTTTAAGATTAAAAAACATAAGCGTTCAATGGTAAATCAAATCAAAAGGAACACAAAGCAGGTAAATGTTTTTTCCCTTTTGTCTAGAAGTGCTCTAATCAACAAATTATAGGGTAGAAGAGACTAATCTTAAGCTTCTGCCATACAACATTCTACAAAGAAATCTTGGCTTTCCTTAGTATTTTATGCTTTAAGTTCACTGTTGTCACTTTAGTTTTATACTTTTGATGCCTTCTGGGCACACTACCATCTGTGAGCTTTTTAGGGCTAAGTTCAACTTGCATTTGTGCAGTGATCTAATACAAGATTCTTCAGCAAATTATTTTATAATATATCAATAAATACTACAAAGACAAAAACCACATTAAACTCCAGCTGTGCTTCTTGTGAAGTAATTTATTAGTTTTCCAGTGTAGCAGCTCAGAAAATTAATTAAGCTTATAAAAATGCATTTCATTGCCCAGAAATTTTACTTGATATTATAGCTAGGTTTCATCAGAACTGTGTCTGTAAAATAATTCTTAATTTTTCAACAACAAATATAGCAGAAGAGTTTTGTATGAGGAAAAAAATATGTAGTTAGAGACATGAACTACAAAAATAGAGTCTTCACCTAACTAGTCTTCACCTAATTTAAAATAAGGCTTAAGTTTGCTCACTTAATGCACTACGAAACATCTCTGAAAAGCTCCTGGATATTTCAGCTTCCCAGCTAAGGAAATCTAACAGTTTTCTTTCACACCTACTGAATACAGTACCCAACTTTCTCAGTTCAGGCACTGAACCCTCATTGATTCCTTTCTGTCTAATAAAAACTGAGATAAACTAAGCATTTCTCAAACTTTGGATCTGTAAGTCTGCCAGCTGCTTCTCTGAGGGACAAAATCTACAACCATTACATTTAAATATAGGAGCCTTTACTCATATTTTCTGTGGTATAGAACCTTTTTTTTCTTTTTTTCAATACAAAAGAGGATAAGGATCACAGTGAGGAGAAATCATAGAAGATCTGACAGTTGTTACAAAAAAACTGAAACTGGGCTAAATATCTTTGACCTCTGTCAAAGATAAAGTAGCTGTAAAGCACTAGAAAAGACAAGAAAAAGACTTGTAAGTTTCTCATTCACTGCACTTCAATACCTCTCCCTTGCTCACGTACTTACCCGGGAATTAGGATTGTCCAGCACTACAAAAATAACAAAGATATTGGCATTCTGAGCTGCTTGAACTGCTGCAGTCACTCGTTCCTTGCCTTCCAAGAAAAGGCCTCTTCCATCAGAGACAATCAAAAGCAGCTGCGCTGTTTCTGAGCACAAAGAACATTTTACATTCCAGTAAGTTAGAGTAATCCATTTAAAAGACAAGCAGACTGTTTTGTTGTTAGTTCTGTGGGTATAGTGGAAAAACCTTCAGAATATTCCTAAGGAAACTAAGTCTTTATCATATACAAATCTGGTAGTTAACATTAAGCTTCAGTTAAGAGTGGGTCAAGAAAAACTGTTTTTCCAACTGTGTGAAACCATTGAGAATAGGGAAAAAACCCAAGCAGACCATCAGTACCATAATCAAAGATGAAAGGCATGGAAAACACCTAATGGACTGAGTTACAGCCTTGTCTCTCATGCCTGCTAGAGTTAAATACTGGCTGAAATGTGTGAGGCCAGCCACTAGGTCATTACCACAGTAGAGCAGCAGCTGCTGCAGTGAAATGGAGAGAATCCAACTCTGCTCCTCCAAAAGTAGATACTTCTGGGTGCATCTCTATTTGGACTAAGGCTGTGCTTTTAAGATGTACTTCCCTGTTGTCCAAGCCTCAGGTAGGCTTGGTTTCCATCAGAGAGCTATCCTGAGCTGCACAAAACAGATTATTTGTGGAGAAAACTAAACCAGAACATAGGCTCCAGATGTGGTCAGGGCAGTCCAATCACTGTGGGGAATTCAGCTCTTGGGACCAGACAAGCTGGTCTGAAGTAAATCTAAAAACATACACAGCACATGCTGGGTTCCTCAGCACTGACCATTTTCTAAAGATGTGTTACTTGACCCAAGTGGCCCCCAGAGTCAAGAGACACATCCCTCTAAAGGGATGTTCTAAGTTATGCATCTATCATAATTTAATTACAAGGGAAATCATAGTATTACAGTCAGGAATATGCAAGCCCCTCTTCTCCTGTTCCCCCTGCAGCATAATTGTGATGGAGGGAGGCAGAACACTTCCTTCTTTTCTGCAGTCTACAGTATCCTGCTTTTTCTCTTGTTAGGTCTCTGATCCTAGAGCCACTGCTGCTCCCTGACTGCTGCTGCATCCCAGCATAGTTCAACAGAATTAGATACTGCTCCCCCTCAGAATATTCTGACAGTTTGGCACCCTGTGGCAAAGCAGATATGGATTATAAATCCCAGACTGTCCATTTTCAACAAGAACTATTTTAAAATCCAGGTGCCACCATGACAAGCTTTTAACTAGCCCAAACCAGCCTTTTAGACTAAATACAGGTCAGCCATGAGGCAACGAGCCTTCCAGCTTTTCTGGGAAATACAAGGAGCTCCATGACCTAAACTTGCACCACAGTGACAGGCAGGTAGGAGGCAAACACTTCTCCTCCTCAGAACAACATTCCTCTGCATACCTACAGAAATCAAGCTCCCAAGCAAGAGCAAAAATGCCTCAGGAGTCAAGGTCAGTAGGATGCTGGATGATGCTCTAAAGGACTTAAACATCACCTGGAAACCTGAGGTAAAGGGAGGCAGGTAAGGTGTGCCTTTTTTAAAAGCCTTAAACAAAATTTCAGTGAATTACTGACAAAGTAGGTATATTTTGTTTTCAACTGAATGTCAACCAAACATTCCTTTTCACAAAGCAAAACCCAAAGCCCTCCTGCAAGTGCCAGGAGTCTTTCTGATAGGGAGTCTTTCAGCTGCAGAACTGTAGTGAGCATTCTGCTGCCTCAGCAGCAAGCATAGTAACGAAAGAGAAAAAAGCTTACCCGGATTTATATTTTGAGACAACTGCTGTGCTGCAGCAAACATATTTGCTGATGATTCTAGAAACTACAAAGGAAACAAATAAGATCAAGTTATCTCATAATAAAACAATAAACTTAATAATGATAATGTTCTTAAAGAACATATTTCTGTATTTTAAAGACCCAGATAGTTTAGCCTGACCACCCACCAGATCCAGTCCTTGGCATTTCCCTATATTAACCTCTGCCTCAAATTTAGTAAATATTTTTGAGCTAGGGAATCTTTAAAAAAAGCTGTCAACCTGGAGTGAAATTTTTTCCAATACTAACAAAACTATCAAAACGTCAGTAAATTGTTCAAGTGATTAATGGCATAATTAAAAATATACATCTTATTTCTAGGTTCAACTTCTTCAACTTGCAACAGAAAGACCTAGTTATATATTCCTCATTAAGATTAAGGGCATCAACTGTCAAGTCCTCCCAATACTGTCATTTATAAGATTACTGTCAAACTATTTGGATCTTTTCCATTTACTGTTCATGTCAGATCTTATTCCAATTGGGAAAGGTAAAAATGCAAAAACCTTCCTAAAAAAAGAAAACTTTCCATCTGTCCAGGAAGTATTACTACAGATTTATTTTCTTCAGGACTCAGTGAAGTCTGACAAACTTCCAACCTGCCAAACATACAAAGCTCTTCCATCCTGCTAGACAGCAGAATCCATGGCAGGATAACTTCCTCAGCTCCCAGAAACTTTGATGGGATTTCACGTTGGGGCACCCAATACCTTGTACCCAAACCAAATATAAACAGAGAAAGATGAATTTTTAAAAGTTGGATATGTCAGAACTAGAGGTGAGAAAGCACTACTACGAAACTGTGACCATTCTCTCTGTGTTCTCTAACCAGCTATCGCACTTCAAAACCACAACCAACCAGTAAAACTTTACAGAGTGATCATGAAACCATGGAGGTGCTGATGTCTTGGCTGGAAAAGATTTGCAAACCTGTTGACCTAGAGACATTCTTGTGTACCTGAGCTATTTTTGTTTTCTTCTGCTGAAATTTGCAGAGACGCAAGATCCGTGTCCCTGAGTGGTCACTGAACTGCTCGTGGAACGGGTGCAGCAACTGAACAGTCTCTCCAAAGCTTTAGAAAAGAAGAAAAAAAATGACCGTGTGAAACTGGTATTAATTACATCCTGCTCCAAAATCTTCGAGCCAAGATTTCAGATAAAACTCACCTACACACAGCAACTTGTCCCACTTCTAGAAGAGTCAGTGCATTTCCAATAACTGCCAGGGATTCATATGCAAGCTAGCAAATAAAAAGTTACATCAAAAATTGGATTTGCCAAGTTTTACTTGTAGCTATTAAATATGAAGAACATTACTGAAATTATTTTTCATACCCTGATATAATAAATGAAGACACTTATCTTTTTTTCCTCTTATAGTTATGCAAGATACTTGCAAAAAGATACACTAGTTCTATTTGAGGGCTTCAGGTGATTGATTAAGAGACACCACTTTAGGTAGTGTAATGAAATAAACACTAAAGTAACTATTTAGAAGGAAACACAGATTTTTAACAAATAAAAAAACCTACAAGTGAGCCATGATGAAGTAATATTTACTCCTCTGATGAGCTGCCCAGCTAAGCAAATTTCAGTCTTTTATAGGCTACAAAAAATAATCTTCCAGTGGATATATACACCTCTAGCAAGTTTAACGTTGCCTCCTTCCAGCAGACTTTCACTGATCTTTTAGCAACAAATCTCTCAGGCATGAAGTGACAGGAGTTCAAGCACATGGACCAGAAAAATAACTGCTGTGGAAAATTAACCTAACCAGAGCCAGGTTTTCCCAGAACCACCAGGTCTGTGTGAACCAAGCCTGACATAACTCATCAACGATGGGAATTTTCTTCGTACTTCTTCCAAGGTTTTTATTTTACCTGTTTAGAGTGATTGTCTATCATACTAGAGGAATCATCAATAGCCAAGCAAATCTGGTACTGTCGTTTACTGGGCTTGGTCCTTCTCAACCAGATCTTATCCTTTCGGAACTGGCTGGCAATATAGGGAATCACTTTCCGCATGTTCAGTCTCTTCCCTGTTCTGTAGTCACCTCTGAGAGTTAAGAAAAAGAAATATACAGGGATTATCAGCAACACAGCTCATTCTGGAAATTCTGCCCCATGCAACATACACAGCAAAATAATAGTTTTAAAAAAAACCAGAATAAAGCCAAAATTAGTAACTCTAGTATTCATATTTAGGTATAGATTAAAAAAAAAAATCTCACATTTTTAATGCAAGGTGGATATTCAGTGTTTTTAGAAGTAGTTCTCAAATTTAAGTGCCTCAAGAGGAAAGAGGACCATGAATTTAGACTCTCCAATTTTTAACATGTCTAGCTCTCTTAAAAAACCCCACCAACTCAATATTAAAACCAACAAAGAATATTTTGATATTTAACGTAATCTGCGGCACTTAATGGATTTGTGTTGGTTTGATCACTTGTTGCACCTGGAGAAAAAGACACAGGCAATATCCACAGGACGGGTACCTACTACTGCAGCACATAAAATAACCTACTGTTGCCATAAAAAAGTGAAATGAATACATTTGCAAACAGGAGTTATTACTATAAAGCAAGAACAACATGGAACTGCAGTCGTACAGAGGCTGAAGCCCTCTGAAACCAGGAGTTTAGTGAAACCAGAAGCCTCAGAAAGATCCAACTTACTTCAATTTGGCTGCCTGAGTGGGTTCCAGTATAAGTCGTAGCTGTTCACAAAGCTGCTGTGACAGAGGAGCTGTCAGTACTAAATACCTCTGCCATAACTGTGCTGCTTCCTTCTCCTAAACATCACAGAACACAGAAAGAAATAAAAGGGAATTCTGAAATAAAAAACAAATCCAAACCAACCAAACAAAAAACCCCCCCAAAACATCTGGGAAGCACTGCCTGAAAAATGAAACAAACCTCAGTGTACCAAGGGAGAGGTAGTAGCTGAACTGTGAAAGTGTCTCACCATATAAAGATGACAATTTTGCATTCATCTTAGGATGCTCCTTGCTGCTACAAAGCTGTGATTACTACTAGAGGAATAGTAGCACAACAAAGCAAAGTTGGCATAGCTGTTGATGCAGGAAAATCTTGAAATGGCCATCAGATAGCTGGCATTACAGCAAGGCAAGCCCTGAAGTCTACTGGGTTCTCTGTTGGCTGTCAAAAATAGTATTACTTACATTAATTAAAATTTTTAAGCCTCTGTGCTGGCAGTTTCATTCGGGGACTACTTCAAATTTTGGTTTACAATTCCTGACACAGACAGTCAGAGCAAGTATCATGCTCTGGTTCAGCTGCTATTTAGCTCAAACCCCACCACTGCAACCACAGGAGACAGCTTCTGTCATCATAATTTTGTAAAGCAATATCCAGCATTTAACTGCAGGTGACAACTCAAAAAGGAAGGAGCTTGGCAGGACTGAGAAAAATGTTTCTAACTATACAAGTCATCATCAACAGAGTAGCTTTCTGCAAATAGCACACAGCACATCCAAAACAAGATCTGAAACATCATCTTGCTTTAGAAATAATATATTTTTTTCAGAATAAAGTTAAAGATAAAACCAAATATGCCATCTAAATAATGCAATTTTGAATATTTAGATTCTAGCCTGCTTGGCTTCCTCAATGTTTCAGCAATAAAACAAGATGAAATAATACAACAAAGGATTCTTATGACCCTTTATATTAAATCAAGATTACAAACCTCATCTGGAGTTCCAGACTGCTGTGTCTGCCAAGCTTCCAACTGCCTTTCAAGTTCTTTTCTTAGCTCCTCAGGATCTCTAACGATGTGCTAGAAGTGTAATTATCATATTTATGAGACAGAAAAGTAAGTTCACAAACCAGGTGATCCATAAATTATAGCAAATATTAAAAAGTAAAAATGTATTGTTCTTATTCCTTTTGACACACAAATACCTGAAAAAATCCACTTAAATGAAGATTCTAAATCTCTTTTTTTTAATAGCTTCCATGTACAGGAAGGATAAATACCTCCCAACAACCTCTGCGACACCATCAACAGAGAAAAAAAGTTAGAAACATCTTATGATACAGACACTGAAAATAATCAAATACAGAGCTTCAAGATAATTCAATGAAATGATCTTGACAAACAAGATTTAATGGCAGTATAATGGTGATTAAATACTACCTATCTTCCCAAATATAATATGCTTCACTTAGTTTCTTCAAGAGCTTCATTGAAACCACTTAGAGCATTGAATGACATTTTCTTCTCTGCCTGCCAGCAAATGCTATTTGAAATAAGCCATTTTATTAAAGGACACCCAAGCTTTAGGACACTTCAACTTTATTGTGCTTTCAGTGACCACTTCTGTTCCTGACTTCTAAGACCATACTTTAGCCAAGCAGTAAGTACAGGGCCTGCATAACCTGCAGGTTTACAGATTAAGGTAAATAAGCCTATGAATGCAAATTCAACAGTACTAATAAATCAATACATTCTCATTCCTGAAAAAGCAGCAGCAGGGCCTCTGATTACCTACTGCGGGTTTAAGGAAGGGAGGAAGGATGCACATTGAGGGAAGGGGTGAAGAATGTACATGGATGGGATTTCCCTCCTGCTGTTGCTGGGAGATGAGAACTTGCACTTTTTCCCCTCAGCTCTTTAACTGGTGATGCAAGAGCTCCCCCTCCTGTTTCAAGTTTTGCAACTCGGGGAAAAAAACCGACCCGAACGAGCAGCACCCAGCAAGGAGAAGGTGCATTCAGCAGCCCTTCTACAAAGAGCTGCCACGTTGAGCATTAAGATGGAAACAGCGGGTATACCCAGTAACGTGACTCTTGCCGTGGTGTGTGTAGAAACGGTCAAGTATTGCCCACAAAGTGTGTACTCAGGATGTTACACGTGCATGAAGAGTCAAAACTTAAAAAAAACCACTGAAAATATTCTTTATCACCTGGCTATCTACCATCAACTGCTTCTGTACCATAGCTCTTTTTGATAAAATGTGTTTTTTCACAGCTAACAGTTTGCACTGGAAAGCGTTAGGGTTCTTCTAAGCAATGATAATATTTTCTGAATTATGACACTCGTAAAGGGCTCATAGAAGTTCTGTAACTCTGCCAAACAGGTTTTTTTAGGAATCAGTGCACTGTGATGAATTAACCAAGGTGCATTCTTTGTCTGCAATGGTATTGTAAGGTCACTGATGCCTCTCTCTCTCATTACCCTGAACCCTGTTTTATCTCCAGGCCACACACTCTTGCCCATTGCTTCCCAGTCTACTGAAACATTTGATCAGCAGATTCATCTGAGCAAAACACTTCTTGATAGTGAAAAAAAAATCTAAGTTCTTCATCCTCACCAGAGTGAGGATGGAGAGATATTGTCATCTTAAAGTAATCATTCAGCTGCATAAACAACATATACTTTTCATTCTGCTGTTAAAGAACAGCAAGATAGTGAGTTGTCTGAATAAAAGTAACTCTAAAGTTTTGCATTCAGAGAGTTTCACTAACACAGGGCAAAAAACACAGACTGTTTCTACTGCTACAGTTGTAGGAAGACATCAGGTATCTTACCTGGGGAGTGTCCATCAAAAACTGATGGGCTGTGTGTATGGTTGAGTCTGTTCTTCTCTCTGGCTTCTCTTCAGTCAACTTTGGTAGCTTTTCTGTTGCAGGGTCACTGACATCCTCAGAGTCAAAAGTCTGGATCTCTGGCTCCACTTCACCTGGTCCTACAATCACAAAACTAATTACTAACCTTGTGGATTACAAATATAAGACAAGAACCAGTACTGTATCTGGTTCCAAAGCGTCTCACTTGCTTTGCTGACACTATTTTGCTGACACTATTTTAAGAGAAATGCACAAATTCTAACACAGCCAGTTCTAGGAACAGGATGAATACAAGACTCTGCAACTCACTGGAACAGATAAATAAGCCTTTCCTTATGAAAACTGGTTTTCTCTCTTATAACCTTGTTGTCAAAGATTAAAACATTAACCAACATAACATGAGTGAACAGATTTTTAACACTTGAAAACTCCACTGGTAAAGTACATTTTTTTTTCAGCTTTATAAATCTTCTGCCAGAGTGACAGGAGATATAAAGCAATTTGAGGACATTCATAAAATCATCATTAAAAAACAAATAATGGCAAATCTCATCTTTTCCTCTCTGATTTTGTAATAGAGCAGTTTCTTATGAATCAGAAAGCAATTTACAAACAAAGAAATGGACTAAAGATTTTCTTTCAGTATTGATTGCACTGTATTACACTGTTTAGCAACTCATTTTTGAAGAGCTATTCTGAGAAAAAAATTACGACATTATAGGAGATATCTCAGAAATCCCAGATTTTCAGAACATGCTGTTATAGAGCATCATGTGGAAAAACAAATAAGCTGATTAAATGCACACCTGTACCATAATGCTAATGAGTCTAGCAAGATAACATTAAGTGAAGAGATTAATCCTGAAGGGAGTGGGAGGGAAGAAGATGAATTCAGGCTGGTAAAACTCTTGCCTCCCCTCTACATCCAACTTTTGTATTGCCTGGTAAGAACACCATTCAAAATTCCAAGCTACAGTGCCATTTACTTATATTTATAAAAATTAAATCCTTCTGTTGCAATTGGGGAGGTATGTTTATTTATATCTAGCTTATTTGGTTTGTGCAGGCTGTGTGGCTGACAAGTCAGACCTATCTTCTCATCTACCAGCCATTCACATCTCCTGACAGCCAGTTTAATTTCATTAAATTCCCACTTAAGGAAGAAAGCAGTGAGACAGTGACACTCGGGCCCTCCCCTCAGCTGATGATATTCAGACCGGCTCCTCAACTTCTTGATGTATTGTCAGAAGTTACACACAAAAAAACCCTGAGTTACATGATGCTGATGACACTGGGATGCACTGTTATATGCCAGTTAATTAAATTAATTGGCATTGTATCTAAAGGCAGCAAAATGTTTGCTTTTTACTTCTTCAAAGAAGCAGATACAGAGACATAAAGAAAGCAGCAAACCCTTCTGTCACTCAAGCAATTTAGCAGAGGCTGATGCTGCTCACTAGGCAGGCCTTAGAATACTGCTCTGAGAAGTCAATTAAGAGGACTTATCTTTAGTCTTACAAAATGTATACACATCCATTACATGCAAATACACCTACATATTCATTTAAAGATGCACATCAGTGTATGTTTAAAATGTTTTTTAAGTTATTGTACCAGGAGTTTTATTGAGATTAGACTTCTTTTCTGGCTTCAGCTCCTCTGTGTCTACTGCTCTGAGATCCTCATTGTTCTGCATTTCTGTTTCCATAGCTGTATCTTCAGAATCTCCCTCTTCCTTTTCTTCAGGTGGCATAACAGGTTTCTCCTGCTCCTTGCTAGCTACATCTGTACAAAGGCAACAATACTTATTAAGGGGAAAGAGGAAGAAAAGTAGTGAAGTTGCAAAAAATAATGCATTCTGAGGCCACTGCGTATCTGTTTTTAGTGAACTTCAAAAGAGAGCTACTCTCTCAAACATCAGCCTTATCTGTGCTGTACCATGTTGTGTCAGTGAGTTATTGCCCTGAAAACCTGGTTAGTAAAATAGACTGGTTACTCTAAGAGAAAGCGATTTATTTAACTACATTTAGATTAGAGGAATATTTTAAAAGAGATATCAATTTGTTTGACATTGAATACAGAACCTGCTGTGCTACCTTAAATACTTTTTATATGGGTTAAGCAGTATGGCCTTCAGGGTATTTGAAGTAAGATTTTGAGATAACAGACTTAATAGATTTTAAATGTTTATTATACTAAAATAAATTTTTAGACTCAATTCAGTTTTTAAGAAAATATCACTGGCTTGAATCTGGCTGTCAGAAAGTAGCATTCATTGTAGTGAAATGGTGCTACATCTTAAATCAAAGCAAGGGGTGTTAAACTCAAATCAAATCAACCAGGACTTGATTCTTCAATGACAGCTCTTTGCACTCAGAGATATCACCATACCATAAGTCTGAGCATCATAGCATTCAGAGCCTTGTTTAATATGTTCAAAAGCATCAGCCTCCTCCACGTTTTGTTTAGGCTGAGTTGTATTTTGCTTTGCTTCACTGCTGGACTCGATGGTTCTCAGTCGCTTGTGGACGTGCTCGTTGTGATCTCCCATTGAGCGCTCATTGTCTGCCTGACCAGGCTTCCTCTTGAAACTCTGAAAAAGAACAAATTAATCCCATGAGCTTCACATGAAGTGCAACCACAGACTGATTAGAACCGAGTCTTGCCTATTTGCTGGTTAGTATGAAGACATTCAAATAAAAAAACCAAGCAAACAACAACAACAACAACAAAACAACAACAAAAAACCCCAAAACAAAACCAAACCAACAACAAAAAAACCCCAAAACCCCAAAATCAACCAGAAAACCAAAAACCCCAAACCAAAACCGAAAGCAAGCAAACAAACAAACAAAAAACAAACAAGAAGAGAGATGGACCTGGGTATTTTTCCTGCTTTGCTTCTGAGAAGCCATCCGGGCCATGCGTGTGGATTCATGGCCTTCTGATTGATTTGCACTTGCAGCTCCACTTCCATATTCCTGAGACACACACAAAAAAATAAAAATAATAAAATTACAACTGCAACTGGAAATAGCAACTGTTGTAGACAATTTTCAGAACTTAAGCTGCAATGCTGTGCTCCCTTCTACTGTGAATGATAAATGGCTCACAACTCGAAGTATTATTCTTGCTTAACAATTAGCCTAAACTTACCACACAGTTTTCACTTCTATGATGATCTTCAGGTTTTTTCAGTGAATTTGTAATTGGTGTCCTAAGAATTTAATCTTATATGCTGTTCTTAAAAATATGGCAGCACTTCCTTGATTGTAACTGGAAAACTTTTTCACAATTTCAGCATCTTTAACTCAGGCACATCCATGTAATTTACCTCTTTAGACTCATCTCTTTCTGATGCCTCTCCAGCCAGCTCAACAGCACTGTCACTCTGCAGGTTTTCTTGCCCAGTGTGCCCTTGTGTTTCATGCTCCATTCTTTCTTCAGGTTTGGGGATTTCTTCATCCATCTCTGAATTATCTTGACCCTCTTCTTCCTGAAATAACACCAGTTTATTTTAATATTAAAAAAAACATAGGGAATTGGGTACTATTGAAAAGCATCTGAAGAATGATCCAACCATCAGGCAAAGTCAACACAGGCTCACCAGTAACAAGTCCTGTTTAAGTGATATTATATCCTTTGATGACAAAGTCACTTGCCTACTGGATGAAGGGAAGGTGGTGGATGTAGTTTTTCTGGATGTTACTAAGGCTTGTGATGCTGCCCCTCACAGCATCCTTCTGGATAAGCAGTCCAACCATGGAATGAGGAGGTTCCTGGTGTGCTGGGTAAAGAACTGGCTGAAGGGCAGATCTCAAAGGGTTGCAGAGAAGGGGGCTGTAGCTGGCTGGTTACCAGTTACCAGGGTGTTCCTCAGGGCTCAATTCTAGGGACATTTCAGTGTATTTATCAACAATCTGGATGCAGGACTAGAATGCACCATTAGCTTGCTGATGATACCAAACTGGGAGGTGCCGTTTATGTTCTTGAGGGACAAGAGGGCTTGCAGAAGGATCTAGATGCCATTAGAGCATTGGGCAATGATTACAGGGGTGAAATTTAACAAAGCCAAATGCCAGATTCTGCACATAAAACAGAGTAACATCAGGCAAAAGCATAAATGGGGAGAGGAGTGTCTGGAGAGGTGCCTTGCAGAAAGGAATCTGGGACTGCTGGTGGACAGCAGCATCATGTGAGTCAGCCATGTGCCCTGGCCATCCAGAGGGGAAACTGCTTTGTGGGGTGCATCAAACAGCATCACCAGCTGGTCAAGAGGTGTTCATCCTGCTGTATTCACTGTTGATGTAGCCTCACCACCTTAAGTGCTGTGTGCACTTTTGAGCCCCACAGTTTAAAAAGGATGTGAAGGTCCTTGAATTTATTCAGAGGAGAGCAAAGCTGGTGCTAGAGCTGGAAGGAATGTCCTGTGAGGAGCAGCTAAGGACTTTGGGCTTGATCTAGTTAGGAGAAAAGGAGGTAAGGGGGCTGACCTCACTACTCTCTATAGCTTCCTGAAGAGTGGACATGGAGAGGGAGGTTCTGAGTTCTTCTGATGGTGAGCCTCAATATTCAGCAATAGGACATGTGGGAATGGTTCAAAGCTGCTCCAGTGAAGGGTTACATTGGACATTAGGAAGCATTTCTTTACCAAGAGGATGTCAAACACTGGAATAGGTTTGCTAGAGAGATGGTGGATGCCCCAAGCCTATATGTGTTTCAGAGGTTATTGGACAATGCCCTTAAAAACATGCTTTAACTTTTGGTCAGCTCTGAAGTGGTCAGGTAGTTGGACTAGATGGTCCTTTCCATCTGAAATAGCCTAATCTATTCTAGGAGAAGGCCAAAGAGGTAGCAGGAATAGAGATGTCAGATACATCAATTTAATAATAAGTACATCTCTGTTATCTTGATGAAGATTCTCACTAACATAACACATACTCAATGTCAAATTTCATAGAATCTGCCCAGCTGGAAGGGACCCATCAAGATCATCAGGTCCTGTTCCTCTTTAGGGCACACCCAGGATCACACCATGTGCCTGAGAGCATCACCCAAACACTTCTTGAACTCAGGCAGGCTTGGTGCTGTGACCACTTCCCTGGGGATCCAGTTCCACTGCTCAACCACCCTCCAGGTGAAAAACTTTTTCCTAATATCTAACCTAAACTGCCTCCACCACATCTCCCTACCATTCCCTCAGGTCCCATTGTCAGTCAGTCAGTCACCAGAGAGAAGAGGTCAGTGCCTGCTCCTCCTCCTTCCCTAGTGAGGAAGCAGGAAGCTGCAATGAGGTTTCCCCTCAGTCTCCTCCAGGCTGAACAGACCAAGTGCCTTTAGCCACTCCTCATACAACTTTCCCTCTAAAGCCTTCACCAACCCCACAGCCCTCCTCTGGACACTCTCTAGTAGCTCTATATCCCTTTTGTACTGTGGTGCCCAAAACTGCACACAGTAATTTGTTTCAGAGCATCAAACATACTAATTTTAAAAGTCTTTATAAGGTAATAAAAAAAAATATTAAAAAAAGAATATCAGGTTTTTATTTATTATTCTCTACCTGTGGTTGAAGGCCTTGGTCAGCAGCAGGGATTCCCTTATCTTCAGCAGATTCATTTTTTTCCTCATCAGGTGGTTGTGACTCTTCCTCCTCTTCTTCTGCTGCATCCTCAGTGTTCCCTGCATTTTCTTCTTGATCATCAGCATCTTTGTTCCCTTCATCTTCCTTCTCCTCCTTATTTTCTGAAACACCTTCTTCAACTGGTTCTGCATTTTGATCATCTCTTTCTGTGTCACCAGTATCCTCTTCATTCTGTTCTTCTGTCTTCTCTGCTTCATTTAAATCAACAGGTTTTTCATCTACTTCAAAAGCATTCTCTTCTTCTGGATTAAAAAATTCAGAAAGGTATACAAAACATTCAGTGAAGTATAGTGAATATTACACTGAATACTAGATACTTTAAACAAAACAGCCCAACTATTTTGTTTTGATCAACAAAATCTTAAAGAAAATACTAAGAATTCTTTCCATAGCATCTATGATTTTCCATTCCTCTTAAGTCACAGTTTGTAACAAACAACACAGCATGATGAATTCCTATTACGTTCCTTTAACCTAATAATCTTGAAGGGTGGTTGACTTTGATCAACCACAAGTCCAAATGCTTTTAAAAAAACCCTGAAATCATGAAAGCAACTGGATAAATAAGATGCTTCTACCACGTTATGCTATATCACTTGAGTAACACAAGAAAACCTGCTCCACAGTGTGCATGAAAGGGATGTGAAGGAAAATGCTTAATGTTGAATTATTATCTGGCATGCATTTGGTAATCTTAATACACAGAAGTGAATTTGCAGCTTCTCATTATAAAGATATGCACCACAACCTCTTCTGTCTATAAAGAAGAGTTCATAATCTGACTGTTCTGCCCCTATTTCCAGTTGGCTTTCATCTAGGAATCTGTAGAGAGACTTTCAACTGTACCTTCATCCTCTCCCTCCTCATCACTCTTCTCATCATTTTCCAGGTTCAAATTATCAGGAAGATCCAAAGGTTCAACTTCAGGCTCCTTTTCTTGCTGACCATGGTAAGGATCCACTTCATTCTCATCATACTCACGCTGTCAGCAAAAGAATGGGGAAAACAAACACACAAACAACTCAGAAATGTATTAAGTGAAGGGAAAGGCAAAAATGAGAAATAAGGTAGTACTGAATTCTACACAACACAGAAATACTGGATACAACACTATATTCTGTCAGGTAAAAACAGATTTCCAGTGGTACAAATCTTCATGTATAAGGAGCAGAAAAAGATTATTTTTGGCAAATGCATTTACATGAATTACCACTTCTTAAAATGGCATGTTTTGTGTTCAGAATCCAGTTTTCCTAGCTGAAAGATTTGTAGATGGAAAATGCACCCTTGCATACTATGCAGAATCCTCAAGCACACTGTATACAGCTCTTTGGGAAGACTAACTTGAGTTGTTTCTGTTGTGAAACACAACAGAACAAGAATTTTAAAGCTTTGTCTATCAAAGCATCAGTTCAATGTAAAGCCTATTTTGGCAGCCATTACACGTTTAGGTTAGTGCAAACAAAAATTCTTTCTGGATTATAGATCAGAAAATACACATATAATACCATGGATACAATATGGTCTACTTTCAGCTCTGAAATGAACTAACTTTTTGCAGTGCACTTCAATATTAAATAAAGAATATCTCAAACTCTAAGGAAATATGGTTCAAACTCTGAAGAATATGGTTTAACAGCAAGATACCCTCTGTACTCCAAATAATTTTTACCTCATCAATTTGTTCATGGATTTTCTCTTTGTTTCCACTGTCCTCCTCTTGTTGGTCTTCCTCCTCATTTTTGGGAGGCTGCTTTTTATTGTCCTTGTTTCCTGAGCCCAAATTGTCATCTTTTGCAACAAGCTCTGAATCCTCCTATTAACCAACAAATCCAAAAGAAACTCAATTATGCTACCCACTTCTCAAAGTATCAGGAACAAGACACCATCTCCCACAGCAAAAAGACAATAATAAAAAAACCCTGTGATACATCAACAGCTGTGCAAGGGAGTTCACAGTGTAGGTCACATCAAGCTAACAGAGTTTAATTTCTTTGATCTTCTTCTTTCCCACCCCCTCTCTCTTTACCTCATCCATTCCTGGTCCAGTTTCTTCTGGTTTACCACTGGAATCTTCATCATCCTCATCTTCATCGTCATCTCCCCAAAGTCTCTCATCCAGTTTATCATCAGCTTCAGCATTATCAAGATTTCCCATCTGCTTATCCAGCTCCTCCTCTTCATCTGAGCCTTCATCATCTTCTGTATACAGTTCAGAATGTATTTCAGCATGAGAGATAAAGCTTTTTTGTTAACTTCAGAAACAAACACACAGTCATACTTAGAACCTTAATTTCATCCCCCTATGCAGTTGAATAATGCAGAAAAAAACCCCACATGCACTAGTGCCCAGAAGAGCAAGTTCCTAATTATGTGGTTCATTGTGTTCTCTTGGATATAAGGACACACAGAATCATGTTTTGAAGTTAACTACAGCCAAATTCTCAAGTTTTCTGTTAATCTTTAACATCTCCACAAAATCAGTGACTAATTCTAAAATGTATCTGTAGGTTACCTCACCACAGGAAGAAAGAAATCATCTCCCTTCATTCCAAAACCATCACAGTGAAAGGACAGAGACACTATTTTCTTTGTGCATTTCTTAGTGTTCATATTAGTACTTCTTAGTATTCACATACAAATTGGCATTACTCTGGTGCTGAACACTGAACTTCCTTTTATATAAATGAAGCATACACTGACATCAACCATTACTGGATTGATCCATAACATTTGTTTTAAGTTAGCCATAGTGGAAGGACCAAACCTTTTTTATCCTGTTCTCCATCATGCATTTTTCCATCAAAGTCTTCTGACATTTCAATTGCATTGTCTTCCCCTTTAATGTCTGGTTTAGAATCTTGATCCTCTTTCTCCTTCTCTTTGCCCTTTTGAAAACTGTCTTCTACCTGAATTCATGTTAAAGCCAAAAATTACAATGGATATTGCCTATATATTAAAGCTTGAAGTACCACAACACTAATTTATAAACTTATATGAGAAGAGAAAAGCTAGCTTTGTGCTTCTTTTACCTGGCATATGCATAGCATAGATTTCAAGGGCTTTTCAGTTTTATTTGAACAAGAACAACCCCAAACACTTGCCTGATCTTCACTTTCTATTTTGTCGCTCACATCCTTCTGGCCTTCCCCATCTCCCATGCCACCATCCTCATAATCATGAAACTGTGTTGCTCCCTCTCCAGCTTCATCTTCAAGTAATTCTTTTGGCAGACAAAACCCCTACAAAGGCAAGCAGAAACTCAAAACTTTCTGTAACAGTAAGTACATCTTTCAGTTTAGTTTCTACTTCAGACTTTTATATACATTAAATCATAGACTCATAGAATTGGCTGGGTTGGAAGGGACTTCAGAGATCATCAAGTCCAACCCTTGATCCACTACTGCTGCAGTTACCAGACCATGGCACTGAGTGCCACATCCAGTCTCTTTTTAAATATCTCCAGGGACGGAGAATCCACCACTTCCCTGGGCAGCCCATTCCAATGCTTGATCACCCTCTCAGTAAAGAAATTCTTTCTAATGTCCAACCTAAACCTCCCCTGGCACAACTTGAGACCGTGCCCTCTTGTCTTGCTGAGAGTTGCCTGGGAAAAGAGGCCAACCCCCACCTGGCTACACCCTCCTTTCAGGGAGTTGTAGAGAGTGATGAGGTCTCCCCTGAGCCTCCTCTTCTCCAGGCTGAACAGCCCCAGCTCCCTCAGCCTCTCCTCATAGGATCTGTGTTCGAGTCCCTTCACCAGCCTGGTTGCCCTCCTTTGGACCTGCTCCAGGACCTCAATCTCCTTCCTGAACTGAGGAGCCCAGAACTGGACACAGGACTCGAGGTGTGGCCTCACCAGGGCTGAGTACAGGGGCAGAATCCCTTCCCTGGACCTGCTGGCCACGCTGTTCCTGATACAGGCCAAGATGCCATTGGCCTTCTTGGCTACCTGGGCACACTGCTGGCTCATGTTCAGCTTCCTGTCAATCCAGACTCCCAGGTCCCTCTCTGCCTGGCTGCTCTCCAACCACTCTGTCCCCAGCCTGTAGCGCTGCATGGGGTTGTTGCTTGCAATTTATCCAGTGTTACCTCTAATAGCTTACCTTTTGGGCAAGCTCTGTAAAAATGCTAGTCAGAACAGAAAGCAACTTTCCAGTACTCCTGTGAGATGCCAGTGAAACAGTGAGGTAGAAGAGGATAAGGTCTGAATACTTGCACAGCATGGGCTTTAGACGCACCAACAAATAGCAGGACTGGTTGAGGATCTGCAGTTAAAACAACAAAAAAACCAAATCAGCTGTCAAACATGATTATATACACACTGAGATGCAGCCCAGAGAGGGTGGTGACAGGGAATGAAAGTATGCTTAAACCAGAGATATCAGTAGCTGAGCATCACTACAATTTTTCAGAGTTTCCAGAGCTTTTTCTAGATTTTCACAAAACTTGAAACTTTTCCTTCTTACCAAAGGAACACCTGGCTTTTGCACTACAGAGAAGTACCTATATTTGGCCATAATTTCCCAGATTCTTCCAGTTCTAAGGTACTGGGACAATAGGAAGCAATGCAGTTTTAACCACCAAAGTTCACAATTCCAAATTTTTTGGGACTCCTAAGCCAACAGCTTGAGAAGAACAGTTTTACCTTATGTTTATCTGAAGTGTATGCTTTCTGATAAGATTTCAGGTTCTCTAGAAGTTCTGAAACTGCCAAAATTGTTTTCTGCAGATGCAAAGAATCCAAATCAGCAGAAAGATCTTCATCCAAAAGCTTAGTTATATGTCCTGCTTTAATCACGTCAAATGAGGCTGCATCCTCTGAAAGACATAAAAAAATTATGGAAATCAAGTCTGACATTCTAAAAATGTTATAGCAAGCAATGTAGAAATATCTTATCTGTTTAGACAACTTAAGTGGCTATTTCTTTGTGTATTGGTACCTCTGCTACAGAGGTTTAGGAATTTTTTATGTTTAAGGAATTTTTGTTCTTCCATAGTTTAGACTCCTTCCCCTTAAGTAGAGTAACAATCTTACCACCTTCCTCTGGAGATTTTTCTTCCTCTTTTCCATCTTGCTGTTTTCTTTCTACCAAACACTGGATGGCATACAGAACAAGGTGGATAACATTTTCCACTTTTGCTGAGAAGTGTTCCACAAACTCTTCATCTTTCTGTTGATTTCCTTTTGAACCACAAAACAGGCAGTTTTACAAAGAAAAACATTAAATTACATGTTACTATGTTTCCCTTATGCAAGGAGCATGATAAGCACACTAGACAATTTTTACTATATAGTTCTAATAAAAACTCCTTGCTAATCCTGACCTACAACTATGGTGTAAGAACTGTCATCAGCAGTGATGAAAGGGAATAAGTTATGATTGCAGAAATTAAGTCTGGACTCATTTTTGCAAGTTTGAATTTCATCAGCTGTTTCTGGATATCCAAATGAGCATGGAGCCATCTTCTGCAATAACCAAATTAGTGAATACTTTTATCTTTCCAATACTTTTATCTATATAATAAGACACGTAGAGAAAAACTGTCCTTACCATTGCAATCTGAGATGGAAGCAAGAAGATCTGCTCTCCAGGCTGTGAAATCTGCAGAAGTATTATGAACTTCTTCTTGTATATACTTAAGGCTCTTGATTAGGGTCATCTGATTTGTAGCCTGTCTGTCTTCTCCACTTGGAAGAAACAGGGACTCTATGCCTTGTAACTGAGCTGAGACTTCCAGCAAACAACTCACAGCTGATGTGCAAACTTCAAAATCTCTCCTGCAACAAGAAATACCTTAATGCTGAAAGAACAAACACTTCCATTAAGATTAAACCTTTTCTTGGGGCATGGATGAGGGGCAGGCAACTGATCTCTATCTTGAGCATATTAAATGAAAAGTTGAACAACAAACACATGTGCTACTTGCACTCCCACTTTTCGAAGGGGAGATAAAATGAGGACAATAATGCTCATTATTACTATCATTATAATTTATGCTACAGATTAATTTAAAAATAAAAATTTCGTCATTAAGCGGGCATTTGAAATTCATTGCACTACCTAAGGAGCTAGGGGGATGAAATCCCAGCAGACTGAAGTCAAACTGAGAAGCTTGAGATGGACCAATCTTTTTCTGATTTGTCAGGAGAGTGATAGAAGATATATAAATTTGTTTGAAAATCCAGACACTGCATTTTGCAAGAAAAAGAGAATGGAAACAAGCTTCAAGAGCACCTGAAGACACTTTTCAAGATTTGCATGGGCAAACATTTTCAAGGTGACTTTACACATCTTATATGAACATAAAACATTCAATTTCATGCACATGTAGAACTCACCAGGAATACAACAGGGTCTCACTTGACTGTTTTCTAATTTTGTCCACTTCTGCTTTCATTGCCTTCACATTTGTCAGCATTGCAGTCAATTGTGTAGCTACCTGGACCCATAACTGGTCCTTATTTCGCATTCTGCATCCAGGAGGCAGATCCTCAGTTGCTACTGGAGACAAGTATTTCAGCTCTGAGGGAATTAGGTCAGGTATTCCCATAAACATGTTTCTCATTTCAGGCCCTGAACTCTGAAGAATGTTTGTTTTGACATCTGTCCTTTCACTGCCACCACACTTTGTTAACTCTTCTTTTGGGCAGCATTGTATAAACCAAGACAGTTCCTCGAGAAACATCACGCACTGCATGGAAAGTTGCTGCACTTTGTCAGTCCAGTGTTGAATGCTGTCTTGAGGAGGAAATGCTACATTATATTCTCTGTCAGCAGCCAACCTAGAATCTATTTCTTCCAGACAATTCAGAAGGTTCCTAGTTAAGAAAGAAGAAAAAGTTAACAGTCACAGTTTTATGTTATACTTCCCTTTCACAAGCTCAGCCTTCAGACTAAATTCAAAGATCCAGATAATATGGATTTGGTGAAAGTCAAAACTTTTCCTGGTAAAACTAAAATTATAGTCTTAAAAAAAAAAAAAAAAAGCGTTGTTTATCTAGTGAATTTTTCTCTCCATTGTATACATTTGATTTGTTCTGAAAACAAGGCTTTGTGATATTTCTCAGAACTGACACCATACAACCCTCAAACTCCAGTCTGATAATAAAATTTTCTACCTTTATAAAAGCAAATTAGATTCTAACAAACCTTCATTCTCCAAAAGGCTGTATAACAGCCAGCTTGTAATAAATGATTAATCTGATTTGCCATCGAAGTCACAGCAATACAGGTAAGTGTCTCAGAAGTCTTACTACTCCAGCAACTGTGACACTGAGTAGTTTGCATCTTGGGCTTTTGTTGGCTTTGTGGTTTGTTTGGGTTTTATTGTTTGGTTCTTTGTAGATTTCCTTCTCTCTACAAAGGAAAGAGCACCTGACCTAACTTCAAGAAGTGTTAGGGATTATGTTAGTGATGAGCACAAATATGCAGAAGGAAGTGGAGTCTGCAGTGAAACTGACAAGTCAAGAAATGGAGTGAAAAATCACATCAAGTAAGAAATACTTCCTATACACTTTTCCCTTTCACAGTTTTGACACAAGATCCAGCATCGCCCACCTTCCTAGAATTTTTCATTGTAAGCTGTTGAGTTTTCTAATTTTGGCTCAAATTGCCATCCACACTCATTTGTTCCAGATCAAACCAACAACTTGAACACAAGACAAAATTAACCTAGGCCAACACCAAGTGAGAAATATTTAACAATCTATAGGTTTAACTGTGAATTAACTAGAGTAATTATTTTGTGGTCTCTGTGTATGCCTACATTCTTTCCCCAGATTAATTTGATTCCAACATACTGGCTGCAATTACAGGATAAACAATATCTAAATCCTTCCCTCACCCCCTTAAAGCTTTTCTCTCTAGGCTTAATTAAAGGGAGGAGAGAAATAGGGAAGCAGGGGGAAGAATTTTATTTTCTGTTAGCTTATTTTTAATCTTTCTTGAATTGAATTTCTTATAGTCAAGCTCTTTGTCAACAGAAAATGCAAAATACCTCAGTAAGATCCACTGTTCTGTCACTGCAGTAAGAGACTGTCTCTGTCTGACAAGTGTCTGCATGAGATGTGCAGTGAACCCTTTGCATCGTTCAATGCTACGTAGTCCAATGTCCTACAGAATAAGAGGGAGGGAACAGTTAAATGAATAAGCAACAACATTCTCTATGCCTCCATTACATTTCACTGAGCAGGCTGAAAGGTTATGGTTTAAATGACCAAGTCTTAAAATACAAACAAGAATTATAGTTATTGCAGTTTACCCAAACCTAATTTTTCTGCAGATACCATGCATGGAAATTTAATTAGTTAAGCAGTTTCTACACCAACAGTTGTATTAAATTCCACTCCTCGGGAGCATTTCTTATAAAGAATTTAGTTCCAGTAGTAAAGCTACCTTACATAAATGATGATTAAAATGTAAAGCAGTACCAGCCTGAATTTTACATTCATGACCATTGCTAAAACAGCTTTCATAATTCATTTTACAAAACCTACTGACAATTACTTTCAATCCTTTCATTAAAAGGGATTCCATTTTAAAGCTTAGAATAAATGCTCACAACACAGAGCAAAACTGATCACAGCTACATTATATTATTTATGGTCATTATAAGCTGTGATGTTTGACATGACCATGTTGTAGAACAAGTGGTGAAGCACAGTGAGAAGAAGAGCAACAGGAAGAGATCCCTTTTTCCTGGAGTACTGGAAAAGTAGTACTGATTTGCCAGAGCTTATTTGTTCCTGCTAGTGATTTTAGACCAATTTTTAGGCAAGGAAACATATGGACAATTTTTGTGTTAGACACAGGCTCCAGTTATGCCCCATTATAAATCTCAACTGACTTTTTCATTCGCACCAGCTAACCCTAGTTTGGTTTTCCTTACAAGTCTTGAATCAGCATTTTAGAAGTTTTATTCATGCATGAAAAACAGCCATTTGGGATCTGTTTGGATGAAAGATACCTCACATTGAACCAGATCATTAACTTAATTAACTGAACTTATATTGTTCATTCATAAACCGGCAGGCTTTATAATGCTGCATTTAATGATTGGTCCCAAGATACCACATTTCATATCCTATTACAGAACACAGCATTACCTCACATCACCTTTTTACTACTAGGTAAGTTCAGTCCAAGAGGGCAATACAAAGTTAACAGAAGCAGAATTTTTAGTTTTACTTCAGTGTTTTTACCTTGGCAGGTGCCAGCAATGCTGTCTGCAGTCGAGAGTGGCGTGCAAGTGACCGATAGAAGTACTTCTGGCATCCATCCCAGGCAGAAGAGATCTCTGTCAGCAACCTGGCAGAACAAAAACAAAAGTCTGACATTAGAAAGGTATATAAGTTCTGTACCTCCACACAGCAAGTCAGCTCTTCTAGCTAACACATTTCCTTACAATTATTTCTTTTGCAAATGGATTGATATTGTAATTCTTCATTTTGACCCCAAGCATTCTTCTCTTAAGAAAATAGTTAAACTCAAAGGAAACCCTAAATAACAGCAGCAAAATCTATCTTTCAACATAATCTAATACTAATATTCCCCAACTCCTTCCCTATGCCTAAATTCATCTTGATAGGAAAGCCCTTATTTTGGCCTTAGTGAAAGACAGAAATTAAATCTTTACACCTTAGGAGGACAATAGCCAGCATTTCTCAATGACAAATATCCATTATTGTCAGAAAAACAACAGAGAAACACCTGAAAGAACATCTTTCCTCTAGATGATTTTTTTGAAGAAATGCCCACTTTGAAGTCTGGGTGTTTTCTTCTAAAATATTGCATTATTCAATGAAGACAAAACAATTAAGTAACCCCTGTAAATCATAAATGACCTTTAATAAAATCATGGGCAGTGGGCAGGCTAGCAGTCTAATATGATGCTAGCAAAGCACCCCAGGAAAGGCTGGACAGTGGTGGACTAACTGAAATCTAATTCAGAGAAACAATGGATCTGAGGGTAGAGATGTCAAAAGGGCAAATTAAACCCAAAATTCTTGCTCAGTGGTACATTCCAGGACAGTATGTACAGCATTTTCAAAAGGAGAAATAATGGGAGAAAAGAAAGGGAATATGTAAAATCCTAACTGAGATACAGTCAAATACCCATCTAAATTCACATGCAATAAATTCTATACATTACAGCTGTAATTCATACAATCTATGTGTCAGAAATACTGTGTACATACGTGGCATCCAGTTCTGCTGTGCAATTTACTACACCTAATGCACTATGCAAGTCCAGTGGATGTAAGTAGAGTATTTCATTACAGTCTTTTGAACGGGACCAGGACAGACCTTTCCGATACGACAAACCTGGAATGACATTTGAACACACATCCTTTTATGCCTCCATTCCCTGATGAGAAAAATGTCCCTCATAGAGTTGGTATTAGGATATGAAATAATCCGTTGGATTTTTTTTCCCTGATGCTGTCTGATTTTGAAGATGCTACAAGTTTTGGAATGTAAGAACACATCATAGCTTAGCTATATTCAGCTGAACACAGGTGAAGTAAGGCAAACATAGAGCTGTGTGTATAAAGAAGGCTGGCAGAGGTGGCCAGGGGAAAAATCAAAAAAAGACCTGTAAGGCAGGTCTAAGAACAGCCTGAGAAAGTTACAGCTGGAAAACTCCAACTTCATCTGTGTTTGAAGTCACCTAAATACAAAAGGACTTTAATATTCTGGGAACTATTTACTGGGTACACTTCAACTCATTTAAGTAGTATCAACTACAAACCCTCAAACCTACAACTCAAGCCTCCTCTCACCTCCCAGAAAGTATTTAGGGTGATTCTATGGTTTTATGATTTTGGAGCAAAAAATGGGTATGAAATAATGAGCTTACCTCTTGCTTCTAATAGCTAGGCAGTGACTTTTGGCTAGAAATAAAGTAACTTTTTGCTTCAGAAAACATATTGATGAATACATAACAGAATATAAGAAGAAAAGAAGGTATCTCAAAGGGCTAACACACCAGTCCTCAGAGTCACCAGAGGAAGAGAGACTTAAATGCTTCTAATGCTCAATGACCTCAAGAGCATAGTATTATGGTGCGTTTAGATGTACCAGGAAAAACAATAAAATGCTTAAGAACTTCATAGTTTTACACCAAGCAGATTTTTAGTAAAGCTCACCTGTTTTAGCAAGGCTTTTAAAGAGATCTGACAAAGCCCGTTGCTTTTGCATCTGAATATGCTTTGCCTCTGATTTCTGCTTCTCTTTATCTGCTGTCTGATCAAATGTTAAATTTTGCAGTTCAGCTACAGACTCGATGATACCACCTGTATAGAAGACAGCAGGGAAAGGTAAGAGATGTGAAAATATAACACACACAAAGCAGCCCTGGGAAGATAATCTGGGAAGGGAACTATTTATCTACACTTTTTCCTGTTTTGTTCAATTTATGTTGCAGAGGTGAATTATGGTATGGAAATCACAAAAATACATAACCTGTGAACTGGTCGAGATTTTCCACCAGACTTAAGAATGAATTATTTTCTGTAACTGTTGCACACATTTTCTTCATCTTTTTAGTAAGCTTAGGCAGACGGTACTGAAGAGATTCTTTATGAAATGTAATGCTATCCTCACACTCCTCTGGCAGTGCCCTCTGAGAGGAAAAAAAAAAAAAAAGGAAAAAACCAAGTAAAATTATACACACATACTCAAAGATGTGGTATTGGATGATTAAGAGTCATGAACCACTCCAAAACCAAGGGCTGAATTCTGCCTTAATCTGAAACCCTTTGGACAGTTCAGCACCAACACTTAGGGAAAACCCACAACAAGTGCATGTCAGGCCTACAGTAGTTTTGAAACCAGCCAAAGATGCTATGATCCAACTCACTTAGGTATTTGTCATTACCTCTTTCATAGAGCTTAGCACTGCTTCAGGTCAGCTTCCTCAGCCTTCCAAGCTCAAAGGCACATTACCCAAAATCTCTAATGCCCTCAGGGCATTAGGTAAGAAAACCATCACTTACTTTTCACTAGATACAAATTTAATTGCACTGCTAAAGAAGAAAAATGAAACCAACAAGCAAACAGAAAACACTGAATAACATAAGTAACCCACCAGAATGATCAAAGCTTATGCCTAGGCTTTGTTCAACTTAAATTTGCATGCATCTTGTATAAGGAATGAAGAAAAAATTGAAAAATGCAGCAAGTGAAACCAACAACCATTTTGATTATCACTAACAGGTTTGCAAAGAAAACACCAGTCAACAAACCCACAAATACATTAGATTTGTAATCACATTTCTGCCTCCTCACGCTACCCTCCACACTGTCAAAGGCCAAGAGCAAGACCAGCCACTCTCTTGGTCTAAAGACCAAAGCCTTGGAAGTGCAGAGTAACTGAGCAACTCCCACTTACTCCCAAATTGTGTCAAGTTTTGATTTACTCCTTCCATCCTTATTAATAAGAACTAATGGATGTGAACAGGAACCTCTTTCAGGCAGAATATAAATTGACTTTACCTCTGAGCTAGACACTCTAAACTGTGGCACCATGGAGTAGGATTTACAATAAATCAGCTACAGCTGGCATATGACAATGCAGTCCATTCCCCTACCAGGATTCAAGCTCAAAGTAATTTTATATTTAATCAGAGCGTAAATACCCCAAAATCCTACAGCTACGTAATCATTTGCCTGGGTCCTTTTTTAGAAAAAAAGGGTAATAATTTCAACTCCCAGTCCATATTACTACGCTAGTAGGGCACGAACAAATTGCTTTAGACAACATGCAAGCAACTTGGAGCTGAACAACTGCTAGCATCTCTATCTTAAGAGCACAGATACTGTGCCAAATCAATACAGAACATGCTTGTCTTTCCTTGCTGCATTCCCACCTATCTGCAGTGTTTCATAACACTGCTCACAAGTAAGACCAAAAAGTTGGATATATTCAACAGATTTGATGCTTACATAAGATTTTTCTGCATAAATCAATGAAAAGCAACATCTAGATGAGAACAGAGAAAATATCCTTCCGCACTTAGAAAAAAAGAATACAGTTACCTTGGCAACATCTGTTCTGGCAGACAGAGTTTTTCTTAATGTGTTGTTTAACCTCTGAATTTTAGTCTCTTTGTTCTCAGATTCCTCCTGGTTTTCCAAGCAGTCCAGTTGCTCTTCCTTACCAATTTCCACCAAGGCAGGTCGACATGGCTCATCCAAAACAACTTCAAATTTCTTCATGAATTTAAAGAGGGTCCTAATTACCAACAGAAAGTTAAAATGTTACGAAGTATTATAATCCCGGAAATCTCTCCTCTGTTTGAATTAAATGTTTCCTCTCTGTTATGAGCAGAAGAAACATTCTTGCATTCAAATATAATATCACAGAAAAATAATCCAGAAGGAAGATTCCAAATATAGAGTTTAATTCCAAGCTCTGTGTTACCTGCGTATTTTTTCAACTGATTGTTTTATAGCCCAGAAGCTGACATCATTCCACTTTGAAATTTTGACAAACTCCTATTAGAAAAATAAACAAATAGACTGTGATTATTCATATACATGCAATGAAGCAGTTACATATTAAATATAATCTTTATAGCTGACCAGCTATGATAATCTGGTGGTCTTAAAATGCAAGATGTTTTAGTAAGTGAGCAAATAATTTCATAGGCATCTTATCCTATTGATATATGCATTTACATTAAAACTGCTGTACAGCCAAATATTGTGAAATCCAAAGGGGCTTCACTACTGAGTAGAAACCTTCATGGCTAAATGAGACTGATCAAACATTGAAGACTTCAACCAACCCCCCACCTCAAAAAGAATTTTTTTGCCAAAACAGAGGTGAAATACAGCAGGGATTTCAGTGGCCAACAGAGCTATTAAATACAAATTCAAATAATATCTGCTCTACTGTTCCTTTGAGTATATCAGTATATTGTCTGACCAGTATTCCCATTTACCTTAAGTTCCTTTTCAATAGGTTGACGAAGTTCAGTGATTCTGCCCTCGACACACTCTGAAAACTGCTTATAATAATTGTATAGATTCCACAGGACACTGCACAGGACATCTAGAAGGGACAGACAACAATGAGCTTCTTTTAAAATGGGATATTCTTCAATATCAAGAGGAGAAATCCACACCCCCTCCCCTATTTTTTTGTAATCAGGAATCTTAGCAACAGCATAAGACTCTTCACCAATATATTTATGACCTTTGTGATGTGTACATCAAGTCTTGGATACCTGACGGACAGGCTGTTGTAAAGAATCATCATAAAAGAGTTGGATTTGAAAGAGACCTTAAAGACCATCTAGTTTCAATCCCCCTGCATGGGCAGGGATGCCTCCCACTAGACCAAGCTGCTCAGAGCTCCATCCAACCTGGCCTCTTCTAGGAAGAGGGCATCCACAACAACCCTGGGCCACCTGTTCAGGGAAGAAAACTCAACACATGTAATGCCAACAACTTACCCTTTTCTGCTACTTGAGGCATCAGCAAGACATGGCAGTGGAAAACCAGTAGTGCTTGAAGCCGTGCATGAAACTCTCCCAGTGTGGATCCTTCAATGAAAGCTTGTAATGTGCTGACCAGAGTTTTTAGATCCATTGGTTCTTCTGAATATTGCACCAGAAATTTAGAAGGAAAGGGGAAGAAAAAAATTAGGTGCCTTTTCTAGCTGCAGATGAAGCCTCTTACCCTTCAAATCTGTTTGAAAGGTTTGTATGTGCACAACGTACAGTTATCACAGTTCTCTCTCATTTTAGATGCCTTTCAGACATCTTTTCTTTGCATGATCTGTTAACCCTATGAGAGACATGGGCAGTTTCAGAAGACCCTATACAGTCATGGAATTTATAGTAGAGCAAAGGGTGTAAGAACAGCACCTGAAAGTGCACTGTCAAACTGGCATTTAGGACCTTAATTATGCATCCTTAGTAATTGATGGAACTGCATGGCACATTCATATATGGACAGTGCTTACCTTCTGTGTTTGCCTCTGTGTGTTCTTGAATGTACTTCTCAATCATCTGATAGATTGAGAACCAGTGCTTTGTGGATTTCTCCACATGCTGCTTCATAATATTGTCCAAACTTACTGACCAGCAACTAGAAATAGAAAGGAAGAAAATAATAATAATAATAAAAAAAAGCTAATACACTGTGGGTAGTTTGGGCTCCAAAGCAACACTAACATTATTCTCTGTTTCAACATGAAAGGATAACCTTATATGATGGAATAATCTGCACACATACTTAATATACATAATCAATACCAGAAATGAGGAATGTTAAAACAAAACCAGTCAGAGCTAGGTTCAAAAGTTTCTTCTCACAAAATCTGAGATAAGACTTGTAGAATTCCTGAACATGGCATATTGCAGATATAGAAGTTTTACCTGGTCTTAACAGGAGATAGGGCGGAAATTTTAAAGGAAAATTTAATGGGAGGTGTTAAATAGACAAAGTACTGCAGGCCCTGTAAAACCTAAGACGAAAACAGGAGAACACTGGTAATTATTAGGATGAAGTCCTTTAGTTCTCTTTTCTGCTACTAATCCTCCTGGGGCATATATATAGGGTCACTGGGGGCTGGACATGCTTATTCTGAGCCAGTACAGCTGCTAGTTTGAGGGGTTTCCCCCCCACTTTATTTCTAGGACAGACACACATTTCATGAATATTTTTCCATGGTTAAGGCAATTCTGTACTGGCATATATTTCCATACAGAGAAAGCAGCTTACAGTATCTCAGAAAAAGCAGTAGGGAGGGACAATTCTTACTTCAATTCCAATCTCCTCCACTGAATAATCAGTTGTGTGACTAAATCAAGATGTTTCCTCAAGGACAGAGCTCGACTAGCATTTTCCTCCCAGTCCTGGAAAAAAAAATAATTCCTCTTTATACAAAGTCTTCACATGACAAGACTCATGCAGTACCCTTGATTACATTCTTACTCAAACTTAAGGCACGGAGCACATTCACTTCCCCAAATCCTGGCAAGCAGTCAGCTTTCAATTGCTTTTATCATAGTACAAATATAAACAAGGAAGCATAAAAGAGATAATAAAAGTTTTCCTTAGCTATTTTCTTACCTGTGCCTTTGCAAGAAGTATTTCCAAGCCATTCAGAAATTTTGAGAGAGGACTCGACAGCGGAAAACTCCGAATTCTGTCCATCACCACTAACAGCTGCAGAATGAAAAAAAAACAAGTGTTCAACCTATAGTAACTGATTTTCAACAGAAGTAGTCATGAAGCTGAGCTAATTTGTATTAGCATAGCCCTCCTCTGCAAGACATAAGAAAAAAAAAATAACATTTTAAATTATTTTTTTATTATTATTTCAAACTGCTTCCTTATTTCAGTATAAGCTCACAAGTAGTTTGCCATGAAGTCCAATGCACTCAGGGAAAGGAGCACAAATGACCTTATGCAAAAAGATCCACCTGATTATGAGTTTCAGTGTTGCCTGAGGACCCCACAGGCCCCCTAAGTGGGACTATATATATATTAATTTTAAAGCACTATGAAACAAAAAGCATTTTGGAAAAAAAAACCCACAGGACCTCAAATAGCAAATGAGTTTAAGAATCTTTGAGGCATGGCAGACTGAAGATTTCTTAAAACTGTAAGATCAAAGTAGCCAATGAGTACCACTTAACATTTTATAACTAAAATAGAACAGCTAATAATACCTAAAACCTCTTATAAAAACCTGTGGTGTGACTTCAAAACTTCTGCATAAGCAATACATATAATATCTAGGCAAGTGTATGTGTGCAAATGTCTATGCCTATCTATTTACATATTTACACACAAATGCAATTCTAAAATGCTCCAGGTTTCCCCAATCCAGTTTTGAGGTGCCTTTACCTGCACAAGCACTGGATGCTCTGGCCATTCCTGCAGTAGCCCATTTACTTCCTTAGAGAAATTATCAAGCACAGGTTGGCACTGTCGGACTTGCTGAATATTAGGATGCTGGTAGAAGTCATATGGGCCATCTTGCTGCAGCACAAGATCTGAAGTTAATTCCTCAAAAAAGGTATTGTGAAGAAGAGTGCTAACTAGAAGCTGGGTTCCCAGAAGACTGTCATTCATTTCAGAACCTAGGAAGAAAAAAGGGCAGACATCAGACATACTATAATTGTTTTTTTTTCAACTGAATAAAAAACATTTTGTTTGTTTTCCTGTATCCCAAGCCTTAGAATGTTATATATTACAAGGATATAAGAATATGGCACACACAAGCAATGAGATGAAAGCACTGAAGCAAAAAAAAATCCAAAAAAACCCCAGTGAAATATTGCTAGCAAACTTACCAATTAAAGGGTAGAATTGTGACACCAGACATGCACCAGTCTGGTAGCAGGAAATAAATGTACTGAAATAATGCTTGGCTTGGTGAGAGGGCAGACTCTGTCGATACCAAAGGGACTGAGCAAAGTTTAAGCACAACTGTTGATGAACCATCATTACTGTTTGCATAGAGCTCTTGGACAAAAGGGCTCTATCAACTTCTAGCTTCCCTTCCAATGGAGCTTCAGTTTCCATTTTTTCTTCTAGGCTTGGCTGAGCTGTGATATCTTCAAAGTCCTGCAAATTACAAGATAATTGAAGGTCAATTACAATTTTTTTTCTTTAATGACTCCTCTCTCCCACTTCTTCTTTTCACTTTTTGGCACCACAACAATACACTAATGCTCTGGAGTTGGCAGTATTTAGGTTCACTGCCTACCTCCCAGCTCAGACATGAGTCTGAAACAAAACACAGGTGAACAGAAAGAACATAACCACTGCAGGCAAGAGTGCAGTACAGCAAGCCCCAAGCTGCTGCCAACAAAACCCCTTTCAGAAAAATCAGCAGCATTTGTATCTGCTGATAAACCACCTGAATGCTTGGTCACTTGAAGATCTGAACTATTACACCCCAACAACACACTCACACACAACTGAATGGTGCCTTTTTGCACTGCACAACATTGCTCAGTGAAGACACACTTCAAAAATCACCCAATATAGCAGGCCAGTTAAATTTGAAAACAATATCACAACTTTGCCTAATCAAGGGAATTAGCCTTCTTCCAAGGTAGTTACACCACAGCAGACCTTACTTGCTAAACAAATCAAACTCCAGAATTCTACAAGTAACTAATGATACCGACATTTCTTAACTTGGACTTGGGCTGTACTGTGGTTCAGCTGAATGAGTCCAGAAATTAACTCCAAAAACTTTCTAACAAAGACCAGAAAACAAACACAGTACTTAATACCTTCTTTATCAAAATCTACCATACATTTTTCTTTTGGCTTCATTCCTCATCTCATTTTGCTTAGAGAATGCCTTTTCAGGAGCTACTTCAGACAAGCTTTTTGTCAATTACAGTTGCTACCTTGTCATGAAAGGGAAATCTCCTTCTAAACTCTTCTTCGTCCTCCTCTTCCTCACTCTGTCCTTTGCCATGACTTTTACTTCTGTATCTGTACAGACTGCGTTCCATTGCCTCCTGCTCTTGGGCACGGCGTTCCTGTTCATCCCATTCATTTATAATTGCCTAAGGAAATAAAAAATACCACGCTTTTACAAAAGTTAGTGTTTAAAATCACCTCATATTTCAAATCTGTCTTGTTTGGCTCCTCCCTCCTCTACAGTTTACAACATTATAAATAAAAGCCAACTGACTTGAAGATAGATTTATAAATTACCCTCTCAAGAAACAAATGAGCTAAAAGTGACAGAAAACAATATTCAACAAAGTGTTTGGCCAAGTTGTAGTCTCCTTTCTTAGCCATTTTATAAAGAAACTCCCAACAAAATTTGATTGAGTTTGGCTGTGGGTTTTTTTGTTTTGTTTTTGTTTCTTTGTGTGTTTAGTTTGTTTTTTGCTTTGTTTTTTTTGTTTTGGTTTGGTTTTTTAATACAGAAAATCTTTGGTAAGCATCACAGGCTATGATTTTATGCCCTTATGAATCCAAACAAGGTAATCTAATATTTTTTATTATGCTAAAATTATCTTTTATCAATTCAATTGAAAGAAAAAAGTTTAAGACCGTTTTATTGACAATTATCATGGTAGAATCATCAAATGGTTTGGGTTGGAAGGGAGCTTCAAGATCATCTAGTTGCAGCCTCCCTGCATGGGCAGGGACACCTCCCACTAGACCAGGTTGCTCAAAGCCACATCCAACCTGGCCTTGAATGCTTTCATGGAGGGGGCAGCCACAACTTTTCTGGGCAACCTGTTCCAGTGTCTCACCACTCTTTGTCAAAAAAAAAAATTCTTTATGTTCCCTCTCAGTCTACCCTCTTCCTGTTTAAAACCATTGTGCCTTGTCCTACCAATACATGCCTTGTTGGGAAGTTTCTGTTCTTGTAAAAGCCCCCTTTATATACTGAAAAGCCAAAATAAGGTCTCTCTGGAGTCTTCTCTAATCCAGACTGAACAACCCCAGTTCTGTCAGCGTTTCTTCACAGGTCTCTGATAATCCTTGTAGCCCTCCTCTAGACCTGCTTTAACAGATCCATGTCTGTCTCTGTTACTACTAAACAAAGTAGTTTAGATCAGGAACTGTGGACATTAATATTCAATTCCTACCTGACACAGATGTCTAAAAAGCTGCAGAGATTCCTTGTCCATATCTCCTCTGGATAACACGTGGCATCGAAGTTGCAACAAAGCATTCACTAAGAGCTGTTCCAGAGTTGGGCAAGGCTGCTCTGCTCCCTCAGATTCCACTTGAGAGTGCTTCAGAGAAAACTTTTTAAGTCCACGAAGGACCTCAACCGAATTAACTGAGCATAAAATTTCTGCACGAGCAAAGTATGTGGGGCAGGCACGGCCAACAGAAGGAAATGTCAACAAAGAAGTCAGAAGGTTGGTCAGATCAGCTGGATGCACACAACTTTTGAGCACTGCATAAGCTTCAGAAGCCACTAATCGCATGCCATGCTGCAACTGTAAGATGGCAGCCTGCAGAGGAATGATGGCATCAGGGAACACAGCATACTCCTCTGCCAGGTGCTTTCTGAACTGATGGTGTGATTGCTGCCAAGATGCTTCTTCATTTAACAGGTTTTGTATTGCCTGAAGTGATTTAGGTCTTTCCCCACGAAGGAACTGCAAAAGGCGGGACAAAAGATCCTGGACTGAAGAAACTCGTGCTATGCTGTTGATGTACTGGTGAGCTTCCTGGTATAAGCAGTCATAGGGTGGAGCTGGAGGTCTGAAGGCCTTTTTTCTGGAAAGACTGCTTATTTGATCCTTCAACCTTTGCATTCTTTCATGCAGCAGTCTGTTGAGAAATAACATTGACCAGTTTATACGTAGAAACATATTTCATAGAAACATGCTGACAGATACCTAACATAACTGTTAGACACATAGAGATTCAAATGAAATATTCTGCTAGTTTGTCACAAGGACAGACACCTGAATAATGTGCACATGTACATCTTTTTTCCATCACACTTCAAATTTTAACTACTTTTTTGCTTGGTACCTGATCGCTCTGTGAGCATTACCAAAAAAGTAATATGACTGGAAGCAATTAGGTAAAGCTCAGCCATTCAGAAATTGCTTTCAGTTATTACTGTTCTCTTCAAGCAATAGAACAAAACTATCAGATCCTCTACATGTATAATAATGAAAACTCCTATTAATAGTGGAAAATCATGAACAATATCCTTTTTTTATCTCTACATATAAGCAACCCCTTGAAACATGCACAAAGGAGAAATCCCTGTTCACTTAAAACCTCTACATCAAGTTCCTCAGATAAAAAAATAAACCCAGCAACAAAACAATGGCTACAAATTCTGAATGTCAACATTATACTCTAAGTGGTAAGATACTTAATTAATCTGCAGCACCATAGGTAAAGGCTGTTTCTAAAATAGATATCCATAAATCTCTACTCAATACAAATCAGTCCAAGAACTCTGCAAAGCAGCACTCACATCTATTAAGGGCCTCGAAGAGCTACAGTGATAGCTACACATTCCATCTCATTTCAGTTAGTTGATAACAGTGTGACATTTTAATGAAACTACAGTAATTTAGATGTATGGCTTTATTTTCAGTTCTGGGCATAGCTTCGATTCTATCAAGATATGAGGGCCACTGTCTTCATTATTGCATGTACAGCAGTACAAAGTTTGCACAGGCAATTCCTTAGTACAAGGTAACAGAACAGTTTCTGTGTTGTGGTTACCACCTCAATATGTAAATTAATGATTTCAAATCAGCAACCCTTATATAAGAACCCAAAAATTGTTAAGCTGTGGAGAAAAGCTTTAGAGATTGAGCATGCAAGGATGAAGTTTTCAATTTGAAAGAGAAGAGTTTAATTGCACAAGGTGTTACCTGAGATGAGGATGAATATAATTGCTGATTGCTTCATCTTCAATACTTTTCCCTGTATGCAGCTGGGATGACAAATCATTTGTTTTCCATTCACATTCCACCTGGTGTAACTAAAAAGAAAAGAATAAACAGTTCTCTGAGATTTTGGTTTTGGTAAACAAGGAATTGATTTGGGTTTATGTTGCAAGGTTTAAGTAGTGGGAGGACTAGAGGGCTGGCTTTTGTGAGAAGCTGCTAGAAGCTTTCTCAAAGTTCCACAGAGCCAGTGCCAGTCAGCTCCAAGGAGGATCCACCACTGGCCAGGGCCGAGCCCGTTAGCAGCAGGTGTAGCACCTCTGTGGTAACATTTACAAAAGGGAAAAGCTGCTGTGCAGCAGCAGCCAGGTGAGAGCAGTGAGAATCTGAGAAAGCAACAGTTCTGCAGTTTTTTGGTGCCCAATGTGAGGAATGCACAATAAGGATGGTAACTGGAAGAGGTAATGAGCAAAACATGGACTGAACACAGAGAGCAAGAGGGGAACGATCGTGGGGAACTTCTGTTGTAATTATGGTAAAGGGATAAGGGGTGGATTGTGTGTAAATTATCCACCTTTGTTTGGTGTTGTGATGTTTGATTTTGGTGCAGGGAATTTTTTTGTTGATGCTAGTGAAGTTTGTGAAGATTGTGTGATGAATATGTGTTATAATTAAAATTTTTAAACATGTGATACACAGAGGATATTAAGAGAAGCTGTAACTATACACTCTAAAAATCATGACACAGAGAGCAAGAGGGGAATGATCATGGGGAATTTCTGTCGTAATTATGGTAAAGGGATAAGGGGTGGATTGTGTGTAAATTATCCACCTTTGTTTGGTGTTGTGATGTTTGATTTTGGTGCAGGGAATTTTTTTGTTGATGTGAGTGAAGTTTGTGAAGGTTGTGTGATGAATGTGTAATAATTAAAATATTTAAACATGTGATACACAGAGGATATTAAGAGAAGTTGTAACTATACACTCTAAAAATCATGACTACAAATTTGCTCAAGAATACCCAAGCCAAACTCCTTTGCATCAACTTTATATATTATAAATTCCAACTGCATATATTGGTAAATTCCAACTCTGCTTCACTCACCTCTTCTTTCATATACCTCAGCTTGTATTCTCTTTTAACAGCTGGATCAAACCTGGTCTGTGGAAGCCACACCTGGATCTGCACCAAACCAATATTCACCCAGAGGCTTCCTCGCCAAGCTGTCTCTGGTAACTCCTGAAGCCCTTCCCCAAAAAACTGCTGCAAGCAAGTAAGCAGGAGAAACAGGAATTCTTTAGGAAGTAACTCCTGATCAGTGATGCTTCTAAGTATCTTGAGAAGATACTCGTATGCAACAGGATCCTTGAGGTAGAGCTTCTCACAGCACTCCAAAAATTCCTCTTGGTGATCCACTGGAACCAGATCTACCAGGGCAGACAGTTGTCTCCCTAGTATTATTCCTTGTAGTCTGGTGTCTGTGTACCTGGAGCCAAAGGAATGAAGCAAGTTTACACAACTTGTAAACTTCTGTAATATGCCCAACTTAAACAACGTCTGTGTGGAAGAAAGGTCTTAATACCTAAAGTCTGCTATGGAAGAAACAGCCAGGTTGGTCCACAGAGCTGTGTTGACTTCATGAAGCTGCTGTGCTCTCTCCATCCATTCTCCCAGTGTCACATGGGATGATGACAGAACAGGAAGCCCACTCACATCCCACTGGCTTGTCTTGCTGCTGCTAGTTAGAATTTCAAAGAAGCACTTTGAGAAAACGGCTCGGGTCAAAATACCTGGGCCCTAAATTAAGAGATTAAGAGTTAGATTGTTCAGATACAACTTCCACTGACTTTACTAGAGAGCTTACAGTATTGCTTTAGCAAGCTCTTGAATTATTTAACAAGAGTATTGAACCTAGTTGTTTGGTTAGGTCAGAAGAGACAAACCTTCATAGAGCAGTTCACATGAGATTTAGAAAAGTTCTTTTCTTCTGTTGCAGGTAGTGGCCTCCAACTCAACCAGTAGTCTGGGTCTGTGGTAAAAGTACTGCTCCAAAAGGATGCTAATGCAGCATTAACTAGTTGAGATGACAGGACAGACATGTCTTCAGGGCATACCTAAGGAGAGAAAAAAACCTAGAGCTGAGAATAATTTACAGAGGGCAAAAGAGAACAAAAGAAAACATACCAAAAAAAAAAAAAAAAAAAAAAAAAAAAAAAGAGAGAGAGAGAGAGAGAATATGATGCTGTTTTCCAGTAGGGATAGTATAAGATAATCCTCAAAAAGAGTTTTGCTTACATCTCTTTGAGAAAAAGACCACACTTTCCCAGGTCTGCACTGCCTACTCCTGCTGGTGGAGTATGCATGGTGTTTACAGAGCAAGTTTTCAGAATACAGTCTCTAGTTTGCATCTGTGCCACCTCTTGTCAAGACAGACAAAACTACATTAGCATGAAACAGATAATACTCTCTTCTGAAGCCTTTAAAGTGAACTTGGTCATCTACTGAGCTGTGTGGAAACATGACCACCACTGTAGCATACCTAACATTAATGGATCAGAACTGCCCTGACATTCAACACTCTATAGAAAATTCATCACATAACTGTCTCAGTCTGATTTGGAATATGGACCTAAAGAGTAATCAGAAGCACAGGAACACAGGCAAGTATTTTTCAGCATAAAATTACTTTAAATACATTGATACAACCATGTTTGTCACTTCACATTCAATTTTCTAGTTTTCATTAGGTCACAGATGGATGAATGGAACAACAGATCATACATAACTAGATCATACATAACTGTTATTAAAGATTTCATAGTGTTTTATTTATGTCTTCATGTTGTGTATTAATTATGCTTTTTGCAGGCTCTCAGATAATAACCTCTCATTACAAGGAGGAGCTATTATTGTCAGCCATAGGTAGAAAAATTGCATGTCAAAAATCTTGAGAGATATGCCTATTTGGAAAAATCTGTTAATAACTTTTGCAAGATTAATTATATTAATTCTGCAAGTAATTAAACTAAAACTTTGTTCTTACTTTCTTCAGGTGTAGCAAGTGCCACAGCCCAGATAGCTGGTGAGAAGCAGCTGGGGTCAACTTCAGGGAAAAAGCTATAAGCTGAACTAGATCTGAACATGTGCTTGGTTCTTGACTGCAATTCTCCCTGTAGCAGGTGAGAGAAATACAACCAAAGTCATTTATGCAGGTTACACAAAGGTAGTAATTCAGATAGAAAACCAAATTTAGAACTGCAGGTGAAGTCACAATAATGAAGACCCCCCGAAAGGTTAAAATGACAGCATTTTAAAAGTTGGAGAAGTACTCAAATAATACACAGAACACTTGCATCTTTCAAAGCTGGCAAAACATAAATACAAGAGAAGGGAGAAGAAGTGACATCTTCTGTAGCTATAAGCAACATGTTACACACACACACACACAATTACTTTCACTATAATCTATAAATGAAGAGCTGACTTTTAAGGCATGGTAGAAGAGTCAAAAAATAAATACACTTGGCCTTTTAAAACAAGACTAAACACTTCTTAAGGTAACAGGGTTAATTCAAACTACAATATGTGTGTAGTTTACAGGAAAGGCAGCAAGCATGCTAGTGAATCTTCTCCAACACCAGGTGTCAGTCAGTCTTTCTGCAACAGGGCAGTAAACACCTTCCTGTTAATTCCTAACATGAACAACTCTTCTACTGCATTAAAATGCAAATTCTATGTTTCTCCAAAAGGAAAATACTATGTACCATTTACTACATAACATGTTTTACTTCTCTTCCACACATAATCCATTCTACCATTACTAAAGCAATTTCTGGAGTCTAACATGCTTAATCCAAAGGGTTTGGACATCAGCATTCCTCTATTTGCATTGATTAAGTAGGTTGGAAAACTAGAAAACTACTTCCACGTTCAAACACCCTTTGCTGATACTTTATATAGCTGTCCAAGTGTAATTCTGCATGCAGACAAGTAGTGCATGTGCATTTATAGATATAAATATATATAAGCATATGTGCACACAGCAGCCATATATCTGCATATTCACACAGCCATATATATAATATTAATACAGGTATGTACACACACACAGATTTCTATACAAACATAAAGTAGCAAAGTTAAAGCTTTTAGGTAGGGATTCTATATCTCATGAAAGGAATACAGGATTTCTTTCTCCAGCCTTCTTCTTACCTTCTTGCACAAGCCTTGGCCACATAATCTGCAGTCAGTTTGTACTGCCAGAGCATGCCTATGTATTCCATTGCAGGCCAGAGCTGAATCCGACTGCAGAGCTGGTTTAACAGAGCAGAGTCTAATTGGTTGGAGATGGTATCTTCAGTAAATCTTTCTTCTGAATGACTATATACGACTCCCTCTGCTCTCAGCTGTGAATGTACAGCTTTCAGAAAAATATTTAGCTGACCTGTTTGACAGAGAGCAAGAGGCACATAAACATTCTTACCGGTGACCATTTTACATCCTTTCCATTTGTATATTAAAAAGAAGGAGATGGCAGAAATCACCCCATTAGGCTTTTCAAGTGTTACCTACCCAGATTAACATCTTCTAAGTGATTAGCTCTTATTATTAGGCCATCAGCTTGCAGCAATGCTTTCTTCATCTTCCACCCAGTGGCCACAATTTTCAGACAGCGCATTTTTTCGGGCCCTCTACTTTCTTCAAAGACCAATCTTAGCTCTAAGATGTTCAGTGGTTTGCTGAGAGCTTTTAACTGAGAAAAACATTCCATGCCCAGTTTATCCTGGAAACATAAAAAGAACATTTGAAAAAGTGGCAATGTACATGCACATGACTGAAGTACAAAAAAAACAGCCTGCAGTAACAATAATTATTCTGTAGCCCTACTCAATAGAGAATGAAGACAGAAACTGAAATAGTTGGCCAGCTTGTCAAGTTTCATTTTCCTCCATGAAGAAATTACATACATTATGCAGACAAGAAACACCTCAACATGGCAATTTATCTGAAGTAAGGGAAATAGACACACAAATTATTTAAAAAAATCCAGAAGCTCCTGCCACTTACGATATTGATATTTACAAGTCTTAAAAACAGAGCAATTAGTAATATTTTTTTTGTCCTCTCTATAGGAAATTTTCCACTCTGAGAGAAATAACTAAGTAACTCTGTACAAACATTAATTAAAAGTAGAAATGCTATTGGGATAACTGATACATATATTTTACAAAAAAGTCGTATGTTAACATTGCTTTTTTTTTTTTCTGAAATTGCTTTTTTTAATCAATCTAATAAGTCCAAAAAGAATGCATTTTTGCTGGCCTGGAAAGCAAGTGCTAAAAATCTCTGATTGTTCTAAAGAATATTTGTACATTGCTAGAAATACAAATCTTTTGCAAGCAGAGTACCAATACCTTAAAGGGAAGTGGTCTTCCTAGGGACTTCTGCAATATCTTCATATTGGCAAAAATGCCAGCAGGATTGGCCAAGCAGCACTGGATCTGCTGTGAAACAGATTGAATTTCCCTGGAAACCCTAGGAGATTGGAAAAAAAAAAAATAGCCCACACAGTTAACTGAAAATATGAGAAACAGGTAAAAGGATGACCGAGAAAGCAAAGTCCCTTCTCTCTTAACACAACTAAACCCTGAACTTAAGGGGCAAACTAACTTAAGTACAAAAATTGGGTAAAAATTCCCAATTATCATTTGAGCCAGAAGCAGCCCAATGCCAAGAAACCTGAATTTTAAACATGTACAGCTATTTATGTAAAGCATTGCACTTGCATCACTAAGGGAACCCAACTGGGACACTGAAAGCAAACAGTGTTGATTAACTAGGATACTAACAAAAGGGTTTATACAAAAGTAGTTTACACAACCTTTTAAGAGAAACACAAACCAAAGCCACTCACTTGTGCTGGTCTGATCCAATAAGCATCTGAGGAATCCTGTCAATGAGATGCTTCATAACCCAGTGCCAGTGCAGAGACAGAAGTGACAGCCCTGGTGAATCCACTGTCAGAGTGTCAGAAACTGCCCAGAACCGGTCCCGCCACAGCAAGCAGTATAAAATCTAACAAAAAGCCAAGAAGGTTACTTTTCCCATTGCTAAGCCTTGCATGTTACACAACACTTTCTACTTTAAGCAAAAGAAAATCATAGAATCATAGAATCATAGAATTGGCTGGGTTGGAAGGGACCTCAGAGATCATCAAGTCCAATCCTTGATCCACTACCGCTGCAGTTACCAGACCATGGCACTGAGTGCCACATCCAGTCTCTTTTTAAATATCTCCAGGGATGGAGAATCCACCACTTCCCAGGGCAGCCCATTCCAATGTCTGATCACCCTCTCAGTAAAGAAATTATTTCTAATGTCCAACCTAAACCTCCCCTGGCACAACTTGACACCGTGCCCTCTTGTCTTGCTGAGAGTTGCCTGGGAAAAGAGACCAACCCCCCCCTGGCTACCCCCTCCTTTCAGGGAGTTGTAGAGAGTGATGAGGTCTCCTCTGAGCCTCCTCTTCTCCAGACTGAACAGCCCCAGCTCCCTCAGCCTCTCCTCATAGGATCTGTGCTCGAGTCCCTTCACCAGCCTGGTTGCCCTCCTTTGGACCTGCTCCAGGACCTCGACATCCTTCCTAAACTTCCTAATGCAAACACATTGTCACTTCCACTAATTTTCAGAATCATGCAATGCCTTATATTTAGTGACACACAACGAGCACTCAACTATGAGTTTTCTAAAAATACTGCAGGGTTCTTCTGGCAGGTGGAAATACATGAGTGAAAAAAAAAGCAATCCCTGCATTAAGCCTACAATGTCACTGTCAAGTTTCAGCAAAATGATCTGCATGGTCTTAAAGGGGAGAAGGATAAGTGAACCACCTCTGTGACACGCATGTCAGAAGGGCAGGTTCCGATATGTTTATCGGGGATGGATGTGGATACTTCATTTATCATGATGTGGATACTTCTTTTATCACTTTTATGGCACAATGGATATCTAGGCCCCAGGTATGTACATTTAGGTAAGGCAATTCCCACCCTGAGTATCTGCAGGCTGAAAATCTACATTCCACATGGAAGAGAAGACAAAGCACAGATACATCCACTGAAATAAACAGATCTGCCTGGTGTCAGACATATTCTGAATACCAAGAGAAACACAGCAGTTTATTTCATGGTGCCTGAAAATAGTGTTCTGCACACTGCCTAAGTGCACATAATTTCCACAAATGTGCTGTGACAAGTTTACTCACATCATGTGTGTCATCATCACTTAAGGCCACCTGAGTAGACTTCACCCAGTGAAATAGAAATGCATCCCAAAGTTCAAAGAAAGCAGCAAGGTTCACCACAACTCCATGGGGAAGACAGGTGTAGCTTGCTGGATCTGAGGTTTGGGGGACAGGGAAAGAGAGAGACTGAATATTCCAGCTATGTAACGTGACAAGTAATAGTGGAAAAAAATTGAAAAGGTTTAAGAATCAAAATAACAGAAAGTATTCCTTTACTATTTGCACAGTTCTTTATTATCTCTACACATTTAATATAAGGAAAAAAACCAAGAATGAAGGAAATATTGATCAATTTCTTCTATGCAACATAATAGCTTCATGACTGTCCCCTCACTCCCCACCCCCTCCTCCTTTTTCCCCCCCCTAGTTACATAAAAAATAGGAATAGGATTGGAACAAAAGCACAACTGAACAGCTTGGCTAAAGGCAAAATGCAATTCCAATGTCTCTTCACCATCTTCCTAAAGCTTAGATAATTAAGAGACAAGTGACATGCACTCACTGCCTAGCACAGGCTAGACATAAATGCTACTATCATAAGGAATATCTAATTAAAGAATAACGTGTTACATATCATATTAGTAAATCTTCTGACTGCTCTACATTAACAAAATCTTTCTTCATACAGTCAGGACACACCATGTTTAAAGTACACATTTCCTAACAGTGAAAGTTCAGCATCTTCCAAATTGACCATAGAACCAAAATGAACAGGGGAAATCAACCCACCTTTGCGGAAATCCAGAGACATTCTTAAGACACTATTTCTTGACTTCTTGCTGGCAATCAGGTTCTTCTCAGTGTAGCTTCTTTTCTCTCGGTCAAGAAACAGTACTGCCCTGAATTAAAAATGAAGTTAAGAACTTCAGCACCCTTTTAGAGCCCCTGCCTTATGAGGATGGTGAACCACAAAGTGACATTTGATATTTTGCTGTATTATGAAAAAAGAATCAAGTATAGCATAACTAATGGCTTAAATATGGTTTTGCAGAAGCAGGTTTCACAGTGGATTACTGACCAGCAATCACAAGGAAGGGATCACCTGTAGGATATGCAAGAAGCCACTTCCTTACACTGAAATTGCAAAATCTGTGTACCTTTGCTCTTATTAGAAAAAGCAATCAAAATCCAGAAGCACAGCAAATGTTTCAGTTTTGTGTCAGAGATTTTACATTGCTACTTCTGCCTCTTAGTGCTTTATCCCACAGTTTGGTTTGCCTTTGAAGTACTCCAGCCTACATGGAATGCTGGAAGTCCTGCTCCCTATATTAAGTGATTTGTTTCAGTCTGCATCTACAAATGTTAAATAACTGTACAAAACCTGTGCCTAGTACTTTAGATCACATCACAACCTAAAAACATACTTGGTAGATGCTCCAAGACTTTATAGAATACTGATTACAGGCACTGGGTGATCTTCACAAGCTTTTCTTGTCACCCACCGATTTGCTACAGACTTCAAAAGGATTTGAAGCTGATCCGTGTGCTCCATTTCTGTATCAAAGTTCATTGAATTTCTAATGATATCCAAAAACTGCACATTCCATCTTAGGTCCAGAGGCATCACATGTTCATCTACGAAGGCAAACAGACAAGACAGTGCAGTTGAAACATTATTCAGTGAAAGACTTTCCTTGATCCCCCTGCCTTTGTAAGAACAGTATGGAGAGAATAAAGGAAGCCTTAGAGGAAGACAGAGTCTTAACCTCCCTCACTCCAGGTAGCCAAACAGAAAAGCATGAAGTTGACTGCAGGTTCTGTAAAACAGAACAATGGATGTGAATTAATGAGCATTCAGAGTACTCAAAAACCAGCCTGGAAACTCAAGTCCAACTCTCTTTTCCTCCAGAGGCAAGATACCTAGGACCATCCATACAGGGCTCAGTGCCACTGTATGCAGCTTTCATGCACCTAACAAGTTTGGAAAGCAAGCCACATGCCTGAGCTCCCTGTAAAATGGAGAGAAAGTTATAGGCCTCAACACAGTACATGCTGGGGAAAAAACAGGATGCTTAAACCATCCAGTCAGAGGCAGCAGATACATGAATCACTCTTAAGAACATTTCTTAACTCTGAACAATAGGAATACATCTGGGCCACAGATACAGCCAGGATTCACAGTAATAGCACCCACATCTAATTTGCATCAGATGAATGCATTTAGTTGCTGTATCTGCAGTTCTAGACAGCAAAAATGATTTTTTTTCTCCCAACAAAAGCAATGTATCATTAGAATTTAGCCTTTGCTTCGTTACACTCATTTCCTAAGATGGGTTGCAGTGTGCTCAGAGAACAAATAAAGCTCCAATATCTTCTATCACTTTTTTCAGAAGTACCTGTCAAAGTTGGCTGCAGCAATTTGATCATGTTGCTGACTCCAGATGAGAGGGGACTGGCATAGAAACTACCAAGGGCTACAGCACCTGCCTCCAGCTGAATCCGCACAGGATCTGCAGGTGAGGAGGAGAGAAAATAGGTGTAGAAGACTGAGCATTTAGTACAAATAAATAAAAATAACTTCATCTGAGCCAGGACAAGCAGTCTCAGCCTTGTCTGTGCATGCATTCTGGATATGCTGGTTGCTCTAATTTTATATTAGCTCCAAGAGGTCTTAAAAGCAGCCAAGAGTATCATGGCCAAAGGCGTATGTTCAATGAAGAGTTATAGTTCAACTGGTGATGCTATTAATGGAAGCTATTAAAAATATGATTAGCAAAAAACCTTGAGTTTATATTCTCACATCTTCCTCTCAGTACATATATTTTTTCATTTCTTTGCTCAACTGAAAAAAAAACACAACCCCACATAAGAGCAGACCTGTCATTCCAGTAACTTTCTAGATATTTTCTAGTTTATAGACACACCTGCCTGGAAAGACAGCAAGATCAAGGGGGAGCGATCCCAGTGATGTAGGGACAATATACACTGAGATTTCACACCACACAAGGAAGCTAAGTGTGTGAGTTATTTGGATGAATGCCTGTCTGAATTCTTCACAGATTTAAAGCAATTAATTTAATTAAGCAACGAGAACCTCACACGCTATCCTGAGTGTTCAGGCAACAAAGCTCCAGGAAATCTCAGTTCTAGAGTCTCCTGTCTTACTAACCATTTGTATTTTAACACCAACAAACAGAAGGCATTTTATTGCTTTTACTATTCACTATGGCAAAAAAAAAATTACAAGAAAGGTCAAATTTGCCTACACAGACCAAGAGGTATCAAAAAATAACTAATTCAGAAACTGTCCAAGTTACATGTTTTCTTGAATAATAAAAGGCAATATTTAGCTCAAAGTCTTCTGTTGTCCCTAATATGCACAAACTTCTTTTTTTCTCTCCTTAGAACCTAAGTGCCCTTGACTTAGTGTGGATAGTTTCATATCAGATCATCTGAATGGTCTGGGGATTTTCATAGATGATACAATAAATCAAGCCTAGGCAGAAGAGAAAGTTAAATATCAACATACCCAGCACCTGTGGCAGATTTTTGGCTAAAGAGTTAAGCCACTTAACTCTCAGTGTCCAATCTTGATTAGTTGCCTTTTCTATGAACAACTTCACTGAAACCTGGAGAACTTCCATTTTATCCATCCAGTTTTCATCTCTCTCAACTGCACCGAATTTCAGACTCTCAGGATTAGTGGACTGCATAATATTCTGCAGATCCTGAAGAGTCAGTGGCAGTGTCCTGAAACACAAAGCAGGTAAGTCCAGCAATCAAGGGCTCATGCTGTCATGAGCATGTCATGAGGAAAAGAATATATTTTGCAAGTCAAGCTACTCAGCATTCAACTGTCAAGAAAGCAGCCGTGCAATCAGCTCTCCTCTTTATTAAGCTTTAAAGACAGTTTCCAACTCCAAATCAGCTGGGAATGGCTACTATTAGGAACTCACTATTGCCAAATAACCATGCAGTGCAAGATGTGAATACACACTGAGAACCTATAACTGATTTGTGCACTAGAATGATACAGAACGACAATCATAACATGGTTTGGGTTGGAAGGGACCTTAAAGATCATGCAGTTCCAACCCTCCTGCCACAGGCAGGGACACCACCCACTAGATCAAGTTCCCAAAGCTCCATCCAACCTGGCCTTAAACACTTTCAGGAAGCGGACATCCACAGTGTCCCTGGGCAACCTGTGCCAGTATCTCAACCACCCTCATAGTGAAAAATTTCTTCATTTCTAACTTAAATCTATCCTCTTCCAGCTTAGTCATTACCCTATGTCCTGTTGCTACATGCCCTTGTAAGAAGCCCCTCCCCAGCTTTACTGTGTGAAGTTAAAAAAGACAAAGATAGAAATGTCACTGATAAAAAAAGTTACCATGTTGCTAAGGTTTTACAATGTCAACATTTAATCTTACTACTACCTTGTACACTGGAAGCAAACCACAGTACATGTCCATAGCAAGTAAATAAGCAAAGCAAGAAGGAAGGGTATTTTCACAACACTGGTGCAAAATTCAGTTATATTGCTCAAGAAATCACAAAAAGAGTTCTTGCATACATGCCCTGCATACATCTTTCAAACAGCTCTGTTTGAAGGATGAAATTTGTTCTGTTTTTGTTGTTGTTGTTGTTTAGGTTTGGGATTTTTTTGTTTGTTTGGTTTGGTTTTTTGTTGTTTTCTTTTTTTTACCTAAAGCTACTGAACCTAAAGTAACCAATGAAAAATTGCTCACATGAAACCAAGTACCGAGGATAAAATTTTTAAAGCTCAGAAGGAAACTGAAAGAAGAGATTTTTAGTCTCTTATTACCTTGTAAACCCAATGTTTGCATTCACGTTTTCTGCTAAATGCCTACTCCTAACTTAACTCAAAATGGGTTAAATGTACTTACTCAAGTTAACAGAGTCAACTACTTTGATCTGAAGAATGAAACAGTAGATAATTAAGCTTGTTTTTGTAGTGGTTGCATGAAAAGGTATCAGAAGCCTCAATTACAGAGTGTAACTACCACAGCCTCTACCTCCACAGTTTGCTCAGGTCAAAGTTTTGCAGGGAACAGACATACCACTATTTCAGAAATACCAGTATTTCAGAAATCTCTTATCTTACTTAGACAAAAATGTTTTTTGCCCACCTGCAGTTTTTAAGGTTTACTCTATTCAGACAATACATGAGGACCTGTGCATCCCTCCAGACTGTTGAAAGAAGTGAATCTTCAGATGCAAACAGAGCTGTAGGTAGGGAGTTTGGCCACAAGCCCATTGCTAGCAAGGAGTCACCCCAAGTTTCATGGGAAGCCAGAGATGAAGCATGCTTTGTAACCAGTTCTAACACAAGCTACAAAAAACAACCAAAAAGCAGTTTAAAATCATATTCAAACTTATTCAAGTGCAGTAGCTCAGGGAACTACTTAGTTACAGGTATTTATTACGAAATCATTAGAATCCAAATGTTCTACACACACTATATAACTTACACAATAGTAGTACCATAACATTCTATCCATAAGTGAAATAACATACTGTACAGTTCAAAATAGGAAATGAACACTGGTATCATCAAATGACAGCCTGCACAGTGTTTCAGGCTGAAGATAATCAGTATCAATCAGTCTCATCTGGAGCTGTCAAAAAACAGCCTCAGAGTCCAACTGGGATATTCTCTGCCTCCATTATGCTACAAAAGAGGGAGCCATTACCTATATAATGTCTGACAAATTATATTTATCCCTTGGGGAATACCTCAATAAGCACATCCCAGACTGACAATCTTTATGCAAATCTCAGTCATGTGATCTCTGCCTCCAGTACCATGCCAGCAGGCTGAGAAGATTTGTTATGAAAAGACAGATGACAGCTGAAATTCATTGTCCTTCACCATTCAATACCAAAAAATCCAACTCCTGGAGCTCTAACTGATGCATTACAGTAAGTTATATGACCAACTGCACTGTTTACACTGGAGCCAAAAACCATTCAGAATCTAAAAGATACGGAAAATGTCCCAGTGCCTCTTAACCCTTCCTCTTCATCACCTTCCAGGTACCCAAGAAGACATTTAAAATTGTTTGGCTTATCAGTCCAAGGGCACCTCCTTGCTCAGGCACTTAAGAAAACAGAGGATCTCAAACACTAGGCTCACAAAATTATATTTTTCACCAGCCTAGATGGAAGTATGAAAAGCTTTCACATAGAGGACTCTTACCTTTTGGTTCACCTGGAGTTGTTGTGAGCGTCCATAAACTTCCCAACAGGCTCTGGAAAAAGACTTTGCTAATCCAAAGCCCCTTTGTATCTGCTGCACAATTAACGCAGCTGCCTGAAGCAAAGGTGACAAAGATGACACAGAACCTGGAAGATACACAGCATTTAGGGTGAAACGTATGTTTTAACCTTTAACCTTCTGAGGACAAACACCACTTTAGACCTTGAGGAAGATCCAAACCAAATTAATCCTACTGGGACCTGAAAACTGAATGGGTTCTTCCTAAGGTTAATAATAAAATCTGACAAGACTGCAAACAACAGGAGACCAGACCAAAATAAGACCTCAGGCAGTCAAGATGAATGAACCTCAAATGTCACCTTGCTCCAAAGGACAACCTAAACAGGCCTTGTGCAAACCCTTTATTTCATTGATTTTCACTTAGAAAAAGTGAATGCCTTCCCTACAGCAATGGACAACTGACAACAGTGTCTGACATTTTACAAAGCACTCTAGGTACCAGCTTTTTATAATTTGGGCTTACTTCCTGAAAATGCAAGAAACCACCAAAAATACCCTGATTATACTTGCATGCCTTTACTTATATTGGGACATAACACAACAAAATAACCAAACTTCTAATATTAAGAGCTAATTCATCCAAATATATGTAGTGAGTTCAAGTTGTTAGCAAATACTGAACATACTTTTCTTACCTGCTATTGCTGCCTTGGTTTCTGAGTGCACAGCCAGAAGTGCATCACAGATGCTATCTCCCACTAAACCCAAACCATGCAGGAGTAACTTCAAATCAAAATTATCCAATACATTTCCATCATTGTCCCCAGGAATGTAGATTTCAATCCCACGATTCCGCATAGCTCTGGATATTTCCCCATGAGCAGGATCCATGGAAAGGAAAAGCCTGTTGGATATTAGAATAGCATAGTTGAAAGGCATCCACAATGATCATCTAGTCTAGCTGGCTTACATCCTAAGATGTAAGTTTGGAGTTTTAATCTAGCACTCCAGAAACACCAAATCTCCTCTTCCATAAAGTAAATTTACCTTCTTAAAAAAAGGGGGACATTGTTATCTGCTTAACTTAAATAAAAAATCATTATGAGTATTTCTACTTTGAACACACAAGTAGTTAATACTACCAGGAGATATTTCTTAAAAGCAAGGAAGAAAAAACACACTTCTCAGATATAATTCAGTCAAAACAGGTTTCTGAAAAGCCAGAGATCTGGTTTCCAATTCAGAAGAACCAAAAGCTATCAATCCCCAAATTCCTTTCATGAATTTATAAAAAGTAGGAATTATAAAGAATACTTCATGTTCTCCTCCCATCACCCCAACACACTACTTTAGGTGTGAGAGAATACAGACTGACAGGTTGGTTTGGTTTTTTTCTTAAGTTCTGTCACTGCAGGAAACACAAATTTATGGATGGTACGGAAAAAGCTGGAAAGAAAATTATGTCCATATACCAGCTTTTGTGACCAACATATATTAATACTTAATCATCTTCAGCACATGTATCCTCAACTCCATTACAGTGCAGCAGAGAAGTGCTGAAATCCTAAATTAGAACTGAAGAATCAATACAGAGGTTTATTGCTATCAATTTTCCAGTGTAGCAGTCTGTCCTGCAACAGTGATATAAAGCCAAGACTCTGAAGCTCTTTATCATTTGGTCATCACAGTGAAGTTTTCATCCTTGCCAGCCAGACAGTGTCACCAGAGTACATGTCAAACCAAACAGGATTCAAAATACCAAAAGACTGGCTCACAGCTGACATTTTTTTTTTGTTAAATATGCTATTTGGTATGGGAAAAAAAAAAAGCAAAAAAGCAGAAAAGCAAAAGCACCTGAATTTTGGATGAGGAGCTATGGTAGGAATTGTGCCATCTATCACACCTCTCTCACTCATGGTAAGAACACCTCCTGGTTCAAGTAAAGCATTCAAACGGTCCAGCACAGAAGGGCTGTATTCAAAAGAAATTTATATGGTTATAAATAGGTAACAACTGGATCTGAGAAAGAAGACATTCCTGAAAATTTAAGTTACTGCTCTCTCATTATCAAATGCAAAATGCCCAGTTGTGAACCATACAGTACGAGGCAAAGTACCTCAAGGAGGTAAAAGAATTTACTCAGTGAAATAAGGCTACTAAAAGGTCTCACTTGCAGAAGTTGACGTTGTCCATCAGCAGCCAGTCTCCAGACTGCAGGGCCTGAACCAGCATCCCATCCACCCACTCAAAAGTGCCATGGCTCTTACAGTCAGCAGCCTGTGCCTGCTGCAGCTTGAAACGCCGGAACTCTTCCACCAGGTGAGCAAACTCTGAAAGGAAATATTTCTTACAACACAACTTACATTCCTGAGGTAGCTTCCTGTTCCCTTCAAGAAAAATAGTAGCTGTTTTGGTAATAAACATGTATGTTTCCCATGCTTTATGGGAACGTAACAGCAGAGGCTCCATCTCTAAGTAGCCTCCTGCAAGCAAAATCCATGAGGACACTCAGGGTTTGCAAGCACAGAGAAAGAGAAATTAGACCAACATTTCTGTTTTCTCTGTACCTTCTCCCCCATTAGAAGTCTGATAGATATTAATACCATATTTTAGACAATGATTAAAATTTAAAAAACAAAAAACAAAAAAAACAAAAAAAACAAAAAAAACCCAACCCATACATTATTTTGATGGTATTTGTAAAGCTCAACTGATTAATGCTTCAGAGAACAAATAGCAGAGGAGAATATGCAAATTACCTTTAGAATATGCAAATTACCTTTCCTAGCAACACAAGATAAGAGCTGCATTGCACACAGGGTAGTTCAGTATACAAGAATTTGGGTGCAGGCTACTGAAAGCTACCAGGTGAAACTACATAAAACAAACCCAAAGAACCACCACCAAAGTAAGTTCTTCAGAAGCTAGGCTGTTACAAGATGTATGAAGCAACAGTACTGACTACAAAGAAGCTATAAAACACTTTCAAGTTTCTTTGCAGATTTATGTTACTTGTTTTCTTCAAAGGAATACATAGTCTTACTTCAAACCACTTACCATACATACCTGCCTTTGAGTAAGAATTTATTTTGTTGTTCAGCCGCTGCATAAGTACAAGTATTCCCTCCAGTTTGCTCACTAATTCTGCTGTAATGCTTCTTCCTCCTTCACCCAGAGATTTGGGTTTGTAATTCAGGATGAAATTGCTCCAAGCACGTAGCACAAGTTCAGCATCATCTGCACAAATTTCTGTCAGGAGAAGACTGTCCCTTACTAATGTGCTCACTGCATTCTCCACTTTTTCCATCAGGTGCTGCCATGGCCTATTGATATCCACCTGCAAACATTCCATTATGGAGTTAGTTCATCCAGAAGATGGTGGTGCTTAAGGCTCCATTGGGTGCTTAAACACAAAGATGACAGGGGTCTGGCCTCTCTTACCTGTTCAAATCCACCCAGGAGTTCAGTTGTATCCATTGCACTGTTCATTGCCATGATTTTGAGTCGATGGCCGGTCAGATGGGCCAGCAGCTCAACCAGACTGGTTTTGCCAACAGCTGCTGGGCCCACCAGGATTATCATCCAGTTCATATGCACACATTTCATTATAGGCTCAAGGGACTGCAGAGAATGATGCAGAAGTGAGAGACTCCTGCCAGGACGAGGAATATAGTTGCCACGAGAAAGAACGGAATAACCGATCTAGAAGGGATGAGAGGCAGATGGGTGAGTAATCAAAGAGGCAGATGGGAGCTCAGCTCTGCAAGTTGCTTCCTTCTCACTCCACTCAAAATTTCAAGAGCTTACCTGAACATTATATGGAGTGATGTGAAACTCCCTGGTACCTCTATACACATCAGCCTCCTGGCCAAAAATGTCTTTAAATGTAGATACAACCTAAAATCAGTTGAAAGAGAGACAAAAATACATTTATCGAGTCTTAAAAATTTACCATAATAGATCTATTGTTCTAAAAGATTTACTTCTAAAGTAGCATTCCCCCTCAGCTTCACAGCTATGTGATAGCAACTAACAGCTTAATCACAAGTGCCATTTAATTCTAAGTGCAGCAAGTGATTAAACATGTGAGTTGCTCACAGTAACTCCTTCATTAACCACTTCACTACAGTATGAAATACCTTAATTAATGTTTGTCTTCAAGAAAATACTAAGAAAGAAGCCCCTCCATAAATAAGCTCTTCAAATCACATGAAAAGATAATAATACTACAGGAAGGGGAAAGTAAAACCACGATAAAAATATCCACTCACATTCCATAAATAAATCCAGTCTTACAATATGATTGAGTTTTAGTTGAATACCATGTAAATGTTGTGAAATTAAACAAAAGCAAAGGATTTCTAGGCAAGAGAGGGATAAATGGGTGACAAAAATACAGTAACTGCAGTGAGTTTGATTAGAGGAAACTTAAGCAATGAGTTTAACAGAGAGAAGAGAGAAATTTGACAAGCAGATGAAAGAAGAAACAGATAAATAAAAATCAACAAAAGAAATCCAAGCCAGAACAATTAAAAAATGTTCTCAAGGAAGGGCAGAACTACAGGACATTAATTTTATTTACTGTAGGAACACAAACGTTTTCTAACCATCATGCTAGAATTCTCTCCACAATACAGTGCTGTTTATCTTCTCTGCTATCTTCTCTTTCTTCAAAACTATGCATTCAACCCATGCCACTTCTATGGTAACATTACTATTTAATAACAGAGAAGAATATGTTGTGCTTTGCTCTGTTAAGTCCTTTGTAATTCTACTTGCCTCCATTGACACCAGCTTTTTGCTTTTATACTAGTAGGTAATTCAACTGACTTGTTAAAGAACAAGGGGAGCAGGTACATGTTCAACCACAAAATCAAAAAAAAAAAAGGCTATTTTTCTTTGTTAGAAGTTATATTTATGAACGAATTGCAAGGCATCCTCCAATTTACCGATGGCTTTATAGAAATACTTCCTAACAATATGAAGAGGAAGGAAGGTTTATAGAGTAAGAAAGAATATACAGCCCACCTTTTCTTTGTCTTCCCTGGTTCTCATCCTTTCTCCATATACCAAAAATACATGCTGGCCTGGATTGTAGCATCCTGGTGACTGGTCAACAAGCATAAGCTGGCACCAGCGGAAAAGATCACGTAAATTGAACTCCCAAGGTCCTCCTTTCTGCCCCCACTTTTTTTCAGCCATCACTTCTTTGTCAATCTGCAAAAAGTAGGAAGTAAATAAATAAATAAGGCTTTTAATTCCACTCATGTGCAAGTCTGCAAATGTTTAAAAAAACCTCAACTGAACTTCTGCCTTTGGCACAGCTTATAAGAGAGAAGACAACAGAAAAAGCAAGCTGTGTTCAACTTGTCTGACCTTTATTTAGTTTGCCTCTATTAATTCTCTAATACTTAGCTCAATTTTCCTTTTTCCTCTTAGACCCTACAAACGAGTATTTGGAAAGATGCTACCACAAAGCATTTTATGTAAGGCCACAGAATACTACTTTGTCTAAATACTACTACACCTTTTTCCTTGTTCTTGATATGAAAATTAAATACGAATTCAGAAGTATGACCATAAGTAGAATTTTTACCAAGAATTTCATATCCTGCACTCTGAGTAAAATGGCAGCATCTAAGCTACAAAACCACTGATAAGTTTGAAAAGCTTTTTGAAAACCTTTTATATAAGCACGATTTCAGATTCTTAATCTTTTGCCACAGACAAATCCTATCAGGAAAGATTTTTCTTTTATTGGTGTCTCTGTGTTCCAGAATAATGCTATATAACCTTAGAAGCTGCTGCTTCTGTAAAGGTCAGATGCTTCTTTCACTATCAACATCCCACCCATAAGAAAGAGCAGATTAAAAATTCAACTGGAAAAAGAAACCCATATTTCAGTTGTTAAGTTACAGCTCATTTTGTTTGTGCTTCAAGAATATTCTTATGTGTTGAAAAACATTATTTTCTCAACTCACTTCACCAAGCTACCAAACCATAACTCTTTCCATGCCTTGTCAAACAAACTCTTAGACATATCTATTTTATTTTTTCAATTTATTTTTTGAATCTTTTGCAAAAACAATGCCTCCTAAGTTATCAATTAAGCATCTGCTTGTAGCAGTGAAGTAATTCAGGTGTTATTAAGTGGTGCTCTTTATTTTCTTGTACATATATTTCCATTTTTCTTTTTCACCCATGCACTTTTCTATAAATATTCTTGCAAATACCACATTCAGACTGAATTTTCTAAAATCTTACTGGATTCTGCCTAGTTTCACACAAAAGAATTTAAAATATGTACTTACCTTGTTATTGAAATCAACCATTTTAGCAATAGTACTTCTATCAATAGCAGGAAACAGAGCATTCCCAATAAACTCCATATCTTCTGCTGACAATGGATCAACATACACCTGTTGAATTAAGAGCATGCTGAGTGTTGATACAGTCAGAAAACTACAAGATCATGACATAGTTTAAACTAAACCAATAAGCTTGCCTGTGTAAATCTGTTAAGAAAGGACTTGGGCAGACCCTTTCTTCCACCTCCTTGTCTGTATGGATTCTGGCATCCAAAAATCTTAGTCTTCTTGTGCTGTACATGAAAATTCATTCCCAATTCTGGAACATAAATCTCTGCTCTGTGGTCAAAGCATGCGTTTAGCCCCTCTAATACAGACTGAGAAGCCAGATTTAACTGAGGAAAGAAATAAAGATACAATATTAATACTCCACAAAACACTTTAATGTATAGCTGAACAGGTTGGGATACACAGAAGATAAAATTAAATTTCCTTGCAGTTCTAGCACTGTTATATATTACCTCCAGCTGCACTGTTATAACACTGGAGCAACAGAACTATAACTGTTTTTCCTTATCTGCACTTGTTATTTGTACTGTGTTTTCACCAGGATAACAGAACATTTCTCCATTATAAAATCTGCATGTTCAAGATGTTACTTCTGAACTTATGTTCACACATTTTTAACACCCAGTGTTTTGTTTGCTTGCTTGTATTTCAAATGAGGGTAGTCTGAGTTATTTAAGTGCTTTAAGTGTCATGATTGTTTAAACATATTTTTTTCACAATGGGAAAAGAAGTTTTACAAGCAGATGAAGCATTTAAAATTTTGCACTCTGCAATAATTAGAACACATGCTGTCAAGAAGGGAGCTCTGCTCATGCATATGCTCAAAATCACTTGCTACTTTATATGAGTAAACCTGTGGTGGGCAGATAATTTATACTGGCAAAGTGGAACTCTTCTTCACCTTAACTAATCAGTACCCAATACAGTGTATTTATCCCAGCAAAGGGCCTTATATTTCAGTGAAATTATATCCCTATAAGAGTATGCATCTTAAACTTCTGTTGACAGTCTTCTAAAAAACAAAAAAAACCAAAACCAAACCCCAACAAACAAACAAAAAAATCCCCCCCCCCCCAAAAAAAACAACCAAAAAACCCACACCAAACCAAACAGTCAAAAAACCCCATTTCAAATACAAATCAAATCTATTCTTGCTTCTCTGCAGTTAATTTAGGTTGGCACTCAGTATACGTTCTCAAGGCTAGAAGAGGCTTAGTCAAAGCTAGTTTTTTACACTCTCCCTATGAGGAGGGCCAATGGGCAGAGGGACTCAGTAGGGGGAAATTAATATTCTCTTAAGTGGAACAATCACTTTCAATGTGGCACTACATACACAAAACTAAAAGGAAGCAAAATTTATTTCAGTCTTCAGCCCTCAAAGATACTTATCCTACATCCCAAACCATCACACCTTTGCTCTTCCAGAACATTTCATTTCCAAACTTGAATATACCTCATCTAATACAATCCAGTGTCCAGCCTTTAGTGCTGCCAGTAGTGGTCCATCACGCCAGGCAAATTCTCCTCCCTTCCCACCTTCAACAGGCAAGTCTGTCCCAAATAAGTCTGTCACATCCTGTGAGAGCAGAGCATGGGGAAGAAAAAATAAACTACAGAAATCTAAAAAGTTCATTAACAACCTTTGTTAAACTCTTCCTCATATTTTCTCCCCGTCCTTTAAGTAGAGTCAAAACGTAGGCATTAAATTTCAGTAACTACAAGTTGCTAGAATCATTTCTGTGGTAAGGCTCCAGTGAATAGCTACTATATGTAACAATGAAAACACTGAATTTGAACAGAAATGCTAAAAAGCCTTAAAGCTGTTTTCAAATAACTTAGCCAATGCCAAGAAAAACATGGTAGACAGAGATATCCATGTCTTCACCTGGAAATATCTAGAAAAATCTGGGAATTGGCATTTGCCAGCAGAAGCTCACTGCTCTTTCTGGTTCCCCCTTCCCATTTGCTTTTACCTTGAAGGAGAAGCTAAGGAAGAAAACAAAGGAAAGAAGGAAAAATTGACATTTCAGACTTGGTGTCAAAGTTAAGAAGAACCACGCTTTTTAAGTTAAAACACCCCCCAACCCCTTCCCTGAACACTAAGTTACAAAGATGGTGTTTTACTCTACCGTTTGCTCAGACAGGTTGATTCGAACAAGACAGTTTCCTGATGCTTTTGCCAGGGCAGCAACTAGACTGGTCTTGCCCACTCCTGGTGACCCCTCTAACAGCACAGGTTTGTTAAGCTGTAGGGCCCTCAAAAGTCTTTGCGCGTTCACTGCTGTAGTCCCGGCATTCAGAGCATAATCTGTAATGCTGTTCCTCTGGAGAACAGGCCCTAAAATGAAGGAAAGGTAAAGCAGAAAACAATTAAACCAGAATGCTTATGCTGGAGCTGCTGACAGTGTGCTTCTTGATGAGATCAATCTGTCTGTCTGCCTGCTGATCCCTTTACAGAAGTAATAGAGACCTAACTTAGTAGGTCAAGAGAGGTTCTCCTCCCCCTCTATTCTGCATTGGTGAGGCCGCACCTGGAGTATTGTGTCCAGTTCTGGGCCCCTCAGTTCAAGAAGGACAGGGAAGTGCTTGAAAGAGTCCAGCGCAGAGCTACTAAGATGATTAAGGGAGTGGAGCATCTCCCTTATGAGGAAAGGCTGAGGGAGCTGGGTCTCTTTAGTTTGGAGAAAAGGAGACTGAGGGGTGACCTCATCAATGTTTTCAAATATGTAAGGGGTGAGTGTCAGGGAGATGGAGTTAGGCTTTTCTCAGTGGTGACCAGTGATAGGACAAGGGGTAATGGGTGTAAATTGGAGCATAGGAGGTTCAAGTTGAATATCAGAAAAAATTTTTTTACTGTAAGGGTGACGGAGCCCTGGAACAGGCTGTCCAGGGGGGTTGTGGAGTCTCCCTCACTGGAGACATTCAAAACCCGCCTGGACACGTTCCTATGCGATGTACTCTAGGGGGCCCTGCTCTGGCAGGGGGGGTTGGACTAGATGATCTTTCGGGTCCCTTCCAACCCCTAGGATTCTATGATTCTATGATTCTATGATTCTAACCTGTATCCCCTTTTCGGAGAACAGGCACATATACTATGTTTGGCCCATATCTGTCTCTTGGCCCATCTCCCCATATTTATGCTGATTTTTGCAAAAAAGCATATAAAAAAAAGAAAAAAACAATATATTTTGCCATGGCACTTTGACACTTCCTGGTTCATGCCCCAAATTATCACTGCAAAATCATAAATCTGTCCTTGAGCTTCAGACGTATCAATCTATAACTCAGGAGCAGTTTTTGAAAATGCGGCTCTGAAGGATACAGTTCAGTCCTGTCATGAAACAACATAATAATCTACTCCATATACTGCTAGTTCTGTGAAGGAAGGGTGCTTTAGTTAAAGTGTGCTGCTAGGCACATGTTTTCTTCTCAGTGAGGAGAGAGTACATAGCTTGTCTACCAAATTCCAGGCAGTACAGCTCACTGGGGCCTCACTCCCCCAGTTCTGTAATACAGCATTTTTCAGGTATACAAGATATCAGTCACTGATTTATCTTACACCTCTTGGTATCTGTTAAGTATGGCAGTGATCTTTCCTTTTGTGATCTAATTAGCAGAGGAAAATGAAGCAATTTACAAGAAAGCATTACATTCTACAGTCTTAAGAATGACTAATCCATGAATATCACTACACTTTAAGATGAATCATTAATATAGCATTAGGATCACACAGTTTCATGTACTAAAAACTAACCAGTTTAACTAAAAGCTTAAAGTCATCACTTTTTAATCCCTTCACTGTATTTTAAGAGTAGATAGCAATATTTGGATAGTTCCACTTGATAATTTTGTCATGAGGAAGCAAAATGGAGGGACTGAAAACAATTTTGCAAAAATTGCAGAGAATTTCTGAGAGAATTTGTCTCCATCCTGTTTAGCAGTGTACCCAGGACCACTGTTTCCCATGCTTTACACATGCCCACAATGAGCTGTAGCTTTAGTTAGTAGAAAGTAACAGATATTCTGACCATGCAAAGTGACAAAAAAATCAATACTCAAAATTAAAGAAACTTTGTTACTCAAAAAAAAAAAAAAAAAAAAAAAAGCACCTCCTAAAATTATGCCATTTTTAAAAGTCACAGAAACCAACTAACAGATTTGTCTTGTTAGTAAATGTGATCCAGCTACAAACAACACACTGAGAGGCAGAAAAGGCATTTTTCTAAGGCTTGAGGACAAACTATATATTGCTTTGTAATGGTTCAGGTATCCTACTTAGATTCAGACTAGCAAAATTATTGGGAATAAAAAACACAGAACATCCACCCAGTCACACAGTCTCTTGCCTCTTGGAATGAAAAAGGGGTGGATTCCCATGAAGTTGTCCATCCATACAAGTTCTCTCTTCTTTGTTCTGTCATAAATCTGCAGTTCATTCCTCTGATAATCAGTCAGCTCAAGGAATTGACTCATCTTCTCACATAAAAAAGTCAGGCATTTTTCACGAGCTAATAAAGCTGTTTCAGCTGAGCAGGATGTTGTACCTGAAATTAAAAAAGCTAAGTGTGTTTTACAAATACAACTAAGCATGTTAATCTTATGATTAAAAAACTCAGTTCCTTCACAAATGCCATTTTTTGTGCAGCATTCTGTTTCAGGTTTATATTTCAGGCTCATGCTTTTGGCTTCCCATTGCTTCCAGTACTATTTACCATGGACAAATAGTTCTGTGAGTTAACAGAATCAACAACACTGTATTTTCAAAACCCTTTGTTCTACCATCTCTATCATCCTGATCCCTTGTCATAGACCATCCCCCTACTCTCCCCTCTTCTGGCCCTTTCTTGCAGCTTTTCACTGTTTCCATATCTTCTATTTATCAGCTGGGCAAGTGGCCAAATATGGCCAAAAATGCCAAGATGTATTCTGCACTGTGCACACACTATAGCCTACCATGCACAGATGCTGACATGTGGGGTGGGAGAGAGAGTAATACATGGCCATATATTTAGATACCATAACGGCTCAAAAGACTCAAAAAACCCTATGGGCTTTCCTAATTTCTGTGCTAACCTTTGTAATATTATTATTATTACTACTCCCTCTACTTAAGTTTGTTGTATTACTGAAACTCTTGCTACTGAAATACAAAAAAGGCATATGAATTGCAGGATATTTTTAAATGGAAATGAAAACTTCTCCCAAAAGAGTTCTATGATAAGGATTTTGTCTGCATTCTGCTAAAACATATTAATAAAAATATATACCTTCATATTTTCTGCTACTTACCTGATCCTATTCCATCAATGTATACCAGACATGCAGCATGGATAAAAGACATAACTGGAGAAGTGTGAAGAAGGCTATATTCCTTGGCAGAATTTGACTCTTCATTTTCTACCATGGCATTCATAAAATTAACCCACGACAAGACGTCTCGCACACTAAGAATACACTGGCGACTGAACTCTTGATTAGTCAGCCACTCCACAAAGTCCATCATGAGCTCTGCTATGTCCGCACCTGAAAAAGAGTCAAAAATTAATGCAGTTATCAAATTATATTTTTGGTTACATCTATTATGTTGCCATATAATAAGCATCACTTACGCAGGTAGTTCTGTAATGCGGGAGCAACGCGGATGGGCAGTCTATATTCTAATAAGCAAGATGACTGAAGAGTAAGTCCCTGCCTGTGCTGTAGTTACAAATACTTTTAAATTCAAGTAACAAGGCTTAAACAAGTGATTAAGACTAACAGCAAAGCTGCTGGCAAAAAATGAACTGCCAGTTCCCTATCAACACCTTATATTGGAACTAAGATTAGACACCAAAGAGTTGGGGATGGATGGTGAAATAAACACAGCCTTGATCTTCTAGCTAGCCATGCAACATCCAAAATGGGGGAAGAACAAAGACCAAAATATTTCATAAGTGTCCTCAGAGATGCACTTTATAAGAAAAAGTGGTGTGAAGTCTGAGGAAAGTTGAGCAGCCTCCAAAATAATTTTTTTTTAACAATGTTTGAATTCCAACGCACGAAGAAACACCCACCTTGACTGTTTATTTCTCTCAGAGACAATCCTGGGTGAAGGTTGTGTTTTACAATCTGTATCAAATCATCCCGGCCATTGCTTTGTGGACACCATATTTCTGTAAACCTGTTGCGCAATGCAGGAGAAAGCTGCAAAAAGGCAGAACAATACAGCAGCTGAATTGACTTGGCATCATATTACTTCAGTTTGCAGCTACCTGAAAGACTGGAAGCCACAGTACTTAAACAATCAGCAGGGCCACTTTGTAAGTAAAATCTTTGGAAGTATCATCAGTGCAGGAAATGGCTGATAATGCCAGTAAAGTTCAAAATAAATATGGAAATAAATATTGAGGTCCTCGAACAGGTCCAAAGGAGGGCAACCAAGCTGGTGAAGGGACTCGAACACAGATCCTATGAGGAGAGGCTGAGGGAGCTGGGGCTGTTCAGCCTGGAGAAGAGGAGGCTCAGGGGAGACCTCATTGCTCTCTACAACTACCTGAAAGGAGGATGGAGCCAGGTGGGGGTTGGTCTCTTTTCCCAGGCAACTCTCAGTAAGACAAGAGGACATGGTCTTAAATTGTGCTGGGGGAAGTTCAGATTGGATATTAGAAAGAATTTTTTCATGGAAAGGGTGATCAGACATTGGAACGGGCTGCCTGGGGAGGTGGTGGACTCTTCGTCCCTGGAGACATTTAAAAAGCGACTCGATATGGCACTCAGTGCCATAGTCTAGTGACTGTGGTGGTAGTTGTTCAAGGGTTGGACTCGATGATCTCTGAGGTCCCTTCCAACCCAGCCTATTCTATGATTCTATGAAAGAAGCTGAGCTGGTTTGCAAGTAGATAGGTTTCATTTCAGTCTAGGACATTATGTATCAAGCAATGGCTATGTAATGTCCCTTTGCTTACAAAAGCAAACTGCCACGTGGAAATTCTCTAATTACATCTCATTTCTGCAATTCCTCTCTTCCTTTGGTGGAATTACTCTGGCAAAAATCATTAGCACAAACACAATGCAGAAATAAATCCCCTTTGAACACATGGCTTTACAATGAGTTGTTCTGGACTATAAAAAACACTTTAACTGAAGTTTTGTGTGGTATTTTCTGTTCGTTTTTTTTAACCTGTCTCATGTTACTTACTACCAAACTTCAGAAACAGATTTTTTTTTTTTCATTTAATAAGAAAGGTCTTTTAGGATGTGATGTTCATATTCAGTGAGAATGACAACAAGGCTTCTAACTGTCTCTTTCAGAACAGAGATAATAATCTGTTATGCAACTTTGCACTACTCTGGACTCATTTTATTAGCTGGTTTTACCTGCTTCATGAGCCACATTTCCTGTACTTGAGGTATTCTACATATCAAGCCTATATACAGAGTAATCTAAAGGCCTGAAGTTTTCTTTGACATTCTGCTGAATTCTGACTTACACTGTCAAAATGACAGCACACAGAAGTGATGAAAACCAGATACAACCTAATCCTCCTTTAGAGCAATGAGGCAGACACACAAGGAAGCACTGGATGCCAGAACTGGCATGATGCATTTTTTCATTGCATCTCCAACCACTAACCAGTCAATGCAACCAGAAGATGCACGTTGTGCTTCCAGTTGCTATGACACTTACCTCTTTTTTCCCAAAGTCACCTCCTGGGTTCATGGTCGCAAGGATACGAAATTTCTTTCCTGCAACTAACAGTTCTACCTCATTCTCCTCATCATCTTGACCACCTTTTTCAGCAAGGACTAATGTCTTTTCGGCTTCAAGAACGCTAAAGAGAAGGTTAAAAAAAAATTAAAAATAAGTAAGTTTCACTTCACACTTCAAAAGGTCATTTAAAACCAAAAACTGTATGAATTGGCCTGATTAAGCTGTCATTGGCCTACAATACCTATAAATAAAGTTTAAAATCAGTTCATCTTCCACAACTGAGAACATTTCCATTTTGTTCACAAGGAACACTACCTAGCCTTGCTGAGTAAGATCCAGTTCAAATGATGTCAAAAATGTACATAGTAACATTTATATCTCACAGCCCTCTACAAAAAAAAAATTGTATTCATAGGAGCTACACAAAGAAATCCACACAATGTCTTCAAGCTGACAGCCTATACACCTGAGAAGCATTGCTCTAGGTTTTTCTGGGTTTGGGGGACTTTGTTTTCTTAGATGTACTTCACCATGTGCTAAGCACTGTCAAAAGTTTGAGCTGTTACCTACTTGAAGAGGTTAAGTGAATTTTATGGAAGAACGGTAGCTGTAATTATACAAAGAAAAAAAACCCAGCTTGTAACAGAGGGTTTGGTTATGGTAGAAAATATAGCTGGTATTCATCTCAATATAATGGATAATGGAAAAGGCTAAAATGAGAGATGTCACTGCAAGCAGGTATTGAAATTATATTTTTATGTTATTAATATTGTATGCACATGGAAGAGAGAAATAACTATATTTTGCTTCTGGTATTTGATAAGATGCATCACTTACAAGAGCTTACTGATATGCTGAAACTATTAGTATTGCAGTATCCTACTTTTCAGCAACAACTATACATTATGAGAGCAGCATGTCCAGACTAGAAAATAAAGGTGCATAAAAGAAACTAGAATTACACTGATAATGTTTGTGTAAGGGATTCCAACATTGAGGACACTTCATATTAGCACATTTAAGACGTACCTGTTGAGTCGCTCTAGAACAGAATCATCAGCTAAAGAAATCTCATCAAGGAGAAAAAATCCCTCCTCTTTCATTGCTAGGACAAGAGGTCCATCACACCACTCAAAGAGTCTAGAACCATCAGATTCCTCCTAAGAAATGGAAAAGGAAGTAAAAAGTAATTAATAATTTCTATTTTTTGCTTCCATGCTCACACTATCATAACTACTATTGATGCAAGACAAACCTGGTCTTTTGACCTCTGTCTGACTGGCCGCAGTCCTCCCAAAAAGTCAGAAGTCTCCATATGCAAGTGGCAATTCACTGAGTATAGCTTCTGATTTGTTAATGCTGCAAAGATCTGACAAATGGTTGTTTTACCACACCTGCAAAGTAATTTAATTGAAAGGAAATAAAAAAAGAAAATCAGCTCATTTTGGACAGGATTCAGTTTCACTTAAGTGCTCTGAGGCAAAGGCCCAGCATGCATATTTCCTACTGTTCCTTCCCTTGAAAGAAATGTATGCCATGTGAAGCCATTTTTGGCACAATAACTGCTGCTGACTTGCACAAGATGATTTTAATAAAATTATAATCGATATCTGCGTTGATGGATTTCTGCAGATTCCAAGTCAAATCTATTTCTGTCTGCCCTAAAAGTTCTCAACTAACCCAACATTTCACTATACTGCACATGATAAATGTCTAGACGAAGCCGAAGTCTGAGGGAATAAAATTCTGAGTCCTTGGAGTTCTCCATTTATTAACTAAATAATTTAGTTCTCCCTTTTGTTGCATGTTTCTTTCCTTCTCTTCCACAAAAAATTACTCCCTAAATTTATAACCAGCAGAAGGAGACAGCATCTACTTCCACAGCCTCCTTTACAGCCTACAAGACATCGACGGGGGATACAGATGTAGTATCAAGGCTATATTCAAATTATTAAAATGTGTAAGGCAAATGTGCTCTCAAACAGAAATGTGCCACAAGTCCCCAAAAGCAGTCCCTCTGGTGATTCACAGTCAGATTTTACAGGGCATCTTGTTAAAGGTGGAGATGGAAGTCAGCTAATTTCAATTTTACTACTTTCTATATAACTTCTACATAGATAATGCACATAAACCCATACTTGTGCTGAAACAGATGCACTTGCTTTTCTTCAAAAGGAAGCTGTGAAATACAGCAGTTGCAAATCTGCCAGGACAGAAGGTTAGCTCTCCCAGACCAAAGCAGCACTGAAGCCCACGCATTTTGTGTCTGACTCAATGGCTGGTGCTGCATGATGAAGAAATGCATCAAGAAAAAGCAAGGTTACCCAGTGTCTCCCACCAGCAGTACTGGTTCACCAAACTCCAGGGCTCTTCCCACCAAAACAGCAAGTCTCCTCATCCCCCGAGTCCAGACAATATGGTTAAAGTCTCTGTCCATCACTGACTTCTGTGTGGAGGATTTAGCTGCACAACACAAAACAATCCATCAGCCTAAGTCATGTCTAAGAATTACCAGCATAGATTTTCTGGGAGACTCACCCAGTAGCTTTTTCACACTTTCCACTGAGAAGAGAGACTCAGGATACAGTTTTTTCTTGAAGTGTTTTTCAAGGACACTCTGAATAACATCCACCTCCTCCTGTTTCCTGACTCTGCCTGCCAGAAGCATAAAACCTGTAAAACAAGGAAGGGAGAGAAAGCAATTACTATCTGGTTGATCAGCAACAAAAATAAATACTTGAGAACTAGGGTCAGAAAACAATTATACAAACATTTAAAAAGCCTAAGGCAGCAAGGCTCACCATCATTTGCTAAATGCTGAAGCCAGTCACACTCCTTCTCCAGCTGTTCTGCCAACCTGTACCTTTCAGCCCAACGAAAGAGATCCCGCAGGGTAATGAATCCGTGCTTCCCAGCAAACACCGTCGAACCTCTGCGGTGAGACTGTGGTAAGGAGAAAACATGAGCTGTTTTTCAAGGAACCTGTCCCAGTACTTGCAGCAAAGCTAATCAGAGCTTTCTGATGTGACATTTCTTCAAACAAATTGTATGGCAAAGAAAAGAAAAAAAAGTCTAGTACAGTCAGGACTCCCAAACTCAAACTGTCGCTAAAGCAGATACACGATAGGTACCAGAAACAAAATAATGCAGATAATAATAAACAAAAATATTAAGAAGAAAATAGGTACCTAAAAGAAAACAAAATCCAAGCAAAAAGTTAGGTTCTACACCAAAACATTTGTTAGCACTTTCAAGCATGCTCTGGCCCATGCTGCTGCTATTGCTTTTAGATACAAGATTGTTCTAACTGCATACTAAACGTAAATGCCTGTTATACACAGTACATCCAAAATTATTGCTTAAAAGTAATACCAAATTTAGCATGATCCCAAGACAGCTACAAATGCAGTACTGTAGTTTGAATCCAGAGCAAGGGAATATTCTATACACCAAATCCCAAGGCCCTTGGTTATTTTATTTTTTTGCTGCTAGCTTTCTGTCTAATCTGCCAACACCTTCTATCTTAACCACTGAACTAAGCACTTTGGGGGGGATTCTCTTCCTCCAGTTATGGTTTAGGCTTTTAAGTATCTACCAATTAGTAACAACCCCCCCCCAGTGAATTTCTATTATTTACTAATGAAACATATTTACATTTCTTTTACACATAGAAGAAAGACTCATACTTGCAGGTCTAACATGACTTTGACAAGCTTGCTGCAATACGAAGGTGGCAGACTGCATCGCTTGTGCAGGATGGTTTCTAGCTCAGCACTTGGCAATTCATCAAAATGCAGTTCCACAAAACGATTTCTGAAGGCTCTGGACAAAACCTAAAATATGAAAACATAGCACTGCTTGAACTTTTTTGCTCCGATATTCCGCGCATTAAATATCTTCCCCTACACATCCAAAGGAAACGTAGATAATGTCATAGCACAGAAATTTCCACATGCACATAAACATTGAAAGAAAACTTAAAAGCCACCCTGGGTGAGGACAAGAGCTTTAAAACATGTTGCGTTTTAACTGCACTAGGCAGCAAAGCACAGAACAGCCACGCTACTCACTCCCACAGCAACAGGATGAGAGAGTGAATCAGGAGAAAGTGAGAAAACTTGGGGCTTGAGATAAAGACAGTTTCACAGCAAAAGCTGCAGGCACAAACAAAGCAAAATTAGGAATCCATCCACTACTTCCCATCAGCAAGTGGGTGTTCAGTCATTTCTAGAAAATCAGGGTTTCCTCATGTTTTTTTGGGGAAACAAACACTTCAACATTCCCCTTCCTCCTTCTCCCCTCAGTTTTTTTTTGCTGGGGATGATGTCAAAAGGTGTGGGTTATCCTTTGGTGAACTGGGGTCAGCTGTCCCAGCTGTGTCCCCTCCCAGCCTGCTTGCTGGGGCAGCAGTATGAGAAGCAGAAAAGGCCTGGAAACTGTGCAAGCCCTGCTCAGCAATAATTAAGACATCCCCATGTTATCAACACTGTTTTGGTCACAAATTCAAAACACAGCCCCATCCCAGTCACTATGAAGAAAATTAACTATTTCAGCTAAAACAAGCACAAATTGGATATCAATAGCCTAAGTCAAATCTACAGTACTCTTGAGCAAGAAATACCCACTTAAATATAATATACATGAACTCCAGCATAATACAGCTCTTACATCTCAGCTACTACAAATGAACTAGAATGGTATCTGCAAAACATGCAGCTAACCTAAAAAAAAATCCAGCAGTACTGAAAGCTAGTCCACTGCCACCTCATCTCTACCTCCTGAGAATGTCATGGTAATTCTCAGCCTGGAGAAAAGGAGGCTCCAAGGTGACCCTATAGCAACATTCCAATGAAAGGAGCCTACAAGAAAGCTGGGGTAGGGGTTTTATACAGGTGTGTAGTGAGAGGGCAAGGAGAAATGGTTTAAAACTTGAGGAGGGGAGACTTAGGTTAGACATTAGGAAGAAGTTCTTCACTATAAGGATGGTAAGACACTGGAACAGGTTGGCCAAGAAAGTTGTGGATGCCCCCTCCCTGGAAGTGTTCAAGGCCAGGTTGGATGGAGCCTTGAGCAACCTGGTCTGGTGGGAGGTGCTCCTGCCTATGCAAGAGGACTGGAACTAAATGATCTTTAAGGTCCCTTTCAACCCCAGACATTCTATGAATTCTGTGTTTCTCATCAGAAAGTTTTCACTTCTATGGACAAAAGATTATTTCCCTAGAGTCAGAGCTGCTCAAAGGAAGAGATGATACAGACCTTTCTTCCACCATACAGTCCTGGAGGATTCTGTGTAGCAAACAGCATGAAGCGAGGGTGAGCTTTGACAACTTCCTGGGTCTCAGTAATGAACAGCTCTCTGTTATCATCCAGCAAACGGTTGAGAGCCTCCAAAACATCAGTGGGAGCCAAATTCAGTTCATCTAGAACAATCCAGTAACCCTTTCTCATTGCATCTATGAGAATGCCTTGGAGAGAACAGGAAAAGTATTAACTAGAAGTCCAACAAACTCCATCTAACAGAGGCATGAAATCAGATACTTTTAGGAACCTGTTTTCACTCAGTACAAATGCTAATCCAGAAACAGAAGCAACAATATTGTTTAAGTTGATGAATTCTTTTCTTCAACCCAACGGGACAAGTACAACAAGATAAATATGAAGTCTGAAGAATGCACTGATATTCATGTAATTATTGTTAGCATGCAACTACTAACTTTGCACGAGTTTATCTCTAACAAATCAGACAGCCTAATAAAACAAAAGTTATGCAGAAAAGAAGAAAAAAAGCAGTGAAGATGGGAGAGATAGAGATAAGGGCTTGGTATTAAATGTAATATGCCCACTCACCTTCCTTGAATACCAGCTTCCCAGAGGCATCTGATGTGTAACATCCAATATATTCCTGGATGTCAGTATGCTCATGATTGTTAATCCTTACACAATGATTCCCAGTAGCAGCAGCCAACCAGCGAATTAAACTGGTTTTACCAACAGAAGTCTCTCCTTGAATGAGTACTGGATGAGTCCTACAAGGGGTAACCAAAATAGTTGAGAAATTGTGAGCCCATGAAACAAAATGGTTTAGAAGCACCAGTCATATCTTTTGCATATACAAGGTATCAATGTCATCTGAATTTTTCACAGATCTGCATTACCAAACAATGTGACCACAATATCACTACTTAATTCACTCAAAGTATCCAAGACCATACACTAACAGAGGAACATGATTAACTTTATCCTTGAGTGCTCATTGCTACACATGAAGCTTTACATGGCAGTGTGAAATAAACAGGTTATTCTAACTGCAAATTGCTAGATTATCATTTAAAGAAAATTAGGTATAGCAGTAGAATGGTTTAAAGAGACCAGAAATAATTCAAATCACTGCATATGAAATAAATTCAAGTCACTGTATAATGAAAAGTTAACTGTAAAGTAGAAGGAAATTGGACATTACTCATTTCAAACAATACAAGCCAGACAAGGCACCACTTAAGGCCCAAATAAACATGTTTAACTTAGTTCTTTTTAATGGGAAAATTGAAACAGACTTACCCTGCAGACACAACTCTGGCAATGTCTTTCAGATTAAGCTTAACTGAAGGGGTTAGCACATAAGTCTCATCTACAGCAGGTTCTTGATCCCCAGCTGAAATCCAGTAACCTTCTATAAGTATATGCCTCCCTACATGGGGTTTTGGTATTTGCTAAGAAGAAATGACAGAAATAACAGATTATACAAATGAGTTGCAATTTGCTAATGAAGACAACACCACTGCAACATATTCTCTGCACTCCTAAGCACTCCTGCAGTAAGCACTGTGCCCTTGTCACAGAATGCAAATCACGGGAAAAGTCTGACCAGATTATTTCAAGATCATACAGCAATCATCTTCACCAGTATCATGAAGAAAAAATGTCTTGAGAGGCCTAGCAGTGAATTTTGAAGTACACTTCCAAGGAGGAAACTGGCTTTTATCTTTTTATATTCATATATATATTTTCCAATATGAAATGTTTTATTCTGAAACAAGTTCCTCTCTCTTACAACTCCTCAACCCACCTGGCCCAGTGCCTCATGTAAACTCGTGCTGGGCTCCCAGCACCAGTGAGAATCCTTCTTTCCCATTAGAGACAAAGCACAGATATTTACTTCATATCCGTATGTTCTGCATTTGGAGTCTAAAAATAAAAAGCCTGTGAAAACTCCTCAAAGGTCTGTGAAAACTTTGCAGATGGAGTCACTGTATTAAGCTGCCCACACTCCACAATGCTGTAATTATTCAGGCTTCTGTATTTTTTCAAATTAGCCAATAACTAGCTAACATATGGACATTTCAAGCAGAAATAAAAAATTATGAAGGAACAGTATTTTTTTGTTTTTTAGTTCATATCTTTGCAACAGGAAGAACAGGACCATGAAAAGGAAATTGAGAGGAGAAAAGGCAACTCAAAATAAACTCTGCTCCAAATACTAAACAGCTCTATACAGGCTTAGTTACCTACCTGTCTGAGAAGACTTTTGATGTTGCCAGAGACTATATGCTGGCAAATTAGCTTTTGTACCACTGGGTGAGAACTTCTATCAAGCTGTGTCAGGAAACTCAAACAGAAGCCCTAAGAAGAAAAGTTTTGTTCAGTGTTCAAACAAAAAAATCACATAGAGTGGAAAGAATAATTTCTGTTCCAACACTGCACTTAGAAGAGAGGATTATCCCCTTTGCCCAGTCTTTGTAGTAAATACATCCTGAAACAAACCCCAAGATAGGTAATCACCTCATACAGTGAGCGTTGTATGCTGCTACATGGATTAGATGCTGCAAATCTCAATGCTCTGCAAAGTGTACGGAGACTGTAGTGAGGTCTGTGGCCAGTTCCATCCACCAGCTTTGCTTCTGCTTCCTTCCTCACAGATAAATAGAAGCTGCAAAAATAAAGATTGAGACCAGTTCCAGTTCCATAGTGCTTTTACTGAGCAAATTATCGCTCTAAGAAATTAAACCCAAAATATCGACACAAGCTTATCTCCAAATGTCACATTTTCTAAAAGTTCCAGGTTAGGAAAGCCATGCCAAATTATGCCATCTGTACAGTCAGTGAAGCAAGGCAAGAAAGCAAGAGAATATTTCAGAATCACATTTTTGAGAGAGCTTGATATATAGGCAGAGACTATAAACTCCAAGTATACTGAACACATAACAGCTCTTCAAGGTCAATGCAGTGACAGAGCACACCTTAAACTAGGGGAAAGAAAACCAGCTTGATAAGCACACAAGACTTTCACTGGCATGGTCTACAGAAACAAACTCTTCTAGTCTCTCAGATGGGAAAGAGGACTGCAACAATGCTTTTTACACTGGTGTCACCAACAAAACAATTCTGAGTAAGTAAAAGTACATCTCCTCCCCACAAGTACAGAAACCTTTAGAATTAAGAGAGTGGATGTCAACTCTCTTTCCTTTCCTAAGACTACTCAACCTGCTGCATAGGGAGCATGATAGTGTCTCCCAAAATAGCCTAACCACAGACTACAGTGACATGCTTTCTTTTTGTGACTTTTTCCATCAAGGATTTAAGAGATTACAACCAACTTACTTCACAATTCCTTGTACTGTATTTTTGTTCACATTCAAGCCTCTCAGATAATCCATGATAAGAATCTGCAGGTCTCCTTCACTTCTCAACTCTTCTACATAAAGTTCAGTAAACCTGCAAGAATCAAATCAATCTGTAACACTCAGACATCTGACCATAATAAAGAAAAAAAATCATGTTATATGTGATTCTCATGGTACATAAACTTTAAAATTCAGCAGCAGAATATTAACTTGGCAAACTACCTATAGATAGAATCAGGAATCAGTAATTAAAAACAAAGTACTAGTAATACCCTATTTTTAATAATTTATCTGAATTATTTTAACGTAGTTGACTGAAAATTAACTATAGGACTGTATTTTTTAAATTAAAATTTTAAAGAATTTGTAATAGATATCCAAATGTTACAGCCTGAACACTGGAACACTGAAATAGCAGAAGCACTTTTCAAAGTGTACTCTCTGATGGTCACAGAGTAACAGATTGCTTTGGGTTGGACCTTAAAAACTATCCTGTTCCAATGCCCCTGCCATGGGCAGGGACATCTGCTAGACCAGGTTGCTCAAAGCCCCATCCAACCTGGTCTTGAAAACTTCTGAGGAGGGGGCAACCACAACTTCCCTGTGCAACCTGTTCCAGTATCTCACTGCCCTCACAGTAAAGAATTTCTTCCGAATACCTAATCTAAATCTACCTTCTTTCATATTAAAACCATTACTCCTCAACCTTTTGCTACATGTCCTTGTGAAAAGTTCCTCCCCAATTTTCCTGTACCCTCTTCAAGTGCTTGAAGGCTGCTTTAAAGACTTTCTGAAGCCTTCTCTAGCTTAAAAAAACCCAAGTTTCTCAGCCTGTCTTCAAAGGACATGTGAAGCCCCCTGATCATCTTCATGGCTGTACCCTCTGGATTTGCTCCAACAGCTCCATGGTGGGTGTCATGATTTTCATTTTAAAAAGTGGATGCTTATAAGACAATACCCTTCCTAATTTTGTTAGGATATAATATCCAGATTGTTTGTTATTTTCACAAATATCCAGCTCAACAATGAGAAAACAAGAAAACTTGACAATAAGCAAAGGAAAACTAGCCATAAAACATGCACTTTGTGAAATTCTGGGTATCTTTAAATATGTTAAAGCATTTCATATTTTGTCTATTACACTAGCAGCTTTTATTAATGAACATATTTTATAACCCCATGTTAGTCCAGTATAGTTACATAGGGTGCTGAATACGAGACTGTAGCTCTTCCATACCAGGCATTACAACTGCAAATAATGTCTCAGGAGACACTGCAGCAAACCAAATACAGCTAAACAACCCTTAACTTCAGAGGCAGATATTTTGAACAAATGCAAAGAAAGGTTCACTTAAATTTAACAAGCTGAAGCCTCCTTTCTTCTGTATTACACTCACTTTCCATCCTCTCACTACTAAGACAGAAGAGTTATTAGTAGTAAAACCTTCCTTTGCCACTTAAAACTGCAAATGATTAGTAACTTACAATAACTGCATCTCTACAGTTCTGAACAATGGTTAGGATATCATAAGGGACAATATTTGCAATTTTTGGTATTCATGAGGGAAATGGCAAATACAAGCAAAAGAACTTTGCGTGAAGAACAGATTTGCCACAACTCCATTTCCTGGCAACTTCTTAAACATCTGAAGATCTCACATCAAATACTTCAAACATTATACATCCACTCCATCATGCAAACCATCTTCCTTCTGAGTGAACAAGGCTGGATATACAGTTTTTTGCAAGTATCATCAACACTTCTGAGTTATCAAGAGAAAGGCTGCTAAGCAGGTACAAAGAACTTGTCTTTATTATACTCATCAGGAACATAAAACTGCTGCAGTAGCATTCTCAGGCACCAACAGCTTCATTTTAAAAAAAGATCATCCCATGCCCCCAGTGACAACACTACTCTACCTCTAGACCATTTGTTCATGCTCAGCAACCTTATAGAAGTATTTTCATTACGCTATTTCATGAAAAACCTTCACCATGACATGGAAAGCACTTCTCACAGGAAGTTCTGACATATCCTTAAGCTTCAAATAAGGCATTCTGCACTCAGTCAACTCAAAGATAGTTAAACTCTAAAAAAAGACAGTGACTTTGTCACAGAACCATTGTTTCCTACCTGTTTCTTATTCCTGGAGGAAGGTTCCTCTTTCCAACATCCGTAGCAGGATTCATACATGCAAACAAGCGAAAATCAGGATGACGGACAAGAGGCTCTAAAGGAAAACAAGACATAAGGTTAATGCTAAACCCAGAACACTTATTATTACTTGTTAAATGAGGTCTATTCCTTCTAAGCCACTTTTCTATTACTGCACTACTACGTTTTCTAGAAATGCTAGGGTGAAAAGTTTTCAGCAAATAACCCCATCTAATTTTATCAAAAGTACCTTTGCATCTTTACAACAGGCACAGGAAGTGAAACACTGACTTCTGCTTGAGCTTAGCAGGATGCTTTAACACAACAAAATATTTCAGAAATGTAAGACCTAATCTTGGAACTCCTTTTGTCTCTCTCAGAACAATGGCCAGTGCTTCATTCATCCAAGAGAAAAAGTAGCTGCATTTTTTTATCTTTAGATCTGTATTGGGTCTGGCTGGGATGAAGCTAACTTTCTTCACAGCAGCCCCTGTGGTGCTGTTGAAAGCACACCAGTGTGTTCTGGCTGTGGCCAAATTGTGCTGGCACAGCATCAAGGTTGTCTCTTTTTCCCTACTCTGTCCTACCTCCTCCAGTGCCTTCGCTGAGGGTGAGCAAAACATTGTGTGGGGACAAGTGTTGGGAAGGCTGACCCAAACTGGCCAAAGTGATACTGTATTATAGAATATATAATATTATACAATATCATGCTCAGCAATAAGAACTGGGGTAAAGGAGGCTGTGAATTTTGTCTTCCAAGCTGGCTGTTGCTTAGAGACTGGCTGGACTTCTGGGTACTTGTGAGAGCTGGTTACTGACTGCCTTCTGCCTTTGCATCACTTGTTTCCCATGAGTTTTCTTACTTTTGCTCTTCCTAGACTCTCCCCCATCCTGCTGGAGGGTGGTGAGGCAAAAGGAGTGAGTATGGATTCTTAGCTGCTGGCTGGGGTCAACCCACAAGAAGGGCTCAGAAAAATTAGTCTTGTCAGCATATTTATAACTGGAGAAAAAATATATATTCTCAGGAGCAGTAAAAGACAATTTACTTCAGTAGCAATTAAGCCTTGCATCTCATGCCCTGAAATGTTAAGCTACAGCAACTTCAGTTAAAAAATAAGTGTCTGAATAGTCTTCAGAGTCAGCAAGGCTTACTAAAGTTATTAGAGCTTGGAGAATCCAAAGAGGCAAAACCTACAATTTCTGCATGCTGAAATCTCCTGAGCCACAGTGAATTAAAACTCTTTTTACTGCAAGTATGGAGTGTAGAAAGAACACGTTATTCTCTTCTGCACACTTTAACAGTAAACATTTCCAACTTGAGCCATAGAGGACAAGGAATTCAGCTAACTGTGTAGCAAGATAGCATAAGCCAACATTGAAATAGTACCTGTGTCTCCTCTGTCCAGTAACACCAGCGACCCAGATGATCCTTCCAATAAACCACTCAGGCACTCTAAAGTCTCTGCTGCAGCCAAGTTAATCTCATCCAATAAAACCCACTCTCCTTTTTTTACTGCTTGTGCCAGAGTACCCTAAAAATCAGATCAATTTGTCAATTACATCAAGAGCAGAGATACATCAACTAAAGCATCTGCATACTGGAAATACCTGTTTTGCAGTTTAGGGGTTGATTAGACAAATGGCAATTCCAGACCTTTGACAGCAACAGCAGTTTTAGTGATCAGTCCCTCAGTAACAGCAATTATTTTGCAAGTCACAGAAGTCAGAGAGTTATCACCATTTCAGCTACCATTTGGATTGTCTCAGATATAACAGAATTAGGTTCTCTCATTTGTGTAATGCTGCCAGTCAGTGATATCCATCACTGTGGGGTATATAAACTTCACTTATGCTACTATGAGAATACAGGCAGTTAATCTAAAGATAGCCAAACAAAGACACAAGCAATATTACATTCCTCAGGGAACTATAACTTATTAATTAAAATTATATTTAAGTCAAAGATTCTCCAACAAGACACGGTAATTTTTTAGAAAGAGGACTGGTCAACATTTCACACACTTTGCATGAATTTTGAGAGTATATATTCAGACTAACAAATATGTATGAAGCATCACAGTTTCCCTTATTCAGACTTCTTAATGTCATTAGAATATCATATGATGGGTTTTACACATCTAATTAAAAAAAAATAAAATAATCACTTCTAGATAAATGGAACAGATTATTAGTGTTAAATCTTTCACAGGAATTCCCAGGCAGTAACATGTCCTACTGGACACTAGTCAAGATGTTTTTTCTGATCTCATATGCTTGAAAAGATGACATACTGCTGATAATTTTTTACAATGCTAGTCTTAATTCCTCTTATACAGCACTGAATTAACTTGTTACCACAAAAGATTTACCCACCAGATCCTTGCATTAGCACACTTTATTCCACGAAACAGCTTTTACTTAACAAGATACTTGCCAGGAAGTTATTTATAGAATACTGGTTGCAAAGTCTTTTAAACACCCCTCAAAGCATCAAAATGCAAATCTCCAGATACCTCAACAAATGCAAAAAGAAGAGCATTTTCTGTCATTTTCATCTGCTGATGAGCATGATTCAGTTTCAGACCAAATGCCTCCCACTTTTCCTTCAGTGGTGAGCCTGAAAGCAAAATAAATTTAAGTCTGTACCATTAGAACAATAGCACAGAAATATTTAACACCAGTATTTTAATCGAGCTTTTTCAGGCAATTAGAGACAACATAAGCTTGGCTGAGCAATTAAAACATTCAAGTTCTACAGATGACAGCTCATGAACTTAAACAAAAATAAATTAAATTTTGCTGATTTTTTAAAATAAATGCTGAACACTATTGGCATGTGGGTACAGATAATTTGCTATTCATTCCAGCATGTCCTGGCCTAGGAACAAAATCTTATGCTGTGCTTGCTTCCAGCATGACTGTTCACACTCTTCATTTCCCAGACAGTAGCATTTCAGAAAAATAAATTCAAATTTACATACCTTCTGACAGAACAGATTAACAATGAACAATTACCAGTAAACACCCTGTTGCTTACCAGTTATGACACTGTTTTCTAGTGCACTTATTTCAGTTATTTGTTGAAAGTAACAGCTTGATATATATTCAGCATCATGACTTAAGGTTCTAGCTTTGCAAGCTACAGACTTTAGTTTGTCTTTATCTAAGCACTGTCAATACTTGCAACAAGTGGTTTTTAAAACCTCATCTTTTTTTATGTTTGTTGGCATTTATCTTAATATCTGCATTCTCAGAAGAACCAGTTAAAAGAAGAAGGGATACAAGGTTCATAATTAAGTTTACTTGGCCCATACTGAATTCACTACAACTTCACATGTTCAGCAGGTCTAGAACCAGAAACCACTACATGCAAGGCTAAGGATCAATACTACCTCTATCTCAAATAGGTTGTGATGTAAAAAATAAGAAAACCTGTTATTGGGAGACAAAACCACAATGAAACAAAATGAAATATTCGTCAAGTCAGCATCAGCGACAGTGAAACCAAAGTTTCAGCAAGCTCCTGAAGTCATTACTACCCTGAGAGAGTTATTATGTAAGGTTCCAGGATGCAAAGAGAGGATGCATCCATATATAAGACTGTCACACAAAAAACTAGGATTGTTCACTAACACAGGAAACAAGCGAGTGCTGAGAGATCATCCAATGTCAAGGGCACCACAGGTCAGAGAAATCAACCTTTACTCAGTCAGACACACCTAATAATAGTGATGGATTAGAAAAAAAAACACAACTATTCTAACAGTATTTTAAATATTTTGTTGTGGACAGAGACTGCATTTTTCAAAAGCAGAGGAAAGTAGTAGAGGGATGAAAACAACAAAAAGCCCCACAAAACCCATAACTTCCCCACTATTTATCTACTTTCTACAACAGTTCACTGTTAATGATGTGTGAACAGTTCGAATTCTCACCAGATGCATTTTCTTTTGCTTCCTTATTAATAGCAGATTTATGAATATGCTGCATTAGTTTTAGCAGATCATGCCAACGTTTCTGCCTGTAGCAGGTCTGAATGTGTCCCAAGAATGTCTGATTTTTCTTTCTAGAAAAGGTCTGAGAGAAGAGTTCTTCAAAAGACTCTCGAAGAGGTAGCCAGATCAGCTTGTTATCCACGGGCTTGTAACTGAAGAGAAGCAAAAGAGTAGTTACTTTTTTGTGATAAAGGAACCAGCATCTGTGAGCTAACAAAACCAGGTACTGAAACAATATTGTGCATGAAGGAACATAGATTTCCACAGCTTTTCACTATACTAATACATGAAGTAAAATTGCACATATTTAAATGCATTAACAAAATGCATCTTATAAGGCATTTTTCTAAAGATAGGACCACACTGATATTTTTATTACTACAAACCAGTAGTCCAGTGAATGTCCAGTCACTGTGACTGGACAGTATGTCCAGTGAATATACATATCATAGTTATACTGAACAGATTTTTTGAGACATAGGGGTGTGATATTAAATGACTGTATGACACACAGATGGATGTCCACCTTCTGTGAAACTTCCCCTGTTCTTCACCCAAATCTACAATGTTTCTACAGGCAACCCTGTTAGTTAAGGCATTTATACTACTATGAAACAGATACATGTCTAAAACCAATTCTTTGACAACACAACTATATTAGAAGCTTGCTCTGATGCTGTCAGTTTGTAAAGTAGAACAGACAAGGCAGTAGCCATTGACTCACCCCCCTAATAGATCTGCTGTGTCACTTTGCTGGTTCATGTTGATAACCCTCAAACGGTGTCCTTGAAACAGAAAGAGAAAGCACCATCAATGTGTGGGGTTTGTCATTTTTAAAATCATCTTCATGTAAGATAGTCCTCACACTTCATTTACCTGTAATATGAGCAAGGTACTGAACAGTTGAGGTTTTGCCAGTTCCTGTTTCACCAACCAAAAGCACAGGCTCTCCTTTGACAACACAAACTGCAAGCTGTTCAATCAATACTGCAGATGGCCGTGTGGCTGCAAACGTTTGTTTTGCTCTGAAAAAAACAAAGGAAGCAACTCAGAACAAAGATTTACCAAGGAGATTATTTAAATTTTATGGGGCTTGGGGGGATTTTTAGGTTTTGAGTGGTTAAATTTAGGACCTTTTTTGAATTAAAAAAGAGGTTTTAAAAAACTTTTTTGCTACATATCCTTATTAGATAATCATTTTTCTCAAAATACAACCTAGACATTCAGGGTTCCCAAAGAAATCCCTGGCTGGTGAAGTTAGTGACACATAATACAAAAATCTCCCTTAGATTAGACAGAATAATTAAAATCTTGTAATAACAGCTGTGGCTCCACAGCAAAAGAAACTGAAGAAACTATAGTTCAAAAGAAGCTGAAAATCTCCATGGTCCAGCTGACAGAAATATGGTGCAGACAGCCTTAAAGCTGCACAAGGTAAAGCTCTGACCACAAGAAAAAGAACTCACCACATTAGAGTGACAGTATTCTCACTCATTAGACTGAGACTATCCAATCGGCCTTTTATTTTTTTTTTTTTTTTTTTTTTTTTTTAAATCCTTTGACTTCCAATCTACTCTATCCCACCATGAAGTATTCCAATTCAACATGGAAACTACAAGTTATGTTGCTACCTTTGTGCAGTGAGAGCCTGGATTTGTTTCTTCACGAGATGCACTCTTCCAACAGAGACTTCTTGTTCCCGTATTAGAATTTCTGGTTTATAGAGTTCACAAAAGAACTCTACCTGCAAAGAAAGCATCAACATTTCCAATTCTGATGTTGCCTACAGCATTGCACTAAGAACATCCACATGATGCTACCAGAACTACTTTGCAATAAGCTAATTTTTCCTTTCACAGGTTATATGTAAAATGTCCTCATTATGAGGTCCAAATACTGAAAGACCTCAGAAGTGTTACTGTCTGTACAAATAAAATCTTTCCCTTTAATAACCTCGTGAAGGGCCTATACCATTATATTTCTACTTTTGCTTCCATGGTAGTTTAACTATGTAAACTTTAAGCTGGGAACAGGTAACTTAACCAATAATGAACAGACTCACTCAAAAATAATTGGTGAATAACTGTGTAAATTAGGGAATTTACCACTGACCGAGCACACTACATTCTGGTACTGAATAAAGGAAAAAAGGACAAACAAAAATCCATAGGAGTTGCGAGGATCCACCTGCACCCCCAGTTGGCAAGTTGTTACTCCTTAAAGTAACAAAGAAGGGAATTTTGCTTGCAACTGAACTACCAAACTTCTTTGGTCAAAAGGAGCCAAAATAGTAATGTTTTAGTTTAACTCAGCCACCTATTATCACATGCTATTAAAATATAGCTACTAGCCCCTAGAGAGGTACTTGGTTTTGGAATCAATCATTACTGAATAAGTAGTAAGGAAAACTGTATTTCTCCCTGATGTGTTTAAAGTTGACTGTAATCATGAAAGAGAAATCACATTCTTTACTATTCTGTAAATAGTATTTAATAAAAAATTACTATTACTTTCAGCATCATTTGCTGTTCCGGCTGTGTGATACTTCTTTTGCATGATAAGGTCAGATACAACCTGCTCTGAAACAGGTTCACTGGAACCTTCAGAGAAAAATAAGCAACTCTAAATCAAACAGGGGAAAAATGTAGAGCAGTACAGTGAGCAAAAGAAGTGTTTGGGACAGAGCAATGGGCATAATTTTTCAGAAAAATAGCAAAACACATTTAAATTAATAACTGTAAAGTGGCAAGTTAGAGACCACTACTAATAAACATCACTCAACATACCTGTTTCTTGGAAATGTTTAGTTTTGTTCCAATAACTTTTGCCATTTTCTGTCTGCTTGCTTGGCTGGACAGCATAGCTGTGAAACAGTCCAATGCCTGTCAAGGGGAAACCAAACCAAGTTCTTCAATACAAATTTTCTATTATATGAACTGACAAGAACTATCTGAATCTATATGCACCTGAATGGAATCCAGACATGGAAAAAAAAAAATATTTCACTGCCCACAGATAAAGTCAAACAGTGGAGTTCAAAAGGATGTCATAAGAACTTCTAATACTCTGTAGTGAATTGAGTTTCCACTGAAAGTAAAAACTTTTTAATGCCCACTCTCAGAAGCTAAATAGATGAAAATGAAGAAGGAAGTAACACTGTAAGACCTCGTATCTTAAAACTACCCTGACTGAAAATTTCCAGAGCTGGAATGTAAACTGATGCACAGGAAAGTAGGAAAAAAGGCTCATCTTACAAGAAAAAGGACAGATCTTAAAACTTCTATTCTCAGCCATATGCAATCCCAGCTCTTAACAATTAAAATTAAGTTGCAGTGTGCTGTTTGTATGAGAGCAGTAATAATCTGGCTTGGCTTTTAAGCAAACTACTGTAAGCAATTTTCCTAGTATGAAGGAAAGCCCCCAACAGACAGGTCAAACATTCCAACTACTGTCTAATTGCTTTAAATAAAAATAACACAAATTTAAAATACTTTATGTAAGAATGTGAGATATAAGATTTGTGAGACAATGCTAGAAGTCAGATAAGCAATTTCTGGATCAAGTCTTACCGCACCTCCTGAAAAATATTCACTGCTGTGGTTGAAGAGTTACTGTCAAAGTTGTAAGCAATCCTGCTGCACCAATTTAGTAAGTCTCTAAAAAGAAAAATTAAAATATTAGATCATTATGTCATCTTCTGGCAATTGCACATGCAAACTGTATGTGGGAAGATTCATATAAACAGGATGATAATTTTAAAGAGAAGCTAAGCACATAAAGACCAACAGTGTTGCTTTCAGATATGGTGTTTAGAAAAAGACAAGACATATTCCATTAAATGATAAAGTGGTTATGAAATTGAAAAAATTAAAAGCAGCAAGCTTTTAATCCAGAGAGGTATAAATCCTATTTTTTCAAGGTACTGATTCCTTATCAACAAGAGTACCTCCTGAAAGGCAAGAAAAGGAAACACCTAATTTTAGAAAAACAACTGCTTTAAAATTAGTGGCATTCTTAATGTTTCACAAAAATATTTTGTACAACCTATACCTTGTATTTACTGACTAATTCACAAAGTACTACTGGTGACAGAAATTTCACATGTAGAATTGACATTTGGTATGAGAGGAAAAAATAATTGAACGTCTCTGCATTTCCTCATAAAAATTCTGAAATTAATAGTACAATACAGATCTGGTTCTTTTCAGTTGTCTCTATGTTAGAATGCTGTGGATGTCCAGTATCAAGTTATCTAGATAAGCAAATAAATATAACTGCTGAAAATATTATCTACCAGCTATTGCAATAACATTATACAGCACAATTCAATCAACTGTACTTAACTAGAACAGACAGTTTGTGTTAAATTTAATTGAGAAGTAATCCACATGGCTTGATACCAACTCAGCACCACGTATGACAAAACCTGTACTTTTTCCTCAAAAAGACAAAAGATAAACCAAGTAAAATATCCTAAATAATTCAGATTGAAATTTTTAAAAGATATATTAATCATTTTAAATAAAAAATTGATTTTTCCAGTTTTCATGGAATTCTAGTTTATTACTCAAACTCTCATCAAGATTTAAAAAAAAAAATAAGAAAAATAACAAAGATAAAGCCTTCTATCTCTGCAGCTAGTTAAGTAAATCTCCTTCTAATAGACATATAAGAGAAGACAACCTTAGAGATAGTTCTCGTCCTTCCAAATTAGGTTTCTTATTTTCTGATCTTGGTTCTGATGAATCTTCTGGCATGGGTCTACAGCTAGAAGCACTGTTTTCTGATGACTGATACTTGTCTCCTGCAAGATGAATGTAAATGTCTAGCAAGTGATCAATCACAAGAGCAAGGCTGGGGTACCTTCTTTGAAGAACCTGAAAAAAAAAAAAAAAAATATATATATATATATAAAAGCAAACAGTCTTTAGCATGGGAAGAACACCAGATACACACAAACACACACTCCCCCAATTTAGTAGGACACACTTCAACAGATACTCAAGCTAGCAAGCAGCACAAGACAGCTCTCTTGGAATGTCTCATGAGAAGAAACTAAAAGTCATCATGACTTGTATGGTATTGATTTGGATGCCAAAAGTGAATTTTGCCAACTCTACTCCTACTCATTTAATACATTTTGCACAAACAGTGACCTGATGAACAATAAGTACATTTAACCCTTTTCATACTGGTCCTACTCTGGCAAATTGACTTCAGATTTAGCAGAAGAACATGAGTCTTGTCAAGACCACTGCCCATTCCCCTAGTACCACAGAATCTTAAAAGTGTTTGACTTATGTATTTTTGTGACTTGAGCTACAAAATTACAAAAAAGAACGAACCTAATGGTAAATGACACATATAGCAACAAAGCTTCCTTTTTTCTTAAGGTTTTGACAGCCAAGCTTTCCTTGAATACTGGTCCTTTCTGGAGGTCATCTTTGACATCAGTTCAAACACATTGGGGTTTTTTTTTTAATACTACATCATAGAGCTTCCTACAATTCCTATTCCTGCTCATGTGGAATAGGCAGAAGCAGCTACAGCACATAAGCATGGGTATATCCACCAAAATGTCTTCAGAGACCCCCCCTGTGCCTCTACTTGCTTCCCCTCCATCAAAACCTCGAGTACAAAATTAATGCTGTTCTTGCCCCATTCCTAACAATTAGCTGAAAAATCACAAAATGGGAAAAGCACACAGATATTTAAGGTCAATTGTAACTATGCTGGCTGCTGAACAAGTTCCAAGGAGTGAAAAAAATCATATTGAAAAACTCCTGTACATTCTAGAAAATTTTGAGCCTTCTCCTCAACTCTTCTACTAGAGATAATTCTTTGCCCTTCTCCCTTAGGCAAAGACTATTTTAAAATCAGATCCTATTCTGAGCTCTGTGTCTACAGAATTCTGTTTCCATTTAAGCCCTGGGCTCCCTTAATTTTTTGAAGGGCTACACAAAGCAAACATTCCCTAGAGATTCTAACACTGGATGTCAACAATGGATGTCAACAATTACAAACAATTATTTGTAATTGATAACTGACCAACTACTTCTAATCCCAAAGCCTAGAATTTAGGATTAGAACAAAGTACATTTTTATTGTTTCTTTTTCTCTCTGTTCTTAAATCACTGGGGGCTACAACATGCAAAGCAGTTTGATTCTTAGACCCATTCAAAGCAGAACTCTGTTTGCCAAGGCAAATTCTAAGAATCTTTACCCAATTCACTTCAAACTTTTCCTGACAAACTGCCCATATACTTCAAAATTGGCAGGGTAAATCTGAAAATATAAGGGTGCATTGTGGAATCTGGAAATAAAAATAAGGATCAAGTTTATTATTGGAAAAAATTTCTTATCCTTTATTGAAACAACTATTCACATGCCACGGTAGAGCAACATACACCATACCTCCTTCAGTTCTCCTTTGCTCATGTTATCCAGATGTATTTTGGTCCAATATTTGTCCAAAAGTGCAGCATGGCTGCTTTGCTGCCTGTACCAACCCCCACCACAACTGAATATCCTGCATGAAAACAGCATGAAGAAACACGAAGAATATTGTGTCTTGTTGAATAATTCAACATTTTTAGTACATTCCTGAGCATCTAAGAACATGCTACATACTGCTGCTACAGCATAATGTACCTGCATAGATCATCCCCTGTTTGCCTGTCATGTATCCTACCTTGCCTATCTCTATTTTTCAAATTATCTGTCCTTTTATCACAATGGTTTTCCCTCTGCAGTACAAAATCTCCTGAGATACTTGCAGAAAACACAACCAACGATACAGTCTATCAGAAGCAACAGACAGAATCCTTTGTAAAGGACTGAAGCAGCCTGCTAAGTATCTTCCAGAGGTCCTAAAGGATCTGTGCTCTATGGCAGAGATGCAGGAAAAACATCTTCAATCCCTCTCCCCTCAGTAGTCCTTACAATTCCTTATAATTTTTCTTCTTTCTTCAGGCTCACAACCCATTCCATCATATATATTGTTTATTTTAGTTTCTTTTCACTGCACAATTAGCTATGCAGCCATGCATTATATATGTCCACTGTGGAAGTAGACTTGCATATACAAAGCATTAGATACTGGTTCTGTGGTTTTGTTTTTATTTTCCAGTGTTTCTCTAATTTGGTTGGATTTTTTTGTTGTTTGTTTGATTGGGGGTTTTTTTGTTGCTTTTCCTGGGTTTTTTTGTTTGATTGCTTGGTTTTGGTTTGGTTTTTGCGTGGAATTGTTTTGTTGCTGTGGTTTTGATTTTACTGTAAGGGTTTGGGGATTTTTTTGGTATATTTTGGTTTGTTTGTTTTTTTTAAAATAATATTGTACAGCTGGAAAGTGTAACACATTTATTACTGTGCTCAAACTAGCCCAAGGGAAACTATAATTTGCTGCTATAGAAATTGTTGACGAAGTATATAAAGGAAGAAAATCCCAGGAAATGAGGCAACCAAAAGAGAGTTCAATCCAGAAGACTCAATTCTGGAAAAAATAGATCAGATAAATCAAAGAGAACAAATTTATGGAAGAAAGACAAAGGTAGGAAAATTTGTTAAAGGCTCTGAAGAAAACTAAAAAATATTTTGAAAACCATGTAATCACCGCCCTTCTAGATATCCTAACCGTTAATCTTGATACAAAATTACATCTTAATATACAAGACTTTTTGACATACAATGCATGAGCCATGGCTACAATGAAACTATCAAGGTTTTCATCTTTTTCTGGTTAGAAAACATTAAACTTGTCTATACTGACACAAGACTCACAAATCAGATTTTTTCCTTCTATTTCTTTTTTCATGATTCCCAAAATAAAATAACTTTATTTTACTGTAGATACAGGATTCAGTTAACACTACTCATGAAATACTTAAAAATTATCTTCCAGGGAACACAAGTATAGAACTGCCAAAGGAAGTGTCATAAAAAAAAAGCCCAAAACATAGAAAACTAATCATTCAGTAGTCAGACTACCAACTACCCCAAACTCAGAAAAACATGACACATTTTACACAGGTGCTGTTAAAACTAGCAGGTCAAAATACCTTCTGAATATCAATCATAAACATTCGCTCACACAGTAATTGCTGAGAGTGACATTTGGGTTTGGTGAGGGGTTGGTTAATTGGGGTTCACCCCATTCCTTCAACCTTGAAGTGACTTTTCTGTACAAAGACTGGATTTATGCAGCAGTAATACAATGTTAATGTGAAGTGAAAAAATTACTGTCACATCTTCTATGCCTTCTATTGCTTGCTAATTGCAAATTGCTAAAATACTCCTACCTGAGTAGCTTGCACTTCCTGTTTTGCATGTAAAAATAGGATATCCATGCTCTTAGCCTCATTTAATGCTACAAGCCTACCTCCTGGTTGCAAAAAACTGAAATCCTGTAGCTACTTTTAAGCAGTCACCACGACCAGGAATCAGCAACTCTCTTTTTTCCAGAAGAGGAATCAACACAGAGATCTGGAAAAGAGAAGAAAATTCATAAAATTATTTTTTGGTGAAACTGTAACAGAGCATACACATCCACACTGCTTTCACACTTGAGATGTGTTATGGTTTGAGCTGGCAGGCAGCTAAATATCATGCAGCCACTTGCTCACTCTTCCCCTGCCCCTGGAAAGGTAGAGAGATTTGGGAGCTGAAAACAGGAAGTATATTAAAACCATACTGCTTGATGTAACAACACATTTTAACAACCAAGCTTGAGGGAAGAAACACGTAAGAAAAAAATAAAATTATAAAAAAAAATGCAAAAACCCCACAACACTAAAAAACCCAACTTATTTACAGCACCACTTTATTACAGTGTAGATATTCTGAGGTGTTTGGAACCACATTTGTTTTTAGATGTTAGAAGATAATTTAAAAGACAAGACAGCTCATTTTCAGTGTCAAGTCAAATCTTCAGAGTGAAACTTAAAATCAGCAACAGTGTCATGACTACTCTAAAATGACAAAAAACTAATGCATCGTGCTAATATGTGAACAAAGACAAGTTAATTCTTTCTCTGTTAAGGAGACACTATTTTCAGCATGATGCTGCAAATCTCATAATGATTAGACTCCAAAAATTGCTAGTGTAGGCCTCACAAGCAGCACAGGAAGCAAACAGAAGCCTACATACCACATCCAGAGGAGCATAATCAATATCCTCCAGAAGTATCCAATGCCCTTTGGTAACAGCTTGTGTCAAGGTTCCAGGCTGCCATACAAACTCCCCTGGTAGATCTGTACAACGATACATACCAAGCAGGGTCTGTGGAAGAAACAATCAGTAAATAAGAAACCTGTTCATTACATGCCTTAAGAACTCACAAAAATGACTTAAGTTGGTGTATTAGTAACACTGACTTAGCCTTCATGTTACTAAACAACCCATCTGGTAATCTGTGCCCAGTATTATGCTTTTTTCAATAAAGAAGAGAAAGTTTCACTCCTCCACATTTAACTGAAGCATAGTAATTAAAATGAACCGGGTAATTAGAAGTGAATTTACATAGCAGTGCCACCAGAGTTAACAATCAACAGGCTGACATACAAAACTAGGGTTTCACTGAACTTAAGTTTACATTTCTGAAAGTCTGTAATTAAGTGAGTAAGAGGGACTGTAAAGCAAATGATCAGAGGATACAAAACGAATTGGATATTGTTCCTCTTCCATGTTTAGGCACTTCCTAAATAATTAAGTTTATGGTTCCACTAACATATATTTTGTACTCCAAATTTTATCACCTTTTCTTAGTGTTAGTCTTACGTATGTAAGATTGCAGAACAGTGCTGAGATGTGATATGGTGATATCAGTAGTTTGATGCAAATAAGGAAGGTGCTTACAGATGGTAACAAAAACTATCAGACAGCACTTCTTGTAGATACTATCTGGGAAAACTAGAGTACAGATTGAGTCAAACAACATAAACCAAGCCAAGCTCTAAATTTATATATGCAGAACCAGAGGAATGTGAAATTAGCCTCTCCTCTGGTTTGATCTCTACAGTTAGATCCCTACTATGCAAGTGCAAGTGTCCTCAACATCACAGGACCTTACTTCATCTCACCTTTACCAAAAAACCTGAGACAAGATTAAACTGACATTAGCTCACTTAAACTGAAATAAAACTGTTCATAGTACATTTGGTACTAGCTTGAGTTATTTCAGAATTATTTTTTTTTTTCAATACAAATTCAATTTTTTTCATTAGAAACAAGAATAGAGCTCTTCCACAAAGAAAAATCCCTGATAAAACATAATTTGAATGAAAAATATACAACACAATTATGCATAGAATTTAAAACCTACTGAAGCTCAACTCTGACTTTTCCTCACATTTATTTATTCTCATCAATAATAAGGAGTACTACAGAGTTGGAGTTTCTGGAGTATTTGGGTATAGAATTAAACATTATCATACTAGAAAAATTAAGTCCATACTTTACATAAAAATTAAAAAGTCTGATCATCCAACCATAAAATGAATTCATTAGTTACCTTACTATCAGTTTGATCCCCAAGCTGGACTTTCAAAATCTGAGGAGGCTTTGCTCTTCCTGTAACAGCTGCTAAATATTCAATTAAAGAAGTTTTGCCACATCCTATTGGTCCTTCTAACAAAACAGGACTCTGATATGCTACAGCCATAGCAAGGTTTTGAAGATTTGTGAAGGCAGATTCAACCAAAACAAAACTGCTGGTGTTGTTCTCCTGTTCAAAAATAAAACTTGAGTTATTGCATTGAAATTGTTATTTTTTTTTACAGGTTATACAGAACAATTAGGGAAGTTGAGTCTGACAACTAGAAAATTTTGGTCTACAAACCTGTCAACACGTATCAAACAAGACAAAAGGTTCTGAAGCTATATTTAATGACATATTAAAATTTATTTAATCAGAAACCTTTTATAAATGAAACACTTAATAAAGTATATGTACAATTTGTTTTGACTGGGAGTTCACACCAAGTTGTCAGTAAAGACATAGTAACTATTCAATTGTAACAGATGTCAATCAAACATAATTTGCAATATAAGTGAAATCAAGTAGTCAAAATGGATCCAAATTACAAGACAAATCAAACAATAATTAAAGACTCAGATGATGCAAGTATGAATACTAACTGTTGTATTTACTTCTCTACACACATTAAACTCAGTGCCTGAAAAAAAGAAGAGGTAAATTCAGTCACATTTTAATTTTATTCAAAATGTAACTAATATAGCTTATTGAATGGTAATTAACCAGCACCACAGACACTCTCTGAATATTTTTACGCTCCTCCAGTCACTTTTATACTGTATACAGCACAAAAATTAGTGCTTTCTTCCAAAAAATTAGATTACATAGTGCACAGAAGTAAGTGTCTTGTATTTTGAAGTTCCACCTTCTTTTCAGATATAGTTTCATGTACTTCTATGGTAATAATGCTAGTTCTGAAGCATAGTCTTTTTCCCTCACAGTTTGCTCCTGCCTCTTGATCAGACCTCCTGAGCTGTAACTGGAACCTCCCCAGTGTAAGTGGAACTACATTGTATACCAGACCAGTGAAATACCTGTGAATATTAAATAAAATTAAAAAAAAGCATGCCTTTTTGGGTAGTTTTCTCCTCCCACACAGCCAGAGTATCCTCTCAGCAATTCAGTTCATAGCATGGCCTAGCTACAGCAGTAAGGACACTGGTACAGGATTAATAATCTCCTTACACAGCTCTACAGTTTCCCCTCCTGCAATGAATTTCAGGTCATACCCTCATATTAAAAACAAAACAACACACACACAAAAAAAAAAAAAAAAAAAAAAAAAGCAAAAAAAAAAAAAAGCTAGACTACAACAAATTCAACTGCAGAAGTTGCAGGACATGGGGAGGGTGGAGGACCTTAGGAGGAAACTACTCTTGCTTTGTCTCTGCTACTCAAAAATATTCTTGACATTGGCAGTCTTCATTCATTTTCTTTGTCCTTCATATGAAGATCAGTGTTGTAAAATTCTGCAGAAATGCTCACCTACGAGCAAAAACTGATAAAATGCTTGCTTACTTCTTTCCCATTTTTCTGCCTTCTAAAAGATTAAGTAGCAGCCTTTTTTAAGGCAAGAAATAAAAACATATTTGGAGAAAGGCTGTTCATAAGATGTTTATATAGCATAAAAAACTACTTCATGCAGGTAACTGTGCATGATTCTGTAATTGTGCCAGATTCTGGCTTTTCTCTCAGCTATGGAATATCACCATAGCTTGGACTGGAGATAATATGTAAGGCTGAGTATTCTTGTGCAGTATGTTCATAAGAATCACTATAGGAAGGTAAAATGAACAGCAGTATTAAGCCTTCACTGCTTCATTCCACTGCAGAGCTTCTTCATAGTACCTGTATTATACAACACTAGCTTACAGCACACATCAAGAAAGCTAAAGATACACACATTTCCTGTAATATCCTAATGCTCTTTAAGCTGGAAATAAAGTCAGTTTAAGGATTCTTTACAAAAAGTACAGACTTAACCCTGGGCTACATACCTGGTCTTCAGAAACAAGCTGTAGCCTAGGCAGCACAATACCACACACAGCTACTACATTCGCAGAAAGATCCCCTGATACAATATGTCCTTGTGTATATTGCAGTTCTTTCTCCTTTTGCCAGAACGAGGAGTCTGGATTGGCTAAAACAAGAGCTTGTTCCACATTCTGCAGCTGAGATTCTTCTAGCAGCCTGTAAAATCCATGTTTATTAAGTCAACTGAAAGTCATCAACCAAACCAAACAGTGTTCAAGATTTTAAGAAGTTCTTACTTTAGTCTGAAATGTATCAGTTCCTCAGGATTAAATATCTTCTTCAGGAAAGATAATCTATGCTCATCGTTCATGCATGTAACCAGAGCAAGACAGTTTGAAGTATACCTAAAAATAATATTTCAAACAAAATATGTAAAACACAGCCTTATGAAACTTAGTTTGACAACTGTCAGTTGCAAACCAAAATATCAAGTTTGGAAAACCATCCACAAACTTCCTTCATAGGCATTATTTTGGTGCTATGCTTAACATTCTTTATAGAGAAATACCTCAGAATTGAGAAAAGCAATTCTACCAGGGTATACTTTTTACTTTATAAAGGACCTAGTTAACAATTCTCTGAAGGACTGAATAAGAATTCAACAGAAATATAATAAAGGAAAGCACTTTCCCAAATAAATGAAGGTAACTTATAAAACAATGAAAATCACGTTTTCATTGCGAGGTCTTTTGCTCTGCTATTTCCCTTTCAAAATTCCTTTCTATTTCATGCTATTTCTAATATAACACTAACACAATAAACCCAGGAATCAGTGCCAAAAGAAGCCAACACCTCCCAAGTCTTGACTTTATTATACATGAAGCTGTCTTGCAACAAAAGGATATTTAATACGTATCATAAAACACCTTTTAACCACAGAGGGGTATTAAAAAAAGAACTGCCAGAAGAGGATTGGTTCAGGACAAAATTTAAAAGTCAGCTTATACACTTACTCTGTATTTTCAGCTGAACATAGAATCATAGAGAATTAGCTTTCCTCGTGTACTTATCATAGAATCATAGAATTGGCTGGGTTGGAAGGGACCTCAGAGATCATCAAGTCCAACCCTTGATCCACTATTGCTGCAGTTACCAGACCATGGCACTGAGTGCCACATCCAGTCTCTTGTTAAATGTCTCCAGGGATGGAGAATCCACTACTTCCCAAGTAAACCAATTCCAGTCAATGAATCAGAAATTCTTTTCTTTTTCAAGACTAAGTGCATGTCATCCTGAGGAGCTTCATAAAGGGCTGATAGATTTGACAACACTCTGGTTCCTGCCCTTCCTAAGTTATACCACTTATTTTAGAGTTATGCATTACTACCATAATTCTGTATTTAGGTTTGGAAAAAATGAAGACTATTGAAGACCTTTTCTTAACTAAATAAAAGGCACAATAAATAGTCACATAAAGTAATCATATGACTAGATTGAAGTCCTGAAGGCAGATACCTAACATACTCTGTACAGGCAAAGTCTTCAACAAGGCTGATTAGGAAGGAAAGCTTAAATAAGCCAAGCTTTACAGTGGCTGAGATGCCTATATACAAGCAATAGAAAAAAAACCAAAACTCACTAACAGTGTACCAAAACAGAATTGTTAATGTATCACTGTAATATAATCTCGAGTGCAAGTTGATTCATCTCTGCTATTTCCTAAGATATGCTATAATGCATGCAATAGAGATTAGAGAAGAGGTGAAGTGATAAATAATTCAACATCTCCCATGTATCATATCCAACTTTGGTAAACAGAAGTTATTTGAAAAAATTCTCCAGACCATAGTTTGAAGCTAAGAGCTAGTCTAAGTTTCACTCTGTAATAGGATCACTACAGCTGTCCACAGATCAGGTAAGAGGAACAGGTACAGATACCACTTGTACAGATTTTTCTGGTACTATTTGAAGATTCTTTTCCCCTTCCCATGTGAACGTTTTCTAATTCAATTCAAGATAGAGATATATATTCCCAATGAAGAAGATGTGGGAGTTTTAACTTACCAACGGACTAAAGTGTCATGACTCCTTAGGAGTGGAATGCACACACTCCAGTCCCATAATTCCCGAAAAACTGATTGTTCCTTCTGTAAAAATCTATAGGCTGCTTCCATGAGGTCCCGTAACTTCATTCGTCTGCGCCCATATCGGACGGTGTTTGCATCTGAGCTCTCCAGGAAAAGCCTCTGGAAAACTGGTGATGTGTTCTTAAAATATCTTAAAGCAAATCTTTAGGAGAGAGAAAGAAAGAAATGGAACAGAGACATCTAAGCCAGAGGAAAAGAAAACAGCCACTAATACAAACATCAAGACACAAGTCCTGAGACAGTAACTGACTGTATGCTGAGAACTTGATAGAACATTTAATTTTGTCCACACTTGAGACAGACAACTACTTCAGCAATCAGCTGACAACAGATATTTTACCATATTAGAAAGCATTAATTATTACTAGGGGGAAACATTATCACCTCTGGTGATATCTCTTCAATTGCTCTTATTTATTGAGTAATTAGCACTGATTCTTACTCATGTAACTGTATTATTACTGGCCTATTATATTAACTGGCCTACAGGTCAAACCTTCAGTGCAGAGATTTTGGTTGAGAGCAATCTTCATGACAGCTGCCTTGCTCTTCTTTTAATCATTAAGATGAAAATCACATTAAATCTTGCAACACAATTTGAGCACAACAAGCTGTGCATAAGACTCACGTTATCTAATACCATTCTTTCAACTCAAAACACAACAAAAATCATAAATAACACCATCAGTGAACACTGACAACCACAACTCCCTAAGCTGGAACATGGCACTAAGAGACATCCCACTACTCACGGCAAAACATCAGGGTGGTCAGCAACCAACTTGCTCATTGCTACAGACAGCCTTTCGTGCCGATCATGGTTGAGTTGGCCACCAGCTCTGATGGATTCTGCATTTCTTTCCAACAAATCCAACAAGATTGGCCGAGCCTGACGGCCAACCAGTAGAGTACACTCTTTGTCCAGTAAGAGCTGTGCTAAAATATCGAGGATGCATTGCCGGTCCTGCGGAGTCCAAACCTGCAGGAATGGAAAGTAAGAACAGGTTTAAATGTGAAATTATTCCAACTTTCAGCTCCAGAGCTATTCATGAGGGATTCACAGTTAATCTTGCAGGAATAAATTTTCAAAAAAACCCATAAGGGATCTAAAATCCCCGAAGGAAGCACTCACTTGACACACCTCTCCACATTTACCAAAACTGGGAAAGAGAATGAGTGACATGAGGAATGACATACTGAATAGGAATTACAAAAAAGGTCTCAAAATCCTAGATTATATTTTACAGCTGAAAGATAAAGCAAATATTTAAGTATTTCTTAAAGAAAAAGTTGGGCAAATGTTGTACCAACTAACACATCTTTGTTAATGTAATTCCCATTGGTTTCAACAGTTCAGTCTCAGGAGAGCCCCAAAACACTAATGAATTTAAGTTCTTTTAAAAAGTTTGAATTGCACCATGTTCACAATCTCTTTCCAAAACAAGAAACACTCAGTCAAGCACGATCACAGCCTTATTTCCATACTTCTGATAGCCATTTGAACAAGCAATGTTCTTGACAACAAGCAGCATGTATTTGCAGTTCTGAAGTAGAGATTTTTTTCCCCTCATTTTTATATTTCTCATGGTCCTTCAGCACAAAACAAAATACCAGGCTTTAAAATAGATGAAAATCATATTCAAACCTACTAGAAAACAAAAGAAAGGAAAAGCCTACAAAACCCCACACCCACTTTCACATGCCCCCTAACCCATCTATATTTTTTACACCCATTTCTTGTGTCTTCGGCTTAAATTCCTCTGGTCTTTGAGCTCATGTCATTTTCCAAGTATCTCGTTGCTTTCATGATGTTTAGCATATAATGCAGTATAATTTTGGTTTGTGAAAAATTAGGATTATGAGTTTGCACTGTAGTCCCTTTGATGTTACACTATCCCCTCCCTTGTCAAGTGATCCCTTATCCTATCAAGACAATTTTTCTTTCTTGGCAAACAGTCAAAAATACAGCTAGGCAAGGTAGCTTTCCAAACAAACCAAGTGTTAACTAAATTCCTACAGAAATATTCTGTGACTTAGGTAGTCTTTTGTTTGAGCAACATGTGCAGCCAATTTCTGCTTCTTCTAGACTTTTGTTACCCAGGTAAAACCTGCTCACAGATGGGATGGCTTCATTGTGACAAGAGAAACAAACTGCAGAAAGGTCTCACACATCACTTTTGAAAGGGTCACCTCTTAAGGTTATACCACTGTTGACATCCTTATAGGATATATGCAACCCTGTTCAAGATCATCTGGTCTCCTTCTGAAGGTGACAAAAAACCATTCATTCCCTAACAGCACTTAAGAAATCAGGGAAACTGAAGTATATACACTACCAACACCAAAACCATCCCATTAACTGCAAGCAGTTTGTTACATGCTTTATGTTTACTTTTACAAAGCTTGAGTTTATCTTCTCATCTATCAGAGCAGCATCAAAATTAATTTTCTGAAATGGAAGGTGAGGTCTGCATTCACCACAGAGCAAGTAAGACTCTTCATTACAGAGGACCAGGTTTTGAGTGGCAAAATAGTTGACAAGCTGCTGTCAGCATCTGGTTTCCAAATCAATTACATTTTTGGCTACTCAAACATGGCACAATGGGGTGCTTCATTTATTAACCAGGGCTTTCACTATCAAATAAAAGGGAGCAGTTAACAATAAAATAGTAAATAAATTGTGTAACTGAGTCAGTAAAATTCAGTAGATATATATAACTACTGTGCAACAAATCCATTCCATTAGCAATTTTGTGAGAGCAAGTGGTTCTTTAATCACTGTGTGTAGTACCCTTAGGACACATATAAATAAAACTGTTCAAAAATCCCAGTGACAACATCCTCGTCCTGCAAAGAGACTGCCTGTTAGATTTCAGAGCCTTTCAGAGTCTAAATTTAAAATTTTATGGAAAATAAGAATACTGTCAGAGGAACTTTTAAACTAAAGGTGGCCTGTCAATCCAACAGCAAAAGACAGCCCATCTGTAAGTCTTTAATTCCAGTGATCAAAACTGAGATTGTAAGTCTGTGCCCGAGGTTCCAAACAGCTGCTTTAAGGAAGCATCACAAAAGTCCCTCCAAATACAGAATATATACACAAAAGATGTGTATAAAAAAAAAAAAAAAAACAAAACAGAGAAGCCCAGTGAGGAGTGAGACCTGGAGTCAAACATGATCTCAGCTGCTCCTCAAAGGAGACTGTGAAGCTATGGATACCCCACTTGGAGCAGGTTCCTGGAAGGACCTGGAGCCCCATGGAGGGGAGGAGGAGCCCATGCTGGAGCAGGTTTGCTGGCAGGATTTGTCATCCCTTGGGGGACCCGCTCTGATCCAAATTAATCCTTCTTCCAATGGGTGGGAAAGCAGAAGGGGTTTTCCATATCAGCACACTCACTAGGTTCAGGGTAAGAAAAGTAACCAAAAGGTGCAGCTTGGCCTTGGGAATACACAAGAATAGAGAGAATAGGAGCACTCTTCTTGGCAGCTGTGCATTTTGCTAAGATAAAGCCAAACATGAGCCTGCACTCTTCTTAGATTGGTGCATTTACTAACAAAGTGTCTCCCAAAAATCACAGCTCGTAAAAAAATAGAAGCAGAAGGGGATGAGAATACACTACAGGATGGAAACAAAAGTGCAACATACCTTCCCTTATTTATAATGCTACATGACGTAAAGCCTAATTAATCTTTCAAATAAAAAGATGAAGTAATATTTTAGAAAAAAAACAAAACAACACACAACAGTCTGCCTTAGTTGCCAGGAGAGTAGGACATTTTTCTGACAGCCAAAGAGTAGCTGGGTGTAACTTGGGACAGCTACGTCAGCTCTTTTTTCCTACATTTATTTAAAAAGAGGAATAGAGGCACTTCTCAACCTCAAATGTTAACACTGAATGGCTATAAATAAGAGCTGGGAGATATTATTAAAAAGACTTCTTATTCCTGTGTAGAAAAAAGGCAAAATAGAGGATGTCAAGTTAAAACACAAGCAGAACAGAACTGGAGATACCGAATGGTCGGCTCAAGTTCTCCAGTTCACTTCAGATGGCTCCATTAAATAGAGGACATATCCAAAAAAATCAGGCTTCTTGATCTATATCTTTCCATATATGCACAGTGGTGGATGTAAAGAGCAGAAATGAATAAAGATATTTTTGCACTGGAGTGCCACTCCTGCTAGCACTTTAATTTTTCCCATTAATTACTTCTCTACTGAAAATACACCAGCACAGGAAACCAAAATACATGCATTTGTGCAAGACCTGCATTTGGAATTTTATGCAGGAAGACAGTCTGATTCAAACAGCCTTTGGTTACACACAGAACCAAAAGCACATTGCAGTAGTTTGTCAAGCTGTTCTACTTAGAGTTTGCTTAAATTATCCAAAAAATAGAAAGGCAGGAAGCAAAGACTGTTTTAAAGAGCTTTCCATCCCATTTTCCTCATTAAGAACAGACCTTTGCACATTTAATTATATATATATATATATATATACTCTACAGAAAAGGCTCCATTTCTATTACATACTGAAGCAGAGGGAGCAAGACCACCACATAAACAGTGCATTACTCTGAATCTCAAAAGACTGCTCCTTACCTAGCAGTTGCAGGCAGGTTCCATTTTATTACAAAATACTGAAGAAATAAGTTGCCAAAAAAACACAGTGAAGCTGCAGAGCAAAAAGGGCCCTCGATCTCCAGAATTCATGTTTCCTAAGTTACATACAAAGCAACTGGGAGGGAATCAGGTACAATGACTGGAGCCAGTTGTTGTTTAGTGATAAGCTTAGCATACTCCTTGATCTGCAGCTTCCAAGCTTGCAAATAGCAATTAATTTTTCAAAAGAATGTGTCATTGTTAATTCATGTGCCATTGCAAACAATGACTCTTTAATGCAAGACTTTTAAACCTAAAATGTACCTCAAAACAGCCACCAGAAGGGAAAGGGCACAGACTCTTTCCCAGTCTCAGATCTCAGTGACTTGCTTTGGGTTCATCACTCCATCTGTCTGCTACATCACACATCATCCTCATCCCCATCTCTTCCTCAGCTGTTTCCTTCTCTTGAAGACAAGCTCTTCATCACCATTTCCCACCAATTTAGCATCAACTCTCCAACATAGGAATATACATATATATTCATGTCAATTTTGCTTTGATCCTCTGATTTGCTGTGACAGAAGAAAAAGCCATCTGTCTACCAACAGAGAACCTTGATTATCAATATGAAAGCCTTCCCTAGCTGTAACTAAGAGACAGTAACTCAGAATGAAAGCAAATATTCTGAAAAAAATACGATTTAGACTTTTCATCTTCAAACAACTGTTACATTTCCTAGACACTCAAACAGAAATGGGGATTTGAAGCTCCAAAGCGTGTACACAACTTGGGAGCTTCAAAAGCTGTATCATGACAAGTATTAATAATATAACACCTGATGTGTTAATATCATGTTAGTAGATTTCTTCAAGTATTTCAGAGAGGGAAATGAGAAATGCCTCAACACTCCTAGAAGGCAGGAGTGCTTTTCACTGTTAAGGCAGCGTGAAACCAGTGAAAATATCACTGTGATAAAAAAAAAAAAGTAAGCAGACCCTAAAAAATCCAGTCCTCTGTCTTTCTACCCGACGTGCTGTTTTAATGCCACTAAATACATGTAACCAGCACCAGGCTGACGCGCTGCAGTCAGGAGACGAGACGATGTCTCACTACTTGCTAACTTCTCCTCATCAGGTTTCCAGAGTCACTTTAACGGGAGATACTGAAAATTTTAACAGCGGGGTTAAACTCTCCCTGGGAAAGCACAGAAGGAGAAGGAGAGGGAGATCGGAGCGCTGCTCCCGCTGCCCGGCCCGGCGGGTGGGGGTTCGGGGGGGTGTCCAGGCGGGGCGGGCGGCAGATAAAGCCGTCGGGAAGCGGTAGCGATGCAGGGGGCCGGGTGATGGGGCAGCGAGACGCATCCCTTTCCTCAGCTGACCTTACGAGAGCATCCGCAGGGTGCCCGGGGGCTACCGCCCAGCCCCGCCCGCCCGCTCACCTGCTTCGCCAGGAACCGGCTCAGCTCCGCGCTGCTCTTCTCGTTCCTGCGCGCCAGCAGCTGCAGCGGCTCGGCCAGGTGGAACCGCAGGTCGGCCATCCTCCCAGCGATCCCCCCCTTCCCCCCGACCCGTGGAGCGGCGGGAGAGGGACGGGACCGGGGCCGCTCGCCCGGCCGCGGGCAACACGTGGGGAACGGGGCAGCCACGCAGCTCCAGCTTCCGCCTCCCCGGTGGCGTCACCACCCCGCGACGTCGCAGGAGAAGGGAAGCGAGAGCCCACCCCCCCGCCTCTCACGTGATGGCGGCGGCTGTGAACTACAACTCCCGGCATGCCCGGCGCGGCGCACCGCCTGCAGCGTCACGGCCGCCTGTTGCATGCCGGGAGTTGTAGTACCGAAGAAGTTCCCTTTCCCGCGGGGTACGGGGGAGCTTCTCGTGTCTCTCGCTTCTCTCGGCACCGGGAACGGGAGGCTGCGGGGTTTGCTTGGTCCTCTCCGTGCCCTGCTCCCCACTCCCCAGGGAGTTAACCGCAACTATTGAGGCAGGACTCGGCTACAGCCGGCCTGCTCAAGGGCCACAGGCCAGAGTGCTTGCCCCTTGAGCCTTCCCCATCTAGGTCACGGCAGCAGCCCGAGCCCTGACAGGACACGGTGACTGACCCCGACAGGCGGGTCAGGCTCGGCAGGTAAGGCGTCCGGCATTACGTTAGCATTTGCACGTCACCTTCCCCGGCTGCCCCGGCCGGCCCCAGCCAGCTCACGGATCTAACGATGCTTCCAGCGTGGGGGTTGCCAGCGGGCTAGCGGAGAGCAGGAGCCGGATTTCAACCTCGGGCCACCCGGGAGAGCCATCGGGGGTGCCTCACGCCCATCGCACCGCAGCAGCGGGGCACGGCCCTCTGCGCCCGAGCTCGCACCAGGTGAGACAGCGCCTCACTCCTGCCCCTGCGCTGCCCGACACGGCCCAGGCATCCTCCTGCGGCCCTTCCTATCCCCTTTCCCTCCATCACAGCCTGCACAGGGCGGCGGCGGAAGGAGCAGCGGTCTCGGCGCAGAGCTTGCGCGACCAGCAGGGTTACTTCAGGGCCAGAGCCCTCCCTCCCGTCAGGCAGGGAGGCAGGCGAAGGCGGGAGGGGGCTGGCCGGCCTCTCCCGCCCCCCCCCGGAGCCTTGTGAGGCAGCGCCACTTCCCGCGCTCGGGGCTGAGGGCCCCGGCTTGGCCCGGGACCAGGACCTGGACCCGGTGTCGGGGAGGGGGCGGGGCGGTGGCCAAAGGGGGTGTGGCGCGGCTGTCTCGCGCTCCTCGCTTTGGCGCCAACTGCTTCGGGCCGGGGGGGCGGGTCCTGCTGACGTCACGGCCGGGGACGTGCAGTGCGTCTCCCGCCGTTGGCTGTGGCGGCCCCAAGCCCCGCCCCCTCGGCGCCCGGCCTGCGGGATCGGCGGCGGCGGCGGGGAGGTGCGGGGTGTCGGGACCCGGGGAGCGGCGGGGTGTCGGGAGCCCGGGGGGACGGGCCGCGGCGCGGCGGCCGACCGGTGAGTGAGGGCGAGCGAGGCCTTTCTGCTCCCTTCCGTATCTTCCGCTCCTCCGGGCCCGATGCGGGGCTCGGCGGCGCCTCGCCCCGCGCGAGTGCCGCACCCCTCCCCCCTCCAGCCCCTGCTCCGGTCCCGCCGCCCGGTTCGGCCCGTTCTGGCCTTGTCCACTCCCGGGGGCTCCAGGCGCCCTGCTGGCCCCTTCCCCCGGGCGCAGCTTGCCCGCCCCGGCCTGCCCGTGGCTGCTGCTGGGGTGCCGCTCCCGGGCCGCCATCGGTGACTCTCCCGCCCTGACCCTCGAGAGGTGCCGGGCGCTTCCGCCGTGACAGGAATTGGGGCGGGCGGGAGGGAGCCCCTTCCCGCCCGGGCAGGGAGCGTGAGGCCTGGGGAGCGGGTAGGGACCGCTGGCTCTGGGCTGGCTGCGGCTCGGCGTTACCCGGTGCCCCTTCCTGCCCCCGTACCCCAGCTCCTCCCTCTGCTCCTCCGTGCCTTGAGTTGCCCGCCGCAGCTCTCGCTTCAGAGGTGCTCATGCATCAGTGACACAACGTGTGTGCTTGTAAAGTCATCCTGCAACAGCTGCTGTGGCGGGTACTGTGCCTCCCGTCGCCAAGCATCGCTCATGCCTTGGCAGGCAAAATGTTTCTTGCCTGCTGCGGGTCTTGGCTGGCTGGATCAGACAGGGGGAACTTGCTTTTAAATGGTCACAAGAGAAGAAATTGGAATTATCAAATCAGACTAATTTGCCTGGTTCAGGTATATAGTCAGGTAATCTGTTCATAGGATGATTTCGTACAAAAATTTCCCTATAGGATCTTTATTTGAGATCCCTATAGGATCTTTATTTGAGATATATAAATAAAAAAATACAGCTGAGGATCTTCAGAATGCTTATGTACAGGACAGGTAATTTCTTACTTTTCTTGATAGAGCATTTGTTGTCCTGATGTAAGAATTTTTTCATTCTAGTATTGGACTTTGTTGAAGAGCAAGGGCCACAGGTAGCTCAGGTATTGTTTTGAGATGCCTTTGTTTTAAGATGTTCTGAAATTGTCAATTACTCTGTTATCTTCCTTCTGGTATTTTGCTCCTAGATGGGGAAGCCATAAGGAGTTTGTATCATGGCAACAGATGAGAATGGACTGGGACTGCTTGATACCCGTTATGGTGGTGAGATATGTTAGATTGCCTTCTGTTTGACAGTGAAATAACACAAGCAATCTGATGGAAATACACAGGTCCATATATAACTTTTAAATAATGGAAACAATTGAAGTTGACACCAATGAGCCTCAATTGTAATTACATGGCACAGTGTTAGTGTAAGCCATATTCCATTAGAGAGTTTGGATTTCAAGCCTTAACGTCGTACTTTGGATTTCTGATATGTTTGGAGGTGATGGCTGGAACTGGCCTCTCCTCTGTGTTTAAGCAGTTTGTAATTTACCCTTCACTACATCCTAAAGAAGTGTGTATTTGGACATGTTAGGAGGTTTGCTCCTTTGCTGTTCCTCTGTAAGAGCAAAAGCACTATCATCTGATATACTATCAGCAGTCAGGGTACTCTAATATTATTTCCAGCTTTGCAGGTGGCTGATCACATGTTTTTGTGATCCCCAGCCTCAGGACTTTGAATGTTGGTATTCTTTGTTAAAATAATTTGTTGCAGAACTGGAGTGATTCACACAGGGGAGATGAGAATAAGAGTGATTGGAAAAAGACATGAAGAGACCGAAAAGATCCAGATTAAAATACTGTTCCATGACCAATTAGTGTGTGACTAGATGGCAATCTTAAACAAAATAATTTGAATTATGATAGACTATTACAGTACTTTGATGTGAAATGTTTCCTTTAACAGTAGTGTCTTTCTCATACTAATTCTTTTATTTTTGTTTGAGTCATATAATTTCCTTATTCAGTGTATTATAGGAAACACTTTCAAATTCAGTTCCAGTTGACATAGTCTATAATTTTCAACTTTATTTGTATTTAAAGCCATATAATTTGTCTCATGTACATGTAATATTTAGGAATTGATCTTGCAAGATTGTCTTTGCTCCCTGGTGACTAAAGATCTTCTCTGCACACTAGCAGTAACTGCTTGGTAAAATTTTCTTGTCTTTTACTAGTCTGGGCTTGTAGTTTCACTACTTACTGATCTAGGATTATAGCTACACTTATCTTATGGGAAAGGTAGAGGTTGGAATTCAGTAATTGTTCACTTTGGCTTTTTTTATTTTTTCCCTCTTTTTGGCTTTAGTTGGGGCTTCTCCCTTCAAGGAGGGTGATGAGAGCTCAGTGGATATATATGATGGCCTGGACAATGGTTTGACAGTTCCTGGTAGGTTGATTGTATCTTGGTGCTTGGCTGAAATTGTTGTAGTGTCTTCTTTGGCTGGTTTCAAGTAAAACAACATTTAGCTTGAAGTTTACATTTCCCTGGTGTAGCATATATTTCAGCAAGTTCCTTGCTTAAATGCAAGAGATTTATGTTAAAACTCTGTAGAATACAGAGGAGAATTACTAAATCTTTTTCTTTATTTATTTGATTTTCTTTTACAGACAATTCTGCTCCAAATTCTACACCAGCTGCAAACGGCTTAAATTTGTTTGATGAGTTGTTAATTGAAGAAGGGACTGCAAAGGAAGCATCTTACAATGAGGTGTGTATTCATGTGAAAAAAACAATTCTAGTGTTTTGGGGTTTTTTTGGTCCAAGTTTCCATGTGTAAATTGCAAAAAAAAAAATGTCACTATGTTCACATTGTTGGACAAATAGGGAAATGGTTTTTAAATAAAGAAGTTACAACAAGAATGTGCTAATAAACTGTCAGGTTAATGGTTCATCAGAGTAAGTGAATCTCTTAGTGATGTGGCCTGTACTCCATTAACATACTTTGCCTGCAGTTAGTGTATAAGCTAACTTATGGGAAAATGTACTGTCATTTCCTTCTATTTAAATGTATGTTCAGATGTCTGACACGAAGCTGGTCTTGACATTTCTCTCAACAAATTTTACCAGGCTAAAAGACATAGGTCATTGATTAATCTTAGGTGTCCCTAGATTTTGTCCTTGAGACTGAAGACAGCCATGCAGTAGATAACCACTCCAGGCAAATCAGCAGAACAGTTACTGATGTAGCATCACTTATCCTGGTCCACAAGACACATCTTAACTACAAACTTGAGATTTGGAGTAAAAGGGAAAGACATCCACAGATATAATTCCCTATAGAAGCAGGAACAAAACCTTTGGGAGCCTACTAAGTGATGAAGTGTCACTTTGAAAGTTTAAAAGTATTTGACTGTCAAGTATGACAACAGGGAAGTTGTCCATTCTCCTGTAATAGTTTTGTCACCATCCCCTTTTAAAGAAGGGCTCATGCCAAATGTGTTTTATTTAATTTTGTAATCTCAACAGGAGCATGTCCTTTGCGGTCTATTTTTGCAGACCAGGTTTGTTAGTAGTAACTTTTTGTTGTGTTTTTCCTTACCTGTTTTGTATTTTATAAAATTTTACAAGTCCTCATCTGTAGGGGTCTGGGTACTCCTGCTCTCCTGATAATTGTGTCTTTGATTTCACAATAATGTGGCTCCTGTTACTCTGTAGCCTATTACTGTTTGGCAAGCACATGTAGATTTCCTCTTACCTGAGTGTTTGTGATGTTTTAGATACTTGTATACCTGTTGGAGCATATTGAAACTTTTTTGTTTTAATATGGCTTTAATGTGTAAATTTTGAAAAAATCCAGAGCTTTGTAATGCATAATGCTGTATTAACTAAACAAACCTAGAGGAGTAACTTTTCTATGTAATAAAGTCCACTCTGTGAATTTTCTCTTTGACAGTTGCAGGCCGAATATGGAAAATGTCAGCAGCAAATTAAAGAGCTGATGAAGAAGTTTAAGGAAATACAGGCACAGGTACTGTAGTTCAAAGGGCAGCACTGTCAAGATTGATGTAAAGCAAACTGAGTATTTCTTTGAGAGAGTTAATTTCATATGTTTCCAAAATTAATCCATTGTGTGGATGGTTTGTGAAGCACCTCTAAGTGCTAGGAGGTAGTTTTGCCTAGTGTAGTCACCAGGATAGCCTGCTGACAAAGCCAGTGGGTAAACTCACTTGTTTCACTACAATGCATGCAGTAAGACTTTAGTTGCTTAAAAGCTATTTTCTATCTAGTGTCCCCATGCTGTGCCATTTGGTATCGTGAGATTACCTTAGAAGCATTAAGTCCCAAAGGTTCTATTCTCTGCTAAGCAGCTCCTACCCTGTGACACTTCTGTAATGTTTTCTGCAAAATTTGTCTGCAAGAGCAAGAACAGGAAAGCAGCAAATTGAGTAAAAGAATGAAGCAAAAGGTTGTAGTAATACTTTTTGGTTTTTATTTTTTTCATTACTTGGTTTATGGTATATTTGTTTTAATAAGTTGTATGCTTAGAACATCTTAAAGAGTTACCAGGACCACAAACAGCATAAATGTGAGTGATTTTTTTTAAAAAAAAGTTCCTTTGGATCTCAACAATTTTGACTTCTCCATACCAGTTTCTGTGTTCTACCATTAGTTTGCTTATGATGGGACTTTTTGTAATGGTTGTCTTGCACTGGTTTTTTTGCATGTTTGGGTACCCAAGCTAATTACCTTTTTTTTTTTTTTCTTTCCCTCTCTCCTGCTGTCTTTCTTGTGTATATTTAAAACAGAATGTCATTCTGCAGAATGAAAACCAAGCTCTCAAAAAGAATATTTCAGCACTTATCAAAACAGCAAGAGTGGAAATTAATCGTAAGGATGAAGAAATCAGTAATCTCCATCAAAGGTACAGCTGAACAGTGGGATTTAAAAACACGTGTTTTGTTTGATCATGTTTATATACTTGTAAGAAACTTTAGTGAGTAAATAAAACCAAGTAATAATATTTAGTAAATAATTGTGTGATTTAGTACTGGAACAATCCAAGGAAACAGGTATTTGGCTTTTTTTTCTTGGTGAAGTCTTTGGATTTTAATTAAGAAAATAAGAAAGAATCCAAAGGGTGACCATTTATATGAATTCTTGTTTGGTTGGTTGGTTTCTTTAATGACCAGCTCTGGGTCAGTTATTTAACTATCTTGCATGTTTTAAAGGAGGCATTATCTTACATAGTTCAGCTTCAGAACTAGCTTGTTTTATGGTCTCAGAAGTGAATTTTGTGACTGTTTTCAGACAACAAATGAAAATACATAGACTATATAATGCTTTCATAGCAAGATACAAAAGGCCTGTCTCCAGTGGAGGGGGTTAGTAGCTAGAGAATTCTTTGCCATTCCTCTGTCCTATTAATATTACTGCAAGGAGTTGAAAAAAATAAAGTATGCATGGGAAAGTAGCTGAGTGTAAGGTCTCTGAACCACTTGGAAAGAGAGCAGGGCTCACCTGCTTGTCACTTGTGTGACATCAGTCACATCATTGGTTTGTATTTCAGTTTGACCATTTGATATTTTCATGCACCAAAAATTTTGATGATGATGAAGGTGCTAGAGGCTAAATGCATATTAACTAGGAAATTATTTTTTATTAAATACATAAAATTGCCAGATGTGATCTGATGGAGACAAGGTGATGTTAACGTGTAATCCTTTCAGGTGATTTTCTTTCACAAGATAGCTCTCGTTTTCACACCTGGGTTTGGATACTTACCCTCATTAAAGAGTTCACAGGCTCATTTGCAATACCCTCATATAGTGATGAAAATTGATGAACAAAGTGTTTGATCCTATGTATTTTGGAGGCATCCATAATGGAAAAGTTATGGAGAAAGTGACACTTTTGAGGTCTTAAAAACATGTTTTGTCTGCTGCGTGGTCTATAATAAATTATCTCATCTAAGCATTCTACATATCTCTAAAGACTTCTTCTGATAGTTAATCTTTTAGGGGAATAGTTAGTGCTTGCCTGGTAAGAAAACAAACAAAAAAAACCCCAAAACTCCCACTTGGGTGTTGCTACATTCATCACACATGTATGCAGATCTAATAGCTCACCTAAGGCAAGGCAAAATCTTGTCAGTATAGTTCAAAGTTTAACAGAAGTATAGGAAAGGGTTTTGGAGTACAACAGCTGCACCATTGTTTTAGGTCAGTGTTCAGTTCACATCACTATGTCACATTTTTGGAGTAGAGCCAGTTGTATAAGCTGATTGTTATGTATTTAAGTTTGTCATCCCATAAGAAGTATTTGATTTTTATAAAGAAAAACAAAGGCTATTTCATATGGGCAATAAATATGGGATTATTTTGCAATTGAACTAATTCCTTACAGCTGGATACCAAATCAACATAGAATTCAGGCCAGAACTGAATGCCTGTGTGTAGCAGCCACTTAAGCCTTGACTGAGGCTGCATCCTGGGCTACATCAGAAGCAGTGTAACTGGACTGTTGAGGGAGGTGATTCTCCCCATCTATTCCAGTTTTGTGATACCCCCACCTGGGGTACTGTGTCCAATTCTGGATTTCTCAGCATAAGAAGGACATAAAACTTGACCTTGTCCAAAGGAGGGCCACAAAAATGGTCATCAGGCTGGAGCACCTCCCTATGAAGGAAGGCTGAAGGAAGTTGGGGGTTTTCAGCCTGGAGAAGGGGAGGCTCCAAGGTGACTTTATAGTGACTTTCCAGTATCTGAAAGGGGCCAGCAAGAAAGCTGGAGTAGGGCTTTTTGCATGGGTGTGTAGTGGGGGGACAAGAGGCAATGGTTTAAAACTCAAAGAGGGGAGATTTAGATTAGACATTAGGAGAAAGTTCTTTACTATGAGGGTGGTGAGACACTGGAGCAGGTTGCCCAGGGAAGTTGTGGATGCTCCCACCCTGGAAGTGTTCAACGCAAGGTTGGATGGGGCCTTGAGCAACCTGGTCTAGTGAGAGGTGTCCCTGCCCATGGCAGGGGCTTGGAACTAGATGATCTTTAAGGTCCTTTCCAACCCAAACCATATTATGATTCTTTGAATCTATCACTGTCTAAATAGGAGCTGGTTGTTTGCTGCCATTATTTGTTGTGGGTCTGACTTCTGTTTCTATCTGCATGGATTAGAAGCATTCATTTTAGATAGTGGAGAATATTTAATAAGGTTACCATTGCCTTTAATCGTGTCATTTTAATGAAATCCTTTGTTGAATATGGCAGAAAAGTGTCTGAGTTTTTTTGTTTGTTTTGGCTTTTGTCTGGCGAGGTAGCTTTGAGTTATATCAGTAATGAGTAACACTTCAGGCCACACAGGCTACATGGGCCCTTTTAAATTTTGCTTTTATTCTTTTCATTATGATTATGTGGTAGCAGTAGCTATGTGACTTTGAGGCTTGAGTATTGTATTTTACTGCTTATCTTCTATAGCTTGTAGCAAGTTTCAGACATGGTAGCTTATTTGCTTATTGGGTAGAGTAAGCACAATCACATAATACCTATTCTTTTTATTGCCAGTTTACTAATTAGTAAACTACCAAATTGCTCTCTATTTTTTTACTTTTTAAAATCACTAAATAATTTTTTTTCCTAAGAGAAGGCTTTCTTTATTGCCTGACACTTAAATGCTAATTTGAACTAGTGAAATTGTTAATTAGACCAAATGCAGTATTTTTTCCACAGATTATTTTTCTTTTGATGAATTATATTTGGAAAAGATGTATACAAATTATATTCTTTTACTGTGTGCTAATGGAAATTATTAAACTTCTATTTTTGTCCCAGTTTTTTTCAACTTGAATCTGAAGGGAAGTATGAAACATTTTTGTGGAGATATGGATTAATTGTAATTCATCTTAAGTTATGTTTAAGTAAGCTACTAAAAAACTAATGTATTTTTTTCTTTTTATAAACAGGCTATCAGAATTTCCCAATCATCGAAGTAATTACACCAGAACTCACCTCACGGGATTGACTAATGGAAGGTGCTTGGAGATGTGCAAAACAAAAGATTCCAAATTCAGACCTTCTGATTTAGGTGACAGTATGAAGATGGAGCACAGAATGAAAAATGACTGTTCAAAAGATCCATACCACAGTTACTCATTTCATAACACGGACAATGGGAAGTCTAGCTCTGAAAAAAGAAACACTCCAAACCTACCCAGATGTCCCCCTGAAGAGCTCTGCAGTGATGGCACTCAAATTTGTCAACCCAACTATGACCATGGCTCCAACAAGGATAGCAGAAAGGAAAGAAAAGAAATGAAAAGTAATGAACAGTACAGTAGGGGAAGTGTCAACAAATACAAAAGGGAAGTACATCAGAGCAATGGGAACAATGATACCTGTAGCAATGGTGATAGTGAAGAGGGGAATTCAGATCCTCAGCAGAAGCTGAAAACCCTTTCTGAGAAGGCTAGTAAAAAGGACTTGCAGCAAAAAAGTCAGAGCATGAGACTCAAATGCAGTCCAAGTGTAGAAAGAAGAGCAGAAAGGGGTGTTTCTTCCCGGGAGAAACAAACTACTGGTAAAGACAGATTTCAAACAAGAGGTGAATTATATGCTGATGAGAGACCACAAAATGTATTAAAAAAAGACCTTAAAGCACATGATAAAGATGAAAAGAATTCTGGCCAAAAAAATAAGCTGAACGAAAAGCTACAAGATCAATCAAGAAGGTCTGGTAGAGGGATTAGTCCACACTCCAGGAATGATCATTTGAAGAGTCTTCATGACTCACGTAAATGTCATGTGGAAGAGTCTAGAAAAGGAAAAGCCATTGACTGCAAGAGAGACAGGGGAACAAATGATCATACTTCTCGAGAAGGAAGGACTTCACCTTCTAATTCCAGCAGCAGAGAACATAAATGTGCACGCCTGAAGCTAAGTAGCAGTAGGTATGAATGGGAAACAGCACATTCCAAGTCAGAAAGACACAGAACTGAGGAAAAAAGGAAAAGGGAGAGAGAGAATCAGGATGAAAACAAGCATTTTAGAAATGAAAGGAAAGTTGCAAAAGAGATTTCTCACCAATCTGCAAAAGAATCCAAGAAAAGTACAGATGTTACAAAAAGTGAGAAAAAGAAATCCGGAGTAGATGATGTCCTAAGAGTTTCCAAAACAAAAGATGATCACATTGGGACAAAAAGCAAAGACTTAAAACTTAGCTTTATGGAAAAGCTAAATTTAACTCTTTCTCCTGCTAAGAAACAAAGTCCAATGGGTAGACTTAAAACACCTTCCGAAAATCCCTCTGATGAGGGAAGTACAGAGCTCATGCTGCAGGCAGAACTGTTGGATTCTGCCCACCCTTTGAACTGTGGTCCTATGGAACAAACCAGTTCAACACTGCAAGTTCTGAATAGTGCAGCTGAAATCAGTGTGGAACCAACACCACCTCTTTCAGCCAACTGTGAAGATGAAGCCTTGAAAGTAGCAGCAGCAGATGCAGCACAGTCTGAAGCATTGTCAGTGGTGGCAACTGATGAACTGAGCTCAGAAACTTTACCAGAGGCAGAAGTGGGTCAGGTACATTCCCAGGCTTTGCCAGAAGCAGAAGAGGTACTGGTTCTTGATGAGGTGCAGGCTGAAATGTTGTCAGAAGCAGCAGAGATTTGTGATCTGGTTGAATCAGAAGCCTTGGTAACAGCAGCTGCAGTGACAGACTCAAATCTCCCTGAATCTTTGCCCCTGGAGGTGGCAGGGGCTGTGCCAGAGTGTGAAAACTTGCCTGTGATGGTGGGAGCGATGCAGGATGAGAATGTAGTAACAGCAGAACTGGTACAATCTGAAATTGCCAATGAAAGTATGGGAGCTGCTCCAGAGTCAGCAGCAGAGAAGAAAGGAGAAGATAAAATATCTCTAGCTCCTAACACAGAAAGCTCAGTAGACCAACATGGTTCTCAAAACCTTGTCTTAAATGACTCAGAAGCAAAAAGCTCTGGTGTTCTGCAGTCCTGTGGGGTCATAGATCATGTTAGTGAAACGAAAGGGGACTCTCTAATGGAAGCAGTGAAGGATCACTTGGCTGCAGAAAATCTTGAGTGTCCTGCTGAGGAAAAGAGAATCTGCGAAATCGACATGAGTGCATCTCAGTCACTTGACAGAACTGTTTTAACTGGGAAGGATGAACCATTAGTTGATCAGAATGCTTGTGATCTGGAGCCAAGCCTAACTGAAACCAGTACTGCAGCACCTCTTGGTGGTGAGATGTATCCTAGAGCTAAAGACAGAGAAACTACCTCAGTTCCTGTTGATGATGAAAGCTCAATACTGAGCATTGATCTCAATCACTTGAGGTATATTCCAAAGGCAATCAGCCCACTGAACAGTCCAATGCGCCCTTTGGCTAAAGCACTTAAGCTGGAAAGTCCCTGCAAAGGTCTTGTGAAGAGTTACAACAAAGGTATTTGCATATATGTATGCTAATTTCTTTTTTACATAAAGCTTTAGAAGATCGATTTATGGAAAGCAGAAATTCTTTTAACTGCTTTCTCAAAAATATAAATTGTTTCTTCTTAAGCTGTTTAAGTCTCATTGGTTCATTTTCATTCACAGTGCAACCATTTGACAGTGCAGCCAAGACTGAGGCTGATTGTAGTGCTGTAAAAATTGGACTACAGACAGATGAGTGGTTTAAATAAGAGTTATGCTCTAACTTCTAAAAAGTGCATACAGGTTTATTGATTACATTTTGATCTGAGTAGATCTCATTAGGTATTTCTCTGGAATTTTAGAGGCAGAACTTAATCATGTTCTCTGAATTATAATATATCTATGAGAAAGCTGGAGAGACTACCCAAGACTTAATTTTGAGGAATGTCAGCTGAGAGTAGGCTGTGCTTTCCATCTGTTTTAATTTCAATGTGAAATATATATATGTATTTTGTAGTTGTGAGTCAGTCAGTGGGGAGAAAAGTAGAACAAATAGAACACAGGGATTTGTCATTAGTGAGATAAGAGCTAACTCCTAAAGGAAATGACAAGGAAATGAAATACAATTACATCATTCACAGGAAGAGAAAATAGATAACCCAAAGTTTAAATCTTTTAAATTGTGGGAATTCAACTCTTCCGGTAATGTACTGCTGAAACTAATAAAAAGTTTTCTTGGATGCTTATAGATTTCCTACTAGAAGAGGAATAGTAGAGTGGCATTTAAATCCTTTTTCTAATGTTTTAGACTGTAATCCTTACATCTTTTTGCTAATCCTGGTGTGGTTTACTCTGGAATTCTGTCTCTTGTGCTTGAGATAGCGACTCTCTTAAGTGTAATTAGTTTAGCAGTTTATAATTCATTTCTGGAGTAGTTCATATTTTTTGAAATAACTGGGGAAACAGGAGAGCTTTGGGATCAGAGTATATGATCAAATAAATCAAATAAAAAGTTGGGTTTTTTCCCTTTTTGTAGTGTTTCTCTGAGTCAGAGAAATCAATCCTGTCCAAAACTTGTTACTAAATTGCAAAGCAGTGATTTTCAGCTCTGAAATTAGATGCCTAGTTGTCTCTGTGATCTTACTACTCCTAGTACATGTCAAATATTCTGCATCTTAAATTGGCAGGAGGCTATTTCTTCTTTTGGTCTTGAAATTCAGTGCTTACCTTTGTACTTCTCTGCAGGACAGGAGCACATATATTAATACTATATTTTGACCACTTTCCTTTTATACTTTGGTTTGTCAAAATATTGAAGTGATTGGTTTGACAATGTGTTTATCCTTGTAAAACTGAAATGGGAGCAGTAGTGCAATGTGTTCACTTTCATAGAATCTGTATGAAGTAAACATTTTCAAAGGTTTCTTTGAAGTGTTAGTGTTAATCATGAGTTCATTTTTTTTAATGAAGATCAATTTAGATACCTTTTATCAGAGTAAATGTTTGTTAGAGGTCATTAGCAGTCTAATCTATGTGTGATTGAACATAAGAGTTTTATTAACTGGAGTGCCCAGCAAGCCTAAAATTAACTGCAAATCTTGTTAATCAATACATACACACTTCAGTGGAATTTTTGTACGATGGCAGTGAGCTTGCCTTTTTATTTTCTGTGGCATGCTGCTTTCTGGTTTTTTGTTTTTCTTAACAGAATAGCATTTGGTTTGAGTTGTAAGTAATTATTAAATACATATATTTAATAATACCTAAAAAATAGAAAACATTTAATAAACCTGTGAAACAGCGTAAGATGTTTAGCAGAAGTTTAGCTTTTTCTCTCACATCTCATTCCTGTCATTCAGGAAGATGAAATGGAGACTTTCTCCAACATTCTAGGAAAAAAGCTTTTTAGGCACTTGCACTTAATTGCAGTACTGGTAATGTTAAATACATGAAAATTTGAAATAGTAAGTTTATCATAGGTGTGGTGCCTAGTACACTTGTTTTGTAAGTCAGGTTTTTTTAAGTCTCAACCTTTTTAATAGCCCTGGAAAAGATAGTTGAATACAAATGTTAATAGATCATTTGTTCTAATTTTGTTTTTGTTGTGAAACTGCTTAAAGAAAAGACACCTATTTTATCTAAATCTTAGTCCTTAATGATGTTAAAGTTGAAATATAGCTTGTGCAGCGTTCAGGGAAACTTGTTAAAGTAAAAGGAAGATAATCAAAAGTGGTAGAAACTGTTGGATTTTTCTGTTTTCAGTTGATGTATTTGTGAGACAGATCATACGTTTTTCTGTAACGTTGAGGTCTTATTTGCCCTTTGAAGCTCAGAAAAAATCCCTTTAACCAGCAGCTGCTGGAGCAGACTTGTTATAGCTCAAACTTCCTGAGTTGTCATTAGCAGTTTCAAACAAAACAGTTGTGAGCAGTTACTTTACAGAAGAGTCTTCCAGATTTTTCTGAAAATGTCTATTTGTAATTGTACTCTTTATGGTGATTAGAAAACTGTTTTCCTTTTATAGATTTAAATCCTGAAAATACGGTTGTCATCTGTCCCTCAAAGAATCTGTCTAAGGAGGTAAACAAAGAAAATCAGAAGCCAGTTAGCATGGCTGATGAACGCTTGGAGATGGAGTCCCAGCTGAGTATCTCTTCAGATGAAATAGAAGAGGGAGAGATCATAAGTAGTGATGAAGATGAAGACAAATCTAAACCAGAAAGAGGCTCTGAAAACACAAAAAAGTCGAGACCAAAAGCAGCTCCTGAGACACGAAATTTGGCCAGCAGTCCACAAAATCAAAAGAGCAAAACTGTGCATTGCAATGAAGAGAATGGAAAATTTGTCTCTGTGCAAGTAAGTACGAAGAAGAACAGAGAGGGGCATACAAATCAAACTTTCAGATCCTCGAAGGATATGAAGAAAAATAAAACTGTGAGCATTGCTTGTCTTGAAAAAATAGTTCATGTTATTGGTGAACCTTCAAATGTACAAGAAGTCATGCAGATGCTAAGAGCTATACGAAAACAGATGAGGAAAAACTATATGAAGTTCAAGGTGCATTTCCCAGTTCAGCATTTTCACCGAATTATAGAATCTGGTATCAAAAATTTTACATCATTAATAAGATACTTGAACTTTTACAAGATGTCTACATTAGGTGAGACTTTAAAATTGCATATCTGTGACATTATAGAGTCCAAACTAAAGCAAGTTAAAAAGAATGCAATAGTGGACCGCCTTTTTGAGCAACAAGTATCTGATATGAAAAAACAGTTATGGAAATTTGTAGATGAACAGCTTGATTACTTATTTGAAAAGATAAGGAGAATGATAATAAAACTATGTGATGTGGGAAATGTGAGAAATGAGAGTGAGGAAGGCAAGTTTGAAAGAGCAGGAAAGCAAAAACACAAGATCAGTCATAAAAATGACGTGCAGAAATCTAGAAAAAAGTCCCTGAAAGCCAGTTCTCAAAAACCTGAAGAATATATCCTTTCAAAGCAAATTGTGGATTATCAGCGACCTAAGGGTCACCATGAGAAAAATAAAACAGATGCACCAAAACCCGCCTTTACAAAATGTCTTAACTCCATTGATAACACGAGGAATTCCCAAACCAAAGTGCATGTCTCTAAAGAAAATAATTTGCAAGTCACTCTCACTCCATCAAAGGGTGTAAGATATGAGAAGGAAGGATTCCAGCTATCCAAAGATGCCAACAAATCTGATTTCAGTTACGAGCTTCTCACAGAACAGCAAGCATCCAGTCTTACATTTAATCTTGTAAGTGATGCTCAAATGGGTGAGATTTTCAAAAGCTTATTGCAAGGTTCTGATTTACTGGAAAAAAATGGTGGCAGTATCGACAGAAATGAGTGGGAATTCAGGACTCCAGAAAAACAGTTTTTAGAGAATCATAAGTGCAGAGGTCATGCTGCTGGACTTGTGCAAGAGATTGCTGCAAAGGAGGTTGGTGTGGAATCTCGAGCAGTAGAGGATATTAACTGGCCAGTTGTTTCACCTCTAAGAGCTCCCTCTTTAGCATCTCAGCTTCAGATGTCTGTTGATCCAGATGTGCTGGATGAAAGCTGTATGTTTGAGATTCCTACAAATGCAGCTTCGTGCAAAGAAGATGAATGCAACTCACAGAAGAGTAAATCGTTTGTTTCTTCTATCCTCCTTGAAGATTTGGCTGTTTCCTTAACTATTCCATCACCTTTGAAATCAGATGCTCACCTCAGCTTTCTAAAACCTGAGAATAACTCCAGCTCAACTCCCGAGGGTGTTCTCAGCGCGCATTACAGCGAAGATGCTCTTCTTGAAGAAGAAGATGCCACTGAGCAGGACATTCATTTGGCTTTAGAATCTGATAACTCAAGCAGTAAGTCAAGTTGTTCTTCATCTTGGACAGGTCGGCCTGTTGCTCCTGGTTTTCAGTGTCGCCCCAGCCTCCCAATGCAAGCAGTAGTCATGGAGAAATCCAATGACCATTTTATTGTGAAGATCAGGCGTGCGGTGCCATCTACCTCATCAGCGTCTGATCAGGTGAAGGAGGTGAGGGCATCCTCAACCAAGGCTGAAAAAGTAGAAATTAGAAGTGGGGAAAAAGAAAAGGAGAGCCAGAGTGTCACAGCAGCCACTGTGCAAGAAACTGTCAAACCAGATCTGGTTAAGACAAATCAGTTGCCTTGTGTCAGCACTGGACAAGAACAAAATCCTGCCTTACCTCAGTCTCTAAAGGAGTCAGATAATAGTATTGGAAAGGAAGAAACTGCTGGGTTGCTTGGACCCTGTAGAAAATCTTTGAACACAGAGAGCCGTGACCCAGAAAGCCCAGAGGAAAGCTCTGAGCAGTCTCAGGCACACAGATTGAAAGTTTCTGAAAATATAAATGAAATGGGTGTTAGATGTCAAGCTACTTTTCCTGCTGAATGCAATATAGAGTCATACATAGACTTAACAGATGATATTGTCAGTGAAACTTCATCTTCTGCAGTAGAATACACTACAGGTAATAGGACTCAGGAGACTTCTACAGGAAACTTGGAAATCAATGATAAAAAAGAAGAATTGGAGGAGTGCTCCGATGCATTTATAGACTTAACAGAAGAGCTTTCCAATGAGATTGTAGCAGGAGAATGTAATATTGAAACAAAATCCACTTCAAACACTGACGTAGGATGCTACATAAGTATAGATGATAAAACTAGTAAAAAAAGGAAAAAGGAGGCTGTCAGAGAGAACTCCAACTCAAAAAGGCAGCGAAAAGAAGCTGAATCTGCAGGTGAAGGGAGTGATGCAAGTGATGTGAAGTCTGAAGAGGTAAATTCATCACCTAAACAATGTTCCAGTAAGAAGAACGAGTTGCAGCAGAACAAAGACTCTTCTCCTTTGGCTTCAACTGCATCATCACCTAGCCTGTATGCCAAAAACATCATTAAAAAGAAGGGAGAAGTAGTAGTTTCCTGGACAAGGTAATTTCTGGTTTTGAGCTGTTTGATTGTTTTAGATGTTTTTTACCTGACATACTGAAAAGCGGAAAGAAAAGGAAATTTAGCTCATTACTGAAGTTGTTCTGTAGCTCTACAGTCTACTAGTAAGACTGTACTCTACAGTCTATCACTATTTACTAGTAGTAAACTGTTAGACTAGTAGTAAATAGTGAAGTGGGAGCCTCATTCCATCCTGTGCAGGATGATTTTGAAATTGATGCCTTCTCTTAGAGTACCACCAAAAGGTGCCAAAGTGTATTTTATCCTTTTTCTGTAACAGTTGTATAGGGGAAAACAAATTTAAAAGATGAACTGATTTCATGCAATTTCTTTAGCAGTCTTTGGAAGAGAACAATTCTTAATCACTTTTAGGTAGGTTAAATCAGATATGCTTTAAAGAAGGTGGTTTCCATGTGTCCTAACTAATTCCATCACTTGTCCAGATCTTTTTGCTTTTGATTTTGAAGCTTACACTGTAGGGTAACAAGATCTATTATATACCAAATTAATACCAAATTTTGATTCCCCTGCCCACTTCCTTTTTTGCCAAAAAATGCCAGCCAGGCTTGGCAGGGTGTGGAGCTTATTTAAGTTTATTTTAATAAATAGTCATTACATTTTGCATTGAAATTGAGGAATTTAGATATAATTTATTGGAATATGGCAAGTTTCAACCAAAGGTACATAGTAGCTCCTGTACAGTGACTATGTCTGTATACATGTTACATACACCTAAGTTCATTAATGAGACAAACAGCAAATTGGTGAAACATGTTGCTGGATGGATGAATAAATGAGGGGAGGGCAGTGGATGTTGTCTACCTTGACTTCATCAAGGCTTTCAACACCATCTCCCACAGCATCCTCATAGGCAAGCTGAGGAAGTGTGGGTTAGATGAATGTCAGTGGGGAGGATTGGGAAGTGGCTCAGAAGGTTGTCATTAGTGACACAGAGTCTAGCTGGAGGTCAGTAACAAGTGGTGTTCCCCAGGGTTGGTACTGCCTCTAGTCCTGTTCAATGTATTCTTTAACAACCTGGATGAAAGGATAGAGTGTACCCTTCAGCAAGTTTGCTGGTTATACAAAAACTGGGAGAGGTGGCTTGTCGACACAGCAGAAGGCTGTGCTGCCATCCAGCATGACCTGGAGAGGCTGGAGAATTGGTCAGAGAGAAATCTTGCAAAATTTAACAAGAGCAGGTGTAGGGTACTGCACCTAGGGAGAACCAGCCCCGTGCACCAGTGCAGTTAGGAGCTGACCTGCTGCAGAGCAGCTCTGTGGAAAAAGACCTGGGTGTCCAGACAACAGGGTGACCATGAGCCAGCAATGTTTCCTTGGGGCATAGAAAGCCAGTGGCGCCCTGGGATGCATCAAGAATAGTGGCAAGCAGGTTGAGGGAGGTTATCCTTCCCCTCTACTCTGCCCTTGTGAGGCCCAATCTGGAATACTGTGTCCAATTCTAGGCTTCCCAGTTCAAGAAGGACAGGGAACTGAACAAGAGGGCACAGCAAAGGGCTACAGGTATGATTAGGGGACTAGAACATCTCCCAGTCAAGTATATTTCTTGTGAGAGTAACAGAGAACTGGAACAGGCTGCGCAGAGAGGTGGTGGAGTTTCCATCTCTGGAGACATTCAAGACTCACCTGGGTGCCATCCTCTGCAACCTGCTGTAGGTGCACCTGCAGCAGGGGGGATGGGCTAGGTAGGTTCCTTCCTTCCTGTGACTTCTTTCTCAGGTGAAAAGTAGATGTGCTCTGAGTATGTTTGTTACATTAAGCCACTTAGAGAAGTCAGACACCTATGTAATCTTTGAATGTCAGTGGGCCTTAGGTGAGAGCTGCTGTTTAGCCATGCAAACTGAGGCAAGTCTGCCTAGAAGTATTGGATCCTTTTGAATTTATGAATTCTTTTCAATCCATTCTTAAATGTCTGCTATAGAAGCTTAAAAACTCTTTTTGGTGCCTTTGGCTTTGGACTGACTATTGTAATAATCCTGCCCTTCCTAATGGGGCAGCATGATCTCCACTAACACTTTTCATACTGACTCTGTTACTCCGTGCTCTTTAAATTCATTGCTACTCTTTGAACTCGTGTTCTGTAGTTTGGAAATACTCAGAATTTTCTTTATATGCCTGTATGTATGTATGCATGTGTTTGTGTGCATGTACACATATGTATGTAGTAATATTTTCTAAATGCATTTTTGCTGTAGAAATGATGACCGAGAAATTTTACTGGAATGTCAGAGAAAAGGACCATCAAGCAAGACCTTTGTTTCCTTAGCCACTAGACTGAACAAAAGCCCAAATCAAGTAGGTGCTATCATTCTTATATTTGACAGCAGTTATATTTCTGCATTTATGATTGTAGTTGAACAAAAACCTTTGGAGATATTCTCCTAATTTGGAATTGTTTTTTCCTCATGTCTTTTGTTGGGGGTTCTTGAAAAAAAAAATGTTAGATTCTTCCAGATACTACTTTTAAAAAATACACTTTATAGAGCTGTTATGGTCCAGGGATTCTTCAGTAACTGTTTGATTGGTACCTTGAAGCTGCTGTAACCAAACAAAAGTTAGGGACAACAGGATTCTTTGTGTTGTTGAATCAGCATTTATATAAAGAAAGGCAATTTGGAGAGGACCAAAGCCTTTGCACACATGTAATAAATTAGAAAAGGATTCCAGTTAGAGCTGGAAAATAAACAAAAACCACAGAGTTTTGGAGAAAGGACATTTTTTCATGAAGATGCTTCCTTTTTGTTTTTTTCAGTATTTAATTAAAAACTTTAAAAGATACAGATGTCAAATTCATGTCAGATGTTTCCAGAGTTTTGCTCATAACTTTGAACTTGTCTTGAATTGCTACCTTAATCTTTATCCTGCAAATCTAAAAAGTGAGAAATGCCTATTTGACTAAGTTAGGCAACCTTGTTTGCTTGGGATTTGGCTCTTAAGATTTTGTGTTGTCTGGTTACAGGCTCTTGGTAGGGTTTAGAAGGTGTTGGATAAAATAGTGTTATCTGTGCATTTATGTCACTTCCCAGTAAGCTCCTTGGTGAATGGTAGATATGCTATAGAGATAGGCATATAGTGGTAAAGAATACTACCTTACAGTTGAATGAGGTCACTATGTAAGCCATAGCTAGACTCAACAAAAAGATGTTTGTCTGTCACCTGCAGAACAGTTTTGTAAGATCCCTAGCAGGTGGATCACTTCAAGATTAGTCATAAATACTTGTAAAGGAGGGTAGAAAATTAGCAGTGAACTGTGCTTTTTGTGGAGTTCAAAATAAACTGTTCTTTCATTTGAATCTTACTCATGGTTGTACCTGACAAGATTCAAGTCTAGTTGACTTCAAAGCCTTCATTTTTTTCCTCCTTGTTGTAAGGAAGTCTTGTGTTTAATCAGTAGTTGGCTCAAGCTCACTGTGATTAACACTGAGGGTATTTCAGATGTCAAAGGGATGGGAAGACTTTCTGCATCCAACTAACCTGGTAATGGTGCTCCTGAAGTTCTTCCACTGAAATTTATTTAAAGGAAATAAAACACAAAATAGTTTTTGAGGGTCTTTTTATATATATGTAAAGAGACAACAACAACAAAAGAAAAACCAAACAAAAAAACAAACAAACAAAAAACCCAAAAAGAACAACAAACTTTATGCTGTTTTGGTGGGTATGGAAATCTGGGGCCTTAATGATCTGTCTTTCTTTGTCCTCCATTAGGTTTCAGAAAGATTCAAGCAGTTAATGAAGCTGTTCAAGAAATCCAAGTGCAAGTAAACCTACACCAGGCTGCTTCGTGGTTAGAGGGTTTAGCTGTATGGCAGCAGCAATGGACTACAACCTCTGCAGTCATATGGTGGCATTAGTGAGAGGTATCCAAGTCAGAATACAAAGTCTGGTACACCTAATGCACTGTTTTGTCTGAAGTGCTTTATCAGAGTGATACTGAGAGGGAACTTTACAGTGGGCATGTACAAATGCAGTGGTATCATTTTGAGGGGGTGACATCTCCTCTTGGTTAAAAGTGTTCTGTAAGCAATGACAAGGACATGCAAACAAGTGAAAATGGTGGATCTTGCTGGTCTTCTCAGAAGTACTGTCGTGTGGTGATGTCAAACTATGATTTGAAAAAGTAAGAATGCTTTGGAATCCAATTAGTAGGTAATCCTGGAAAATGACAGGTATCTCCTCTAGGTTTCCTTCGAACATATTTTAAGAAGTTAGGCCTTAGGTTCTTTTAAAATGGGGGAATGCCATGATAGCAATGATTCCAAAAGCTGGTTATCTAGTAATTGGATTCTTCTGGTAAGGAGTAGGTGGTTCTTGCTGCTTTGTCAATAGTAGCTCATAGTGGATTTTGAGAAGAGAAGCTGGCAGGGACTGCTTGGTTTATCTTCAACTGTGAGTGTGTTGTCTGAGCAATTTCTTAATTACTCCAGTGTTTCAGCAGAGTGTAGTTCTCTTTGAGGGTGTCCATCTGTTGTCATTGATAATAGAGAAAATCTAAGCCAGCTGTGTAGTCTAGACCCCTTCTTGATTTTTGAAGTCAAAACAAATCCCAACATCTGTGAGAGAGTAAAGTGAGTCATTAATGCAGTGGCCAGTTTTCCAGTTTCTTTTAAATTGTGAAATGATGTAATTAGTCTTCGTTGTCAAGGAACTGCCTTGTAGTTAAAAATTCTTGAAGTTCTGGTTATACTTAAAAAGACTTAGTATTGAATTTTGAGTAGTTAGTTTAGGGTTTTTTCAATGAAAAATGTATTGGCGTTTTATTTTTTTTTCCTTCATAAAAGGCTAATACATTTTTCTAATCCAAGTTCCATCTAGGAAAGGTACTTAATATAGGTCTTCAACATAGTGAACATTCTGTTTTGTTTAAAAAAAAATAAAATTACAAGTTATTTTAAAAATTAATTTAGAAACAGAACCTTATGGTTTTATAAAATATGACTTTATACTTAGTAACCAGGAGAGAAACTTTTCTGTAAAAACAAGCAGTTTCAAAACTTGTCAGCTTGGCAGATTTTGACAGCAATTGTATCTCTCTTTACAATTTAGTACATTAGAAATTCATTATGTTCTGTTTTAAAGAACTCCTGTAACTGCTTCCAGTTTTACCAGTGCATACTAAAAGGGTGTGTGTGTATATATATATATATATATATATATATATATATATATATATATGTATGTATGTATGTATACACACACACATATCACATATGCTGCTGCTTTATCCTAAATTTTTAAAAAGCATTTTTTATCTCCTCCTCTTAAGAAACATTCCTGGAAGTTGCACAGATTTTTGAATTATGAATTCATTGATGTTTGAGGTTTTATTCTTTACTGAGGCTCAGAGTTGCTGTAGCCTATTCAGTCAGTGCATCTCTTGCGTTTAGTAGCCTTCATTTAAGAGCCCCACCTAAGTGCATTGCCTTTCAACTTGGATTAAATGGGCATTTTTTTGGAATCCAATGACTGCTGCTTCAGTTTCAGCATATTTATTTTTTTGCTCCCTCTCCAATTAATGGTACAGACCTCTCATTGTAATAAACCATCCACTAATTTGTCTCAGATGTTGCCGCTGACACCTGCTGTAATGGTGAAAAGGATTGTCATGCTGCCAAACAGTGCATCACAGTCAGGTTAGGGAATGCTCTGGAAATTGTTACAAGGAGTGACTGGAGTAGGTGTTGATGTCAGTTCTGACAGTCTTCCCTCTTACCTGCTTTCTTCTGAAATGTTTGCTTTTGTTGATCAAGTGTCATCTTCCATGCTATGCTGGCAGTGCCTCGTGATTTCAGTGGGGGGGTTGGTATACCTACCCATGCTTGTTCTTAACAAACATTTGTGCTAATTGTTTACTTGTTGGAGATTTGAAATCTAATTGAATCTGTTCTCAGAATAGTCAGTTCACAGAGTAGGCGTTCATGATTGTGTAAAAATCAGACTCCACTAAGAGTGTGTATTTAACCATATCCTTAAAGATGTAAACGTGCACAGTACTGAAGGCACTGAGGGAAGGAGCTTGTCTCCACTTAGGTGCTTCCTCTCTGTCTTGAAAAATCAGGCAGTATTTTATTACAAAGTTGTTTATTCCTTGTCTGTGTTTATTTACTTTCATATCTGTACAGGTGAGGCAGGGAAGGGTTTGACTATTTTTGTTCTGACTGCAATTCCTTTTTTGTAAATTGTGAATTTTTTTATAATGTTCTGTCTATTGTAAGTATGTGTACAGGTCCCAATGTGGTCATGTAAAATATCTGATGTGTGTATATATTTAAATATATGTATAAAAATAGAACTTTGTTTAGCCAAAGATGATTTTTCTAACTATATAAAACTCCAGGTTTATTTTGTATAAACTAGTTTGCTTACTGTAATAGTAATGCAAAAAATAAAACTGTAAAATTCACATGCATATATTCTTGTTGAACAAAGGTTGGCTTGGAGTGGTTTTGTACCATTGTTTATTGCTCCAACAAGAATTTTAATCAGACTGTCTACAGTCTTATTTATGAAACCTCAGGTAAATGAGAACATTTTCTAGAACTGTTGGCTAATGGCTTGACAACTACAAAATGCTGTGAAGCAGCATTTAAGTTGACTTCTGTTAGTTTGTACAAATAAGTAGCTATGTTGATGTTCTGGCCAATAAACATGAAAGTAATCAGCTGCTGCTCAGGTGCAATTACTGCTCCAACTACATACTGCTTATTTCTTAGTGGACATGACTGGATCAGAAATTGGACAATTTCACCAACTACCTAAAACCTCTAAACTGCAATTAAAACCTAACAACATTTCTCCTTTTTTCTAGAGACATGGGGTTAGTGTTAAGTGGAACATTGCAAAGGGGAAAGATCTTTTTGTATCCAAGGCTTTTCATTGGAAGGGTATAGCTGGCAGCCCTTTGAGAGTCTTACTCCACTTTGTTATTGAGGAGTACTTCTGTTCAACACAGATTTTTTCACAGGATTCAGTTGAAAAACTCATTTAATAGATGTGATTATTGGAAAAATTTCCAAAGTGGAATTCAGAGAACGGGGTTTAGGGAGATGTGTGTAACAGCAAAATCCTAGAGCATCAGGCACTGAATTTGGAGAGTGCCTCTCTAAGGCACAGCCTGTTGTGAGGTGAGTACAACACACAGTTATCTACATGTAATAGTTGACTACACAGGCAGTAGTCTACATACAGTAGTTGACTGAACTAAAGGCATTTCTCTTGTGTGTCAATCCAGCAACTCATAGCTATTTCCATTAAGTCTTTCCTCTGTCTTCACATTAAAACCAGCTGCAGAATAAGCTTTAGCAATTTATCTTCATGAAGGGAGGCAGCAGTACTAAAGCATGCCAAGAAAAAGGTTTAAGGATTTCTTAAAAGAATCTATGGAATCAATCAAGAGGTGTTTCAGGAGCAAAATTGGCTTTAATATGAAAGATGGACTAAAGTTTCAGTGATGGTTGGCACATCCCCTGCCACTGGAGTTTGAAACTACTGTGCTGTGCCACCAAAATGAAACCCATCTGAGTCACAAGAGATAATGTAGGGAATAAAGTAAGCAGAGAAAGAGTTTAACAGAAAGGAAGTTTCACAGCTCTTATTAACCTGAATCCATTTTGAAGCTGAGAACTGAAACATAGTTGTCCATATTATTGAATGAATTAGTTTGGTCTTTGATAATTAGACCAGTCTGAAACTGTGTAGCTCTCCTTGCTTGCCACAGTTCAAAGGACAGTGTGGAGCAGGACAGCCCTCAGTAGGCATCTTGGGTGTGGGCATGCTGGTGTAGGTATCCAAGGGCAAAGCTGTGCCAGTAATGAGGGATGCAGTTTTGTATTGTAAAGGTAAGGTAACCTCCATATTCCTGTGAAAGGTATGGCCCATAAACAAGCGTGCACGAGTAGGCCTGTAATAACACCAAATATTCTGCTATTAAAGCCAAAACAGTGCAAATTGTCCTAAGCAGCCTATTGTCACCTCCCCTGCCCCCCTGAAAAAAACAAAACCTGAAGCCAGGTTACTCTGAGGGCAGAGTGGGGCAGGCACTGGTGGTTCTGGTGCTGTGATCTGTTGAGGGGGGAGAAGAGATGGGACAGAAATGTGCTGGGCAAAGAACAAGCTGCTGCTGCAGAGAGCAACAAAGCACATTCTCCAACAGGTTGAAGAAATCACAGGTGCTGCAGCTCTTGCTGTGTTCTCAACTTCTCACAGTGAGCTGAGCTGAAGAGAGTGTTCCCGGGAAACCCAGGAGCTGTGGAAGCTGCTGGAGATGTTGGGTCAACAATACCTTCTGGTGAGGCAACACGGGGCACCCAGGCCTGAGCTGAAGCTGAGGCAACTGAAGCAGCAAGGTATGGCTTTAGGGACTTTGTCACTGTGTTTGGAAAAAGGAGGCAAGAAAGTAAAATGAGAAAAGAAACAAGAGAAAATGATGGGTACATGAGAGTACATGGGTTTGAGAGAGGGAGTGTAAGAGCATTTGGATGAGAAAGGCCTAAGTGAGTTCAGTGAATATTAACACATCTCTCAGGAGTGAAAAGCAGCCTTACTGCTCCTAAAGCATTTGTACTCTATGTATACCCCATATATCTGCTGCATTTGTCTGAGGCTGGGGGAAAATGCTGTAGCCACCTCCTCTGCTGCAGGGCAAGGCTCTGAAAGCACCTTTGAACAGGACTTGGAGGGAAGTGACAGAAGGGTGCACTGGTACATCAGTCAGAGATAAGCTTGAAGACAGAGTTGTGGCTAGTGTCTTGAGAACTGGCCACTCCTAGTAAACATACCATTAGGAAGAAGAGACTGGAGTGGAAATCATTCACACTCCTTGTAGGATGGAAGAAGAGGGACTGAAGTTCTGGAGCAGGAAATGGGGGGAGGGAAGAAAAAAAAAAAAAGAAAATAATAACAACAAAAAAACCCAAATTTTTGGGTTTAATTTGGAATTTCCATAAAATTTAGGCCTGGGCTGGACTAGACAGCAGAAGCTGTCAGTAGAACCTCAGGTCTGGTGGCTCTGATTCCTCACAAAATCCCATTTTGTCAACTCACCTTTTTTTTTGACCTTCTCTCTCACAGATACCAATTCTGAATGTGCTTGGGGGTGGCTCTTGAACCCAGGTGGAACAGGCTTACTATGTTGAAAGCTTCTGTTTCTGACCAAAGACCTGAGTCTCAGTTCCTGTGGGCTCCATTTTCGAAGTCTGAGTCCAGCGCACCCTAAATTAACTCACCAGGCAACAGGGTATGAAATCGGACGTGACCGATTGATCCTTGGGCATTGATTCAAAGCTAAACTAATGGAATGTGAAGAAAATGTAAGAGTCTATCACACTGTACAGGGTGCCTATTTAGCTATTTTACAAAATTAATTTTTATATGGGAGCTGTGTAGAGGTGTAATGTTGGAAGAACTGACTAAAACAAGGCATAGGCATGTTGCAAGCTCTCGCTGTACAGATCGATCCTGGCAGGAATGGCTTTGTTAGATGCCACTGTCTAAAATAATTGCATGGTAATTTTGGCTAGAGGCACCATCCTATCATCTGATGATATTTTTAACTGTGGATGTATAGTTTAGACTGAGCGATCTTAGCATCCAGCCACAAAGAACCGAGAAGTCCGCTCAGCGTACCACATCTATGCTTTGACTCTTGGGGGGAAAAAAAAAATATAAATGTCCTAGCACTGTTGAAAGAAGGTCTCTGAGCTATAGTGATGGGCAGCAATGTGTGCTCCTTCTGCAGTGCTCTGAGGTAGACTAACCAGGGGCTTTCTCCTAAGGTAAGCAACAGGAAAAGAATTCTTCCTTGGGCAGTATGGAGCAAGCTTGAAGCAATGCAAATCAAACCCAGGATTATTTGCATCTTGGAATTTCATTGTTTTTTTTTTTACAAGAAATATAAACTTTAACTCTGCTTTTAAAAATTACAGGTGATAAAAACCTGGCATAAAATTAATATAGAAGTTATTTGAATAGTGGCAAATGATCAAATGAACTTCAAAATAAAGATGTAACAAAAACAAGAAAAAAAAACCTTCTTCAAGAGAAATTGTGGATTTCTGTCTGGTTCAGATGCATGAATTTTTATTGTTTGAAATAACCATATAAAAATATTTGGTCAGACATGAATGTAGTCAAATGTATGATAAGAAATATCACAGGTATGTACTATCTATACTAAAAATGGTATGTCTGTAGTATGCTAGAATACTAGAATTTCTAGTACAGTAGTAGACTGGAAATAATTATAAAATTGATACTTGAGATCACTCTTTTGCTGTAAACTGAAACTACTCTGTTACACAGAACTCAAGACCAGGGAAGGCAAAAACTGAAAATTTGGAAGCCCATTGCTATGGCAATGTTGTAAAGTAGTTTGGGCTGATTTCTTAGAAATTCTTGCTTTCCTAGTTTTAAACTTACTTACTTCATACACGATGATCACTATGTCAGAATTCATGCTGCTGTTCTACCAGTGCTGATTTGAGGGCAAGTGTCTTGGTATAATAAGCTCACTTAGAAAGTGGAATTAAACCATTCCTATAGTTACTCTCCCCTGTCGGATATTATAAAGGAAGGGTGAAGATAGAGTTGTCTAGATACCAGTAGAAACAACTTAAGTAAGAAACATATCTTTAAAGGCAGAATTATATGTCTATACTCCTTATACTCCTTGTCCTCTCTTAGTTTGAACACTTACATTCATTTTCTGTTCAAAAATGGATAATGATAATTCCTGCTGCTAGAGGAATGATGGCATTACGTCTTTGGGATTAAAACCAGTCTCTCTTCCCTTTTATTTCAGCACTTATGTTTTAGCTTATCACTTGTGTTTAGTTTGTTTGTTTGGATTTTTGTTTGGAGGGGTTTGCTGGTTTGTTTTCTGGTTCGTTGGCTTGCTTTGGGGTTTTTTTTTTGTTTTTTTGTTTTGGGGTTTTTTTTTGCGGGGTCTCAGTTTTATTAAAGGATCAGCCATTCAGAAGGCAGCAAATATGCCCAAAGCTTGTCTGCTTAACTGTTGCATTGCCATAGTTCCCTCATCTTTCAGGGGCAATGAGCAATCAGCAAGTGTCACCCACTCACTCATACTTGGCTTCTTGAGCATTGTGGGTGTGGGAATTTGCTCCATACAAACCTCTGCTTCTTACTTGGAGGGGAGCTACTCTTTATCTGCACTTCCAAGGTCAGAAAAACAGATTCAGCATTGTCATTTTGAAATGTAACTTTTTTTAGTTAATATTTCAACACATGGACATCTTCACAGCCACACAACCTAACAAGCTGCAACAATATCTGGTCTGAAAAAAATAAATCATTATGAAGGCAGAAGAAAGATCTGGCATTGTTCTTTAAAGATGGGTAAATAGCCCAGAATAATTCTTGCTGACTATTTTTTTTCAATGATATGCAGGGTGGGAGATGCACCTAACAAATTGCTTGACTCTCTAGGTTCCGTCAACCAATTTCCTGTGTCAAAAGGGAAAAATCAAATTTGCAGAAAAACCCCAAAATCCCAGAAACGTAATAGTATGATCTGTAGAATGTCTATGCAGAGAGTGAGTGCACTGCTGGTTACAATTGGAAATCTTTACTTGCAGTGTGGATAAATAGAGCCTCCAAGCATAATTGTATTACATGGAATTTTATCACAAACCATAAGCAAACTACATTGATAATGTTGGTGTGAGCCAGCTGTGCTATCAATTAACACTGTGTAAGGTTTTAGGTACTGCACTGAGCCACTCTCAGAAAAGTTTAAAATTTGCACTTTACTAAAGGTTGTGGTTTAGTAAAATTTGGGAAGTTTTGAAGTATAAGCAGCACTAAAAAAACCAAAAAAACCCCAAAAAAACCCCAAAGAAGTTCAGCTGCAAAACCTAAAGTAGATATGATCTCAGCTGATTTCAATATTTTATTACCATGCTAGCAATAAAAATTCCAGGGACACAACATCATACATGCTGTGCACTCACAAATAAACAGTTTCCCACATTACCTGGAGCTTCCTACCTGTAGCTTCCAGAGAAAAAGCTTGGAAATCAAGCATCCGGCAGCAGAACATAGATCAATTTGCTGATGAATCAAAAAGCTTCTGGGAAAGAGGAAGAAGATCATCTCACACTCACAGCTAAAAACCTCCACATCACTCCATTATGTAAACACTGCTTTTTTTATCTCATACATGGAAATTTATAATTAAGACAAATCCTGGTGATTCAGTAAGAGTTGAAAATAATAAAATTAATTATATTAATCCTAGAAGTACTCTTAATTTCTTAACATTATCCTAGAAGTGAGACTATGTACTCATATACAGCTACATGTAAATAAGATATGTATTCATAGCTTTTGGAATCCAAGGGACAAACTTATAGATTGTTACTCCGGTAGTAGGAAAAATATTGGATGGGTGGCACTAATAATGCTGCTACCTTGGGGTACAAAATGAAACATTTTTGGTAGTTACAGGATACTTCTCAAAATGTTATCAAACAATTGAAAGCCATAAGCATTAGATATTATTCTAGTTGCTTTTTCACCAAAAACTATGGCAAAGGCACAGACAGTAGAATGGAGTGGGTGTAGAATTAAACTATAGTTGGCAAGGGATTTGCAAAGTGGGGAAAAATTGCCTTCTTTCCTAGTGGGAAGAAAATAGTATTAAATTGTAGGCAGTTAAGTAGTACTGTGGCTTACAGTCTCTTTTGGCTTCAAATAATCTCACATTTGCATCTTTCACCAGTAATTGTGATGTCTGCCTTAATTTAAAGACCCAGTGAGTGGTAAATAATGATGAACTTGTAAGAGCTCTCCTACTGTCAGAAGACTGTATATGAAAGATCAATATTATAAAACAAAAAGCAAACAAATCAAAAAGCACCATTTTAAAAAGAAATCCAATTTTTTATTCAAAAAACAAAGAAAAATTTTTTTTTATTTCAGATATGAACTGACCATGGGGGACTGGAACCTGTTGGGCAGCATCCTCGAAGAAGTGCACATCCACTCCACCATAGTTGGCAAAATCTGGCTCACAATCCTCTTCATATTCCGGATGCTGGTGCTGGGAGTGGCTGCCGAAGATGTCTGGGATGATGAACAGTCTGAGTTCATCTGCAACACGGAGCAACCTGGCTGCAGCAACGTCTGTTATGACAAAGCCTTCCCCATCTCTTTGATCAGATACTGGGTACTGCAAATCGTGTTTGTCTCTTCTCCATCGCTGGTTTACATGGGCCATGCACTCTACAGATTAAGGGCTCTAGAAAAAGAGCAGCAGAGGAGGAAAGCCCACCTGCGGGCTCAGCTGGAAGACCTGGAGGCCATGCCTGAGGAACACAAGAGAGTGGAGAGGCAACTGCGTAAACTGGAAGAGCAGAAGAAAGTGCATAAGGCACCCCTAAGAGGGTCCCTTCTGCGCACCTATGTCCTACATATCCTGACCCGGTCGGTGCTGGAAGTGGGTTTTATGATAGGTCAGTATCTTTTATATGGGTTTCACATGTCTCCCTTTTACAAATGCACCCGGCCCCCCTGCCCTAACACGGTGGATTGTTTTGTGTCCCGACCCACAGAGAAGACCATCTTCATGGTTTTCATGCACAGCATTGCCGCTGTCTCCCTCTTCCTCAACATCCTAGAAATCGCCCACCTGGGCCTCAAAAAGATCCAGAAGAGCATCTACAGGTGGCCGCGGGGGTCGGTGGGTCCTGCCGAGGAGGAGACCACCATATACAACTCCAAGAAGAGCTCGGTGGTTCCGCCGACCTGCCCGCCCGCCGACTCCTCCCCGCCGTACCCCACTGCCCCCCCGCTGCCGCTACCCCAGGCTCCTGCCGCTGCTCCGGCTCCCGCCCCTACTCCCGTTCCGCCTCCCGCCCCGGCGGGGCCTCCGGGCCGTCAGCACCGCGGAGAGTTCCGCGGGGCGCAGCCTCCGCGCCGCCGCCACGGCTCCGCTCAGCACCACGGACAGCGGCCGCCGCCCTCCACCAGCAGCGAGGAGGCGCCGCGGGCGGCCCCGGGGGGAGCCCCGGGAGTCGGGGCGGGGGCGTCCCGGCGGGCACCCCGCAAGCAGAGCCGGGTGAGCATCTGCCGCGACCTGGATGAGGAGCTCGGAGATTCTCCGGACAGCGGGCACTGCCCGGGCACCCGCAAGTCTAGCTTCCTCTCCCGCGTCCTAACCGGGAGCCGGGCGGGCAGCGACAGCGAAAGCCTCGACTCCCCCGGCGGCTCCGGTCCCGGCTCCGGTTCGGAGGGGAAGCGCCTCGAAGAGGGCAGCCCGCCCAGCAGCCCGCCGCCGGCCGCCGCCATGGGACGCCGCGTGTCGATGGCAAGTAGCGCCCCGCCGCCCCCGGGGTGGCCCGCGGGAGGGGGCGGCGGGGAGGCCCAAGTGGGGCGGGAGCCCCCGGCTGCCTCGTCCTGCCCCGGCGAGGAGGGGGCGAGCCAGGGGGGCAGGGAGGCTTGGGCAGGACTTCCGACACAGCCCTAATGCCTCGCTTCCCCCCGTACCAAGCTGAGCTCCCGCACGCTCGGTCCCTTGCTGCGGTGGAAGCAAAACCGTTTCTAGGAATTTATTGAGCCCTGAGGATCTCCAAGTCCACGAATCTCAGTTTCTTCATACTCATTACATCATCCCAATCAACTTGACGAGGACTGTCCAAGGGGAAGCTTGTTCAGCTCCTGCCTGCTTGACACTGTAAGAAAGAGAAGTGTCTTGAGTTCAGTGGCTCAACTTCTCTCAGCTTCAGGGGGTTTCTCCCACAGGAGGCTACCGAGTTGAATAATTGCTCGATGAATAAAATCTAAAGATCTGCACATAAAACACTAAATAACTCCAATAGCCAAAGACTACAGAATCACATTTTTGGCATCTGTTCCTATTTCTTGGCCACACACTTGTTTACAAAAAGTTTGCAAAAGCTTGTTTACATGACATGATACAGTGCTTGCATTTGATTCCAAACAGGTTGGAGGGGTGGTTTTGGCTTTTTTTAAAATGTAAGCTGAGTATTGATTGCCCCAGGTGATGGGAGTTGTTCCCTGAGAGGAAAAAAAACCTCCTGTACAAATGCTTGCGGGACAAGCCTTTAAATACCTTTTATTATAGGGCAGTAGATTACTTCATATAGTACTCAAAGTTATCAGTTCTGCTCATTCTTCTTCTTCCTAAAAAGAAGTACTTTTCTTAACTACAAAACAAACAAAACCAAACAGGCAAAACCCCTCCAGATATTTTATGGTAAGAAGCAGAAGGCACTCTTACACATTGCTCATCCAAAAACTGTTTGTGGGTTCCAGTTTTCATGGAATTAAACAACATAAAGTCAATATAGTCTGCAATGTACAGTCAGCATAAGCCATATTAAATTATCACTTAAATGCAATTTAAGCACTTTATACTTCAGTGTTTCTAATAGAGGGAGAGGGCCTAGAGCCCAGCCTGTCAATCTTCTGATACTTTTTGACACTCAGGTGAGAGGGGTCTTTAAATAGATGAAGTGCAAAAAGGTTTTAAGAAAGACAGGATTTCAGTAGCACCCTGTTGAGAACTCACAGAGGTTTCCTGGCAGCTTTTACTACTTAATGACAATGACACTACCTTCCATGGGAGACCTCGCAGAGAAATACAGACAGTTTGCAAAGCAATGTCATTACTCTTGAATGTAACATTCCTCTGGCATTCTGCCTTTGGGATCCTTTTGTATGGGACTGGCACTAGCATCTGGAAACATGGCTCATGCAGCTATGCTACCTGATGCTTCCTGCTTACAGCACCTGATATTTAAAGTAAAGATGCTTCTATATACAACTGAGTCAAGATTTTGGCAAATACACTTTACTGCTAGCATTGCTATGGCATTTAGGAATACCAGTCTCAAAACACAAATATGCTGGTGCATCAGGAAAGTGTTGAATCTGAGCACTAAAGCTTGTACATCCTTCTGGTCTGTATTTCCCAGTTTCTATATTTAATATTTAATTTTTGTTGATAAAGGCATTCAGCATTCGTTTGATTTGTTTCAAACTGATTTCCAAGGGAAAATCATCATGTATTAGTGTTTAGATACAAGAAAAATATCTCTCATCAAATTTACCTGTGTTACAGGAGCATTGAAAAATCAGTGATCATATCTAAATAACAACAAAAAAGTACATAAATGAATTGTATTAAAGTAATTCCAACAGAAGCACACAAATCCCCCATTGTCTGCTGCTGTGCCTGATTGATTTGTAACAATAATGCAGAGAAAGGATGTGTATTTCTTAACATAACAGTGAATCCAAAGGCAGAAACACTTTCCAAGCAGCCAAAATACAGTCTATTCTAAGCAGGGTACTACTAATCTAAGCTGGATAGTCAAACAGGGCAGAAACCATAGTGGAATTGACACTGTTCTTCAGTTTTCTTTGCTAGTTTTCATAGACTATTGTCTTCAGTTAGGTTTGAATGTTTTCTTTTTCCCTTTATCCATATCATTCTGCTTGAATTTGTCTGAAGCATTCCTTGCATCAGCTCAGTAGACAGAGAAGGATCCACTCACCATAGCAAATATCACTTTCTATACCTTAACAACCATTTTAGCAACCTCCAACCAAACATGTACCTGTGCTCTGTGGTGAGACAGCAGGACTACTGCCCAGAACCACCATAGCTTTCTTAGCTGGCAGAAAATCTCAAGACCACACAAAATTAATCCATCTGATACTGTAAGAGTTTGCATGCAAATCAGCAGCACCCTGTGAGTCATTGGCATTGAAATCCCCAAGCAGATCTATGCTTGGCTTTCCATCAATGAAGAGATTTTTTTGAGTGCCATTATCAATGCTGTTTCCACACCAAGCTTGAGTATCTATCAGAGAAATAATTAATATTAGGGACTATGAAATGTTGTAAAAGTTACCTCTCATAATGTATTGCCCCCTCTTGACTGTTTGGTCCAGGTGGTGGGTAGTAGTTGGGCAGGTGATGATCAAGTGATTTTTTTTTTCCAAGGAAGTCCAAAACTGCATCCCTCAAACAGAACAAGAAATTCTTCTTAGGACTTCCTCTTCAGATGAAAGGTCACTTTTGGATGCTCTAGAGAGAATGCATTTATTCTTTCACTGAAAACCCTCATGAAACAGCTCAATAGGAGGCAGAATACAAAATATTTGTTTGGCATGAGGGTGCCTCAACCTTTTTATATGTCAGCTTAAACCAGACCAGCTATATCTATATATATGAGAAGAAATACCTTTCCCATGGGTAGGATTTGTACAGACCAACCATGTTGGGCCATAGTGCAAACTAAAAAGTAATTCTTCCTTGTTTGGATTTCATGGAGGTGAGAAGCCATTTTTTTCAATCATGTCCAACTGTGGCATAAAACCTTGAAAAAATATTTACAGTCCAGCTGCTTAATTTTACACTCAAACTACTCACTTTTCATACTCTACTAAATTTCTTTTTCATTGCATTTTCCAAAGTTATCCATTATTCAGATTGGGAAACAGAAATGAGAGAGGCAGAAACCTTGAAAAACTTATTAGGCTAAAGACATTTCAAGAAACAGTGATCCACTGGGAAAAATACCTTTTCCTTCAGGCACTGCTGGTCACACTTTAGATCTATTAAGCTCTGAGGACAAACTACCAAAACTGGACCTTCATTGGAGGAGGAGAAAGTCACTGCATGGGGTGAGGGTAATTTTCTACTGGTTTCAGTACACTTGAAAACAATGGCAAGAGCATCACTCACTACATGGGTGAGCTAATCTCTACTCCATGGAGACCTGAGATAAATAACATTACAAAACTCTACTTTTCAGCTGTGCACAGCTAAAAGGGCCTCTGTAAGCCTCCAGAACTTTGGTGCTGAGGAATGCAATTAGCAATTTGAAGTGAGAGTAAACAATTTGTTCACTGATAACTGTCTCCAAGCTAAGAATTTCCAAGGCTCACTCAGAGAACACATCTTAGAGAATACATGGTATCTTATCTTCTAAGAGGTATTGTGGGCCCACCTATAGTTCTGCCCTAAGTTTTGCATCTCTTGCCACATTTTAACTTCTATTTAAGGGGTGATTCAGCTATGGATCAAAGGGGCATCTTTTTCATGGCCCTTAGCTTACTAGGCTCCCTTAGGCAGGCAGGCCTTAAATGGCTTCTTTTCACACACATCTCAGTGAAAAGAGCTGTGCTGCATTTAGTGTACCTACAATTACAAATGAAAGCTGGTAGTTGAGTCCACAAAGGTGTGTAGGAATTATGTTGCTATCAACAGGACTCTGCACATGAATGATATTATGAGATAAAAACCCCAACAACATCATTTGCACCAGTCAAGCCCTTGGCTGGTGCATGAAACATTTTAAAGTCTGATAAACTGGATAGGTTGATGCAGTCAAAGGTCAGTATATAACTAGTACAGATACAATCTGTGCTCTCTTGAAAACAGGTGGGACCAGGAATTACAGCTTCTAATATGCACCCAATAGGCATTGCGCTGAGGGGAATATAGATAAGAGATCTGAGGGAAAGAACTTTACTTCCAAAGTCACCCTTTGCCAGAATCAAGCATCCTTCCTCCTGCTTCCTCCCGTCCACTTTCTACAAAGGAAGGACTGAAGGACATCAGGAAGATCAGCTGAGCATGGCCACAGCCTGGCACAGCATCTTCAGAGTGTCACAGTGGCATCATGGTTCAACAGCAGAACATAAACATTTCTTCAAAAGCTGGAGGCTGTGTGATATTTCATTGCCAGCTGGGTTTGAAGTTTTTTGCCATCTGTGTCTCTCTCTGCCTTTCTAAAGCAGGATTCTCCAGTTGAATGCTACCTGAGCATGTCCAGCATTGGTTCTTTTGGGCATATATAATAGTTTTCTAAAGAATCCTAAGGTATGCTCTAAAACCTGTGAATTTTAATTTAGTTGACTGGGATTGGGAGCATTCACACTAGATTGGCAACTCTTCTCACAAAGGCATCATCTTTCAGGTGACTTGGAACTACATTATCACATTTGCACCCAAGCCTAAACCTGCTTTGGAAGAGCCACTGTGCGAGTTAAAAACGTGTGCAAAATTACCAGAACAAGGTTTTCAGAAACAATAAGACATTTTGGAGACTTGGCTTCAGATTTTTGTTTTTCAAGAAGCGATGAGTATTCCTCACTCTCGCATCAATTCCTTATTCTTTAGCCCACCTTCTCCTTCCTCCAGAAAGCCCAGTGCTTTCAGAGTGTTGCTTCTCTAAATCTATGGTTTTGGCTACAAATTATTCAATGTATCTTTTAAATCAAAGAACCCTCCTCGTGTTGAATGAGGGGGATAAAGCTGATAATGAAAAAACTGGTAAAGCTGACATTCTGAGCCCACAGAATCAGACTGAGATAGGGCTGCTGATCTTACTCATTTGCAGCAAAGAAAGTCTCTGGGGGTTGAAATCCTGGCTCTGCCAATGCTGGGGAATTTTTACAATTCTCTGGGTTGGGTTTCCCTCACTGCATGGCTTTTTTATTCCTCTGTGCTGTACATTTTTTTTTTCCTACTTCTCAGTTCATCATTAAGCTTTGAGCCTTTTACCCAGTGGGGATAACTCAATAGTGAGCAGAATATGAAAGACAGAGAGTAGATATCCAGCCTGAATGTTTGCTGTCTTCTCCAGCAAAAGGCATGTTTGCTCGTGCTTTCAACAACACCTGAGGAATAAATAGCCACTCATATAAGTACCTGCTCACCTGCTCTCACTTCTCATTGATAAGACTGAATGTACATTTAAATAACAAACCTGATAACCTCAGAGGTATTATTTAGACAGCTGAGCTCCACAGGAAAATCTACAGCTGGAGCAAGGGACTGGTAAAACCTGGTGTTTGAAAATACTTAAAGGTATTTATATTTACACCTGCTGGTAACTACTGTTGGGGTTCTTTTTTTTACAGTTTTTCTACGCAATGCCCTTATTTATTTATTTATACATTAGATACCACAGTAGTTGTATTTTATTTTGCCATGGAGCCTTCAAGAGAAGCTTGCTGTGATGACAGCCACTGTGCCAATTATCCTGCAAAAGCTACTTGGTCAGGCAAAGGCAACCATTCACCAGTGGCACAAACACAGATGAACTTTGGGGCTCAGCAGGAGCTGACAACTAATGAACCCCTCTGAGGACTTGTGCAGCAAAAAAAAGATAAGCTGGCTTTTAGAAAGTAGAACTCGCCTAATTGAGTCCATTTTTTTTCTGCTTTTATAAGTGATCAAAAACTATCAAAAAGCCTGTAATGGGTAACACAAGGCCTCTAGAATGTGTCCACTGATTTCAAGCAAGTTGCTTCAGGGATTAATGTGTTTATTTTGGTTTAAAAGCAAGGTGTTTCCCCCCCCCCCCCCCCCCCCCCCGCTCCTTCCCCTCCCCTTAGCAATGAAGAAAGCCCTACAAAGCAAATAAGGATGTTGTCAGGTCAACACCTAGATTTCCATCTTCCCAGCTGTGTATGTGTTGGAACTTGAGTTTATTACTATGGTAATATTTATTTTTTTCTCCTTTAAGCCAATTCTGTTTCATCCTTTCTTTCTCTTATTATCTTTCAGAGCATGCTCCTAGAACTATCATCTATCATGAAAAAGTAATGATATTCGGAGGAGAAGAAATAAACTAAGGGACTGAGGACAAACTACCTTCAGCAGAGAGATAAGAAGCAGCTAAGCTGTTGCTAAGCTCCCCTCTCCCACCACTGTAATGCTAAATTCATGACACAGTTTAAGAAAGCAAGCAGTTGTTTTATTCTTCCATTTTACACCAGTCCTGAGAGCATCCTACACTGATAGCTGGTGTTAATGGGTAGTTCACACCACGACTCAAAAGATTTTTCTCTGGCAGACTGGGCCAGCTCTGGTCAGCTTGTGCTGCCACTGCAGAAACAGCCTTGTGTCTTTGGGAGAACATATTGGGATGTACAACTTGTTGTGCATGCTAGCAGTGTTTGTCTCAGAAACCAGTCTGATCCATAGAGATTCAAGGTAGCAGAAGACCCAAGCAACCAATAAGAAAGGGATAGTTTGATTTGAAAGTAAGCTGGAAGGTTACGTGGCCTCCATCTCCCCAGGCTTCAGCAGCCAATGAATAAAAGATGGAAGAAACACTCACGGAATCTGAAGGTAAAAAGAATTTAAGAGGAGCAAAAAAATAAAACCCAAACCAGCTGAAGAATAAGCTGCTACTCATCTGCCTATGCTAATGCAGTCTTCAAGCTGTTAGAGACTTTCCATGCTAATGTAGCCTCCTTGTAGCTAATACTTCCGGCTTCAAAATGGAAAAATCAGGAAATTTATTTTAAGTGCAAAACATCTGCACTTTTCTGCAGTTTGCTGTTCAAGATGATCTGCAAGGTGTCACCTCAGGGTGACACCTTCACTACCTCACCTTCACTGTTTCATCAGTTCATATAGAGGAACTGAAAGACAAAACCAGAAAGAGCTCATTTTCAGTTTTCTAGGACAGAGTAGCTCTGGGGTCCTGGATTTCTGGGTTGTATGTGGCCTGAGAAAACAGTCCTTCCACTTGTGTATCTGGAAAATAAATCACCTTCTTCTGGCTGTCCCTGACCCTGTTTCTGGACACATGCTTTTGGCTGCTTTTATATCCAGGCTTATCATAGCTCACAATTGATATCACCTCAATGGCAGGTGATGCTTAGAACAAGCTTCTGGTTTCCCAAAGCATAAAAAATCCTCTATGGCTCAACAACTTTAAGGCAAGGCTAGCAGAATGTAGGAAAGCAGGTAAAAAAAAGGAGTCAAGCATAAAGATTGCTTGAGATTCCAGTGGTTTTATTCTACTGTACATGATTTACATTCATATTCTGCTTCACTACAATCTCATTCACAGTTTAGTTGTGCATTTGTTTAGTATTTTAAGGCAGAAAAAGGAAATACTTAAGATGGTGGCCATTAAATGCCAGCAATAACTGATCAGGGATACAGGAACAGCTTTGCTAAAGTACAGTATCTACTGCCAGGCTATGTGTAGATGCAGTGGATATAATCTCTTCTGACAGATTTGAGGGGGTGGGAAGCTTTCTTCTTATATGCTCAACAGGAAGATTCAGAAAACTGGGGAACTCTGGAAAGTAACATTTTAAATTTACTTTCATGAGAGTTTTAAGACTGAAAAATCCCAGGCAACTTTCACTCCTGCAGATGCGAGGAGGCATCCCTAAGGATGGTGGGCACAGGACACACACTCTGGGGTTTCCTGTCTGGTGATAAAAAATCCTGAGGACCTTCCTGTCAAAGCTTGCCCTCCTCCCTGCTTCCCACAGCAGCAGCCCAGCAAGTCCCGTCCCTGGAGATATTTAAAAAGAGACTGGATGTGGCACTCAGTGCCATGGTCTAGCAACCACAGCGGTGGGTCAAGGGTTGGACTTGATGATCTCTGAGGTCCCTTCCAACCCAGCCAATTCTATGATTCTATGAAGTGTGTGGACCAGGGCAGGACAACTGATCATGCCTCTGCTCCTTTCCCAGCTCTTCTTCTGCCAAGCTGCCAAGCAGGCTCTTGGGTTGCATCCAAGCCAAGGACAGAGGTGGTTTTCATGCGTTTGGGAATCCCAGAGAGCAAACACTCCCAGCTAGATCCTGCACTCTGGTTGTGGTAATAACACCTAATTTCTTCTTTTATTTCTGGTTCCTCTGCAGTATGCATGATGCTGACAGTGAGTGTGTGCCACAAGTTCCTCCTTCAAGAAGGAACACTTCTGTATTTGGGTAACACAGAGATTTTCAGCTGTATTTTGTTTCTACAGAAACCCCTCTCAATTTTCCACAGATTTTCTGCAAAGGGGAAACAAACCCCAACCTCTGGCCTTGCTTCCTATCGTGTGCACTGACACTTTAAAAGACCAAAACAAAGACTTGGCAGAATTGCCTTAAGTCAGGCACGAGGGGACTGGGTATAGATACAGCTTGTTTGATCTTCCAGAACAACTTATTCCATCTTTGCAATGAAATACCCTCAGCTATTCCTGCAGCAGATCAAAGATAACTGGATCCCTGCATCAAAGGCAACTTGTGAATTAGCAGTGGGACCACGGGAGTGGAGGTCTCTTTATCAGTCCAGAGATTCACTCTGAGGCAGTATCAACTACATCCAACTTACCCCCCAGATCTCACCCACAACCAGTGTGTTGACTGCAAAAGCAATTTCAGAGTCAAGATGAGTCGATTTACAATACATAATGATATGTCTTTATTTCATCAACAGAAATGGTGTCTAGACAAAATTCAGTTAACACTAGCAATTCAAATGAATGAAAAGGGTCGGGTGTTTTTTTTTTTTTTTTCATTTTTGTTTTTTGCACAATACTGTATTTACAATGAGTAAATGACATTTTAAATTCATTAGTTCATAGCAATGCTTTCTTCCAAAAAGGTAAAAATTCTTAGTAACAGAGAGTAAGCATCAACAGCCACCTCATTTATTTATACAATAAAAATCACAAGAAACCACAGTCACCTAGAAAAAAAATAAAAGACAAGCTTAAGAACTAGTACAATAAAATGATGCATTGAATTAAGTTACATTAATCGCATAGAATTTGTGTAAAAAGTATGTAGAAAAAACACCTGATGTAACCTGTTACAGTCATTGACCAGTTATGAGAGGTACAGAGGGTTATACAGGTAGATATGTGTGAAAACTGTCCATACTGTTTGACCTGGGGAGGAAGAGAAGAGGGGTTGCACCCCCTTGCATACGCTGATAAAACCCTGTTTTGAATATGGCCTCTGAAGTTTGTAAGGCATATATAAGAGGTGCACTTGTAACCAACTGGTTCTGGAACAAACTCTTAGGGCATCCCCACCCTTGAAATCAAAGGTGATGCTTGGAACTACGAGTAAACAACCACGCATCGATTATCACCAAAGTGTTTAGTAGCATTCCTGCCAGCCTGAGGGATCCAGATAGCTTCAGGCAAAGCAAACGCAGTAGTGAGAACAAGACTGAAACCTCGCATTTTTCTCTCGGGTACCTCACAAATGCAGGGGAACCCTGGGCCTGGGGTGAGATCCCAACCACAACCCCCGGCGTGGGGCAGCTGCTCCCTCCCGTGCCCGCGTCCCGCAGGGTGAGCTCCTCCGCTCCCAGCCCTGGATTTGGCTCCCTCCAAAACGGAGCAGTCGTTTGGGGCTGTAGTCTGGGAGAGCCTCTGCTTCTAAGCAATCAAACGCTGCCAGTTGCCATTTTTATTTCAGGATGCTGGTTTCTTTCTGCATGCCATTAATTAGCCAAAAGGGACAAGGGTGGCACCGCACGAACCGGCGCGGTGGCTTTCAACTGCGGAGAGGGCTCTGCCCACGCTCGCTAGAATTCATACAAGAATAGGATTTATCTAACTGGCTTTTTAGCAGTCATTTGGTTGGGTTAATGGCCTTATGAAAAGGTAGTTTTAGTATTCCTTCCTGCCAAAAAGCCATTTTATTTGCAAAAATGGCAACGTTATCCATGTAATACGTTAAAATGCATATCAACATTTGACTTCGATATAAATAACACCTATTTTGGTGGAGTGTAGGAAAATACTGTACAGTTAAGTCTTTCCAAATAATGCCATTAAAATTTTGAGAGTAAAGGGGAGAATTATTCTACAGACCACCAACAATAGATCTTTTAAATATACACACAGTATTTAAACATATGCATATACACATATATTGTATTCTACAGCATCAGATCCGATGCCTGAGTCATTAAATACTCCCAGGAGTATTATAAATATACATATATGTATTATAAACAGGAAAATACACAAACACACACTCCTGACTAGAATTAGAGAGGTATGTATACATACATACGCATATTATATATATATATGGATGTAAAATTAACTTGGACTGTGTTGGCAGAGAAAAAACTTAACCGAAGTCAAAATCTGTTGAGAAAATTTCTAGCAGGAAAGGGAGCATAAGTTCTTTATGTTAATAGTTTTAGTTTCACCTCACCTCTGATAAAAATAAACTGCTCCATACTTAGCAAAATCCCCTCCTTATGCAAGTCCACCAGCTCCGCTGCTCATACTGAGCTAAACCTCCAGGCAGCCCTGAAATAATGACAATGCTGCAACCATGGGCTACAACATTCACCCAGAGGCACCTCTGAATGCATCTCAGATCAGAAAAAAAAAGGGGTGAAAGCAGTGCTCCTTGTTGCAATAGCAGAGGACACGAAGTGGAGCAACCTGCGAGCTCATGTTAATCTGGCAAACGTTCCCTTCATCTCACTGCAAAATTCACAATGGGTCTTCTGGTCTGAAAACCCACTCTCTCCCTTTCTTAACCACCACAGCAGTGGGTTACAAGACACAAGTGAGGATGTGGTGTTGATTCTGGAATTGCAGTGCTTCACCATGCTTTCTTTTGCTGCATCCCATTTCACTTTGTTAGAGGACTATAGTGATTCCAGCATGCAGATTTGTTTTATTTATTAGGCAATCATAAAGTTACATATTAAAAAAAATCTAACTATATATCTAGGCATTTTAACTTCTATTTAATCACTCTTTAGAATACAGACTTGATGAAGTGTTGGACTCCAGATTAACAACCACACTATCAGCATTAATAATTTCTCTGGCAGCAGTTAATCCATTTAGCAAAGTTATGTATCTAGTTCCCACTCTCCTTTTTAAAGAGAAGTAGCAGTTAGCATACTAATCACTGTGGCTTGCCTTTGCAGCACATTTTACTTCCTTGGGAAAAAAATAATACAAGGATTAGATCCAAAAATATAGTGCATCTTAAAAGCAGCATATACCCTTAGAAAGACATTTAATAAATTACTTGTACAATATATAAAATAATAGTTTTATACTGCAGCATCAAACTCTGACGCCTGAGTCATCACGTTAGGAAGTCTGTGATATAAATACTGGGATCTCCTGATAACACAGCCAACATTTTTGCTTTCGTTTTGCTTGTTTTCTGTTTTGTTTTCTCTATCAGTTTTTTTTTTTTTCCATTTTTTTTTCAACTACCTTTTTGTTCCAGAATCAGCTTGCAATAAGCTTTAATTGTGTTCAAGGCACCCCCAGAGAACGCAGAGAAACAAACACATTATATACTGTAGTACTCACCTGATAAAGCATAACAAGCCTAAATGAAATGAGGTTTCCTGATGAGAATAGCAATGGCAAAGGAAAGGGAGGACTAGATACAGACTGGACAAAGCCTTAAGAACTGACACACCCAGGAGAGCAGAGCAGATAGGGTCTCACCATGCCATGCTCAAGCAGCGCCCAACAGAACCGATGCTGCATGGTCCTCTTTGACAAAACCAAAGAGGTTCTTAAGATCATAGTGACCACTGGCCCAACTCCTAAAGTTCAAAAATACTGCAGTCAGTTGTGGGTTTTGCTTGTTTTTTGTTTGTTTTCTTCCTTGTTTTCTTTCCAGTGGTATGTTTTGACCTCATGAGAAATGGTTGGGTATGTCAGTGGTGTCCAGGTCTGAACCTAGTTCTCCCAGTGTCTTCCTTTACCGTTAGCCCAGTAACCGTTTTGAGAGCTGTGTGGTTCAGAATAGCAAAAAAAAAAAAACAAAAAAACCCCCAAACAAAAAACCAAAACCTCAGAACAAAATAGAAACAAAAAACAACCACCACCACCACCAAAAAAAACCCCACTGAAAAACCATGATACATGTAAATATAGGAAGCAATGACACAAAATCAACTACGTCTAATGGGAAAGAATGAAATCAAACATCCAGAAAAGCTCGCAGGGGAAGGGAAGAGACAGAGAGAGAGAGAGAGAGAGAGAGAGAGAAGAGAAAGGTTGAGGAAGAGACACTTATTTGAGCAGTGGTTTTAAGTATCAGTTCCCAAGGTAGAGGAAATCAAGAGACCCAGCACCAGTATGAAGCCAGGTCAAACCTAAGAGCTGCAGCGCAATGGGTTGTGTGGGTGGGTTTTTTTAAACCGTTGGAATGAGGTCAAGAGTACCAGTTGCACATGAGTTGTTAGTAGAGTAAATCTTCATGTCAGGAAGCAAGTTAAAACTTGGTTTTATACTCATAAAACATTCTATCTATTCATATATATAGGAGGTCACTTAAAAATAAAAAAGGCAACAGAAAAACATCTTTAAAATACTGTGTCAGTTGGCCCTTCCCTCCCGCCCGCCCCCAGCCCTCCCCAAGTAGCTATGACTCTATAATGTGATTCACATTTAGTTTTAAATTCTAGCTTTCACCATGGTCTCATAGAAACAAAACTTCTCTGCGAAGCACAGAACTGCTTTGCAACGTCAACAAATTCAAAGGAAAATCAAATCTCACCCCCCTCCCCTGCCAAAGAGCTTCTCAGTCAGTTACCTGCAAAAGATGGCTGGGAGGGGGGCTCAGTTATTTTTAGGTTAAGCTCTTTTAAAGAGAAAGGATGACTCCTCCCCCTTTTTCAACCATGTGAACTAGGAGTTTATGGCATTCGTATACTTTTGAACATTTAAAGGTAAGGATTTTGTACAATAATGATTAATACTTAAACATAAATATTCTCCTACATCATATACTAGTTTCTCTTTGTACATGCGGGGGAAAAAAAGTATTTTCAACAAACATGGCACATGCTATATGCATTTCCTCCTCAGTAGCTTGGCTACAAAAGTTTGGGTGAAGAGGGTAAAAGCAAGACTTTGTGGCAAGTGGGTGACGGTCCATGAGCACAGTCTGAAGATGGAAGAAGTGGAGAGAGGGAGCTGATTCCTCCTCCAGGGTCAAGATGCTGATCTACTGAATGCCTCAAAAAAGCACCAGTGCACACCTCTATTGTAAACGTTAACAGAGAAGACCACATCATCACTTAGTGCTTCTGAGAAGCTGCTTCCCTCCACTTTTTTTTTTCTTTTTTTTTTTTTTTTTTTTTTTTAAATAGGTGTGAACAGCTGGTCTTTTTTTTTTCAGTGAGAACAAACAATATCAGCTAGTAAAGCACATGACAGTTGTCGTTGATAAAGCCACGCAACCTGGCACACTTAGGGCAGAGAACCACAAAATAAAAACTCAGTACACTTAGAATAATAATAATAATAATTATTAAAGAAGCATTAGGAGGACGTTTCTGTCTACACTGTACATACAGATGTTACGCTTGGAAAGCTGCTGTCTCACACAGTCATACCATGAGCCAACATTGCTTCAGATACAAATCCAATGCAGTTACAACTAAGCCAATTCACTGAGTAGTCTCCTTTGAGACAGCACTTTTTTTTTTTTTTTAGCTGTGGTTTGCTGAGGGCAATGCTGCAGGATGAGAGGATCCTGGAACAGAAGAATTTGATGGGTAAGTGACCGAATCAAGTGCTAACTTGACTTCTGTAAGGAAACCAAAGTCAGCAACCAGGGATCTGATCCTGCAACTCCGCCTACCCAGAGAGGATCACTGACTTCACCAGACTCACCTCTGCAACTCCAGTCTGGTGAGGAAAACAGGTAAAGTCTGAGGACAGCTGAGGTGAGGCCCTGAGGACTAGTCAGAGCCACGGTTGCTTCCATGAGTAAAGGATGCAGAGTGGGGCTGGAGAAATAATCCCCCCCCCAAGTGTATTGATGTGATCTCCATTTGCTTTACTTCGTGGAACGTACGATGAACTGATCCAGTTGTCAAATACTTTTTTCTCTAAAGAGTGAAATATACTTTCCCCTATAAGAATCCAAAAGCATCATTAACAGCACTTAAACTTGGTTTGTGAAACAGAAAGAAGTCTGAATATAAAAATAATTCAAGCAGATTCTCTTTACAAATTGTATAGTGAATTCAGTATTTGGCAAGACCGTTTTTACTACATAATGAGCTCCTGAGTGTTTGTCTATTAGCTAAAACTTTTCTATTTTCCTTAAGCCATAAAGCAAAGAAAACCATATACTCAAGTTATACTGAAGTCACAACTTCATTTATGAAAAGAGGTTTGACCAGAAACTCAGTGCAAGTGGCAAAGTTGACCATTTCTGTACAGTATCTGCAAGAAAATAAAATAACTCCACATTGCTCAAGTGGCACAAAATGGCTGTGCCAAAAAAATTGTCTATAATAAAATCTCAAATAAGTTTCCAACATTACAATTTTATAAATAAGTACAAATCGAATGATATTGCTGAACTGTGAACCAAGAAAAAAAAATTATCTTGTAACAAGTTACCAAACTAGTTCTAGCATCGAAGACAAAAAGGAATGTTGGAACTTGTTTATACAATAGAAATGAAAGCTTCCAGTTTGTAGGATGAGAAAAATTGAGGCATGCAGGGACTTTTGCATATGGATATATATATTTTATATATATATTATATATAATATGTACAGTTTAGCTATAAAACTTTGATGTGTAAAGAAGCTGTCTTCAATGAAAAATTGAACATTCAGAGGAAATTCCTGAGTTAGGGTTTTGTGACATGGGCCACTGAGAAAAAGAGCTGCGGTTGGGTCCTCAGAGGTGTTATGTCCATCCCTGTTAAGATTGAAATCAACATATAAAAACAGACAGTGTTACCACTGCTTCGTTCCCTGCCTGAGCAAGGGATAGCACCATTTTGAAGAGAACTCCTGCTTGTAGAGAGGAGGGAATACTTAAAAACAGTATTGCTGCTAAGACCACTGTAGTGTGCACCAGATACGTTCTTCTAGACAACAAATGAACACTGCCACTGGCTGACTGAAGAACACCTGACCAGGTGTAACATTAAGGATACGAGTCACTAGGTGTAATCTTTCCTAGGTTGTTCATCTGTTGTACATTTATCAGTCATTTCCTGACAGAAGTCTACCGTGACTGTTTGGCTGCTCTGCTCTGGTGGAAGCTCTCTCTCGGGGTAAGTACCTGTGTCAGCTCCATCCAACCCCCCGCTGGCTGAACAATTTTCTGAGATGTTGTTGGGCAGCCAGGGCGCTCCCAGTTGCACCGAGCTTTGCTCTGAGCAGCACTGCATGCTTTCCCCAACACACTGGGAGGTCACCAGGCTCTGCTCCACACCAGCTGGGGAGGGGCTGATGGTGGTGGCTGGCTGTAGATCCATGGGTCTGAGAACGGGGCAGTATCGGTGGAGAGCTTGGATCTGTTCCGGGCTCTGCATGTCTCTACACACTTCTTGGGAAAGACAAGAGAAGTTGTCTAACAATTCTCCCATGCTTGCTTTCAGCTGGTTCCTTTCTGAGAGCAACTTCTCTTTCTCACACACCTGGAAAAGAAAGAAGGCATCTTAGGTTGAGGAAAAGCCATCCACGCTCCATGCTGCACACGTTGGCAGCAGTACCCAAGAAGAACACCAGCACGTCACTGTCGTTTTTATATGGGCAAAGTCACAAAGGTATCAGGTATCTGACCACCATGAGGTCTGTGTGGACTGCAGTTTGGGAAACATTTGGAAAAATGTTTCAGTTGGAAGAGGATAGAGTCACAAGTTATTCCTAACAGACTGTTACTTTTATAGACTAAACCTGCGTGATGGGTGAACAAACTAAAAAACTCAGAAAGAAACATTTTGATGCAGAAAAGTCAATACTCATCTATAAAGCAAGGAAACAGAGTTTAGTTTCCCAGGTGAGAATATGTTGCAGAAGTCCAGTTCATCCTCTAACTGCTGGGTTGGTTGGTCAGGATGGGTTCACCTGCTCTGGTCTGTGTGCCAGCTGAACCCCTGTTACCACTGAGAGGTGTGTTATTTAGAGGAGAAGATGAGAGTGTCTTCTCTGTGGCCTGCACCACAGCTCTTTTCTTATTTCCTGGTGCTTAATAGCTTGGGTTTGACCTAATCAAGATATTCTTATCAATATGTACATAAAACCCTGCAGCTCACTGTCACTTCTCCTTTGTTCTGCTCTGGATCTGCCTCCTGTGCTCCCAGATATCCTCCCCTACTAACATATGGGTCAAGTGTTCTCAGAGTTTCATTGTCAGTGGGCTGCTCTAGGAGGAGACCAGGTGAGAGGCAGGACAGTACTGGAGAGAAGGAAGAGTGAGAGAATCTGGTGGGACTTATTTTTTCATACGGGTTTCAAATAACTGGCAAAAGGAGCTCAGCATCCAACAAAGCAGCAGTAAGGCTCCCAGCCCTAGCCAGCTCAGAGTGCTGTGAGATGTCCTGTGGTGGGAGTCATCTCCAACCTGATGGAGAAGCCCCCATAGGATGAGGATTGCCCTCCCCATGCTCAGGAGACAGACTGGGGGGTTTAGGCACAAACCCAGACACAGCCTAGGGTTAGGCCTCTAAAAATCAGTGTTTGACTCAGTGCAGATTGATGGGGATGACCCTGCTGTGACTTTCTGTCCCAGGAAAGTAAGCATACAGCTTGAAGAAGAGGCTGAGATTTTGTAGAGTATTTCCAGAGCTGAGCTGGCCCCAAAAGCAGGGCAGCCATGTACCTCAGCTATAACACTGCTAAACACAAGCTGCCTCGGCATCTAAGTTGTGAAAACTCCACATCTCAGACAATCCAGCTATGGGTGGCTTTTGACAGCTGATAGCATTGCTCTGGGTCTGAAGCTTGCACTGGAAGCATACAGCTGCATGAATGAGAAGGAGAGCTGTGCACATGAAAGGAACCAACTGCTAAAATATTGATAAATCTATCAAGAAAGCATAAAAATAATAAAAAAATAAACAGATGCTCCAGTACATCTTGAGATAATGAATTATGGAAGAGAATATGCTGTGAGTTTGCAGGGAAAAAAGGGAATGTGAGTGGGCTGATGGATGAGTGAGAGAGAAAGCAGGCAAAAAAAAATTACCTATCAAACTCAGAGGATACAACCATTTCTGCTGTGAAACCATCTGTGTCAAGAAGATGGGTGACTTACAGGAAGTGCATGCAGGGGGGAAAAGGGGTCTTTCATAAAAAAAGATCCCGCTGAGTGAAAAACCCTTAAACCCAAGTACCATCACATAAATCAGGAGACTGGAAATTACTGGTAACAAAGTGGACAGAAGACGACAGAGGAATTTCCAGTGATCATGTATTGTGTGAAGTGAACTGGAGCTGAATTGCTGGTTCTCCTAAAAGTAAGATCTTGAAGCAGATTGCCTACTTGGGAACCATGCATATGGGGGAGGGTGGCAGTGCTTGAGAGGCAAGTTAAAGTTGTGTGAGTTGCACACCTTGTGACTGTCTTTTTTATGAGTCTCCCTTTTTAAATGATGAACCACATCCTGTAGAATCATTTAGGTTGGCAAAGATCTTTAAGATCATCAAGTCCAACTGTTAGCCTAGCACTGCCATGTCCATCCCTAAACCATGTCCTAAGCACCACAGGTACATGTTTTAAATACCTCCAGCACCTCAATGTCCATTTTGTAGTGAGCAGCCCAAAACTGAACACAGTATTTGAGGTGTGCCCTCACCAGTGCCAAGAAAAATCGCTTCCCTAGTCCTGCTGGCTACACTATTTCACTATTACACAAAATCTGTGGATTACGTTTGGTGCAGGAAGCAGTTGCTCACTCTTTTTTAAATCTTCAATACTTCGTTTGTTTTGCATCAGGGGAGCACTACTCTGAACAATGTTTTGATTTTTGTTTCTTTTTTCCCCCCAGGGCTTCAGCAGCAAGACATCTGAAGGTTTTGCAAGCCTTGATGATTTAAGCCTCCCAACCAGCTTGTGGGGTCAATGTCATCTCCCTGTTACAGATAGGAAGCAGACAGGCACAGGCAGTGAGTAACCCAAAGCCATGAGGCTTTCTGCCATTTCTAAGATGATGCAAACAGCCTCTCCCAACACATCCTGCCTCTTTCACACTACGTTTGCTACAGCTTGTGCAGAGAGTGAAGCACAATGAAGCCTACACTAAAGGCCACTTTCAACACACACTTGTTATGACAAGAACAAGAAGCATCCTGCTCCTCCCATCCATCAAGTTCAATTTACAGCTGAGCATGTTTTAAATGTGCACGTTCATTCAAAGACTCCAAATAAACTTTAACTTAAGTGGAAGCTGGGTACACAGAGATCTCAGTAAAGAAATCAGCTACAGCTCCCTTTGTTTTGTCTATGTGAATGAACTAATTTATCACTCAAGCCTATTAATGATATCCAAAGGCTGGGTTTAATGCTGGACTCCTAAATCTATTATGTGTATATGCAATTAAACTGTCCAGTCCTGTATGCTGCAGAACCACACTCCTCCCAACAGCTGAACTGTGACTATTACATTATTTCTGACATCTCAGAAAGGTTTTAGGACTTTTAAACAGATGAGGAGGTGTTAACCCGTTCTGAAGTTCCAATGTTGCATTGCTCCCACTGAGTGACACCCTGTAGACATGCCTTCTGCCACGACCTTTGTCTCAAATCTTTCTTTTTTGTTGTGCACCAGACTGTTTTCTCAATGGTGAAAGGATGGTAGGTGAAGAGGAGCAGGTCAAACCACAGTGGCACTGTCACAAAGGAGGGGATTCTTTTCAGAAGGCCTATACCTGTCCACATCTGACATGGCTCTCCATGTGATCTTGCTTAGAGATGGAGAGTAATAGGCATTTCTGGGCTGTAGGAAAGGAGGCTGTGTTCATCACCTCCTCTGCTGTAGGATGAGACAAATAAGACCTATGACAGGTATCTATTTCCCTTCATTGACTATAAAGGGAACCAGGACCAATAAGCTCCAGCACAAGTGTCAATATTGCAGACAACTGTGTTTAGCCACCCAAACTGCATCTGAGATGTTCATACCGTGACTGAAAGAGAGAGGGATTTACTGAGCAGCCATTTAGCACCACTCCAGTCACCTCATTCTCCTAAATTATAATGTGTTAGCACTGTCCTTGCCACACAGGAGACCTGTCCCCAGGCATGCTTTGACCAGAGACACACATCAAGGAGGATTGGTGCAAACCAACAGTTGGCATCTCAGCCTGGTCCACGGGACTAGAAGAAAGCTAAGAAAAAACAGTGTGAAGTGGGAACAGGCCTTTTGTGCTAGATGGTACTCAAATCATAGAGAGAGCTCTAGTCCATGGCATACCCGGGGAAGGACAGGGAAGGAGACAGCAGAAGGAGGAACATGTCCTTGCCATCTCACTGACCTACACCAAGGCATGTCCATCTGTCTGGATATTCACATTCCTGGCCTTTCACTTCTCTTGCCATTTGTTCAGTAAATAAAAGAGCTAAAGAGAACACATGGCAAGCAGAAATGTCTTGAGAATGCTGAGCTGCCTTCAAGAAACAACAAAGAAAAGAAAATCCCTAAGCAGAGATGAAGCACACCCTGCCACACCACCATTTGGACGAAAAAGCCTCTGAGGATCTCTTCATACCTGTCTCCTTTGAGCACTCTATTAATCCCCGATCCACAGACTATTGTGGGCTTGGGTGAGGAAATGCCTTTCTGGACACACTATAAGTACTGGGGGCAAGAAGGGAGCTGTGATAAAGGGTTCCCTCCTCTTCCTACTCAAAAATCTGCTTTTCAGTTCTCAAATAAAGAGGTATCTAGGCCTCATTCCACTGGAATTTTGTATTTTCCATCTATATTATATACTCACCCATACTATAGATTTTGGTATGACATTTTCATACTAGTGGCTTCAGTTACTTATGTACAAACTGACTGAACCAGCTAAACTCTGGACAGGAATTACTGTGAGTGCCCTGCAGCAGGAGGCTGAGAGCAGACCACTCACCAACTTTCGGATTTCACATTCTAGGTTCTGAATACAGTCCAGTTTCCTCTTGCGGCAGCGCTGAGCTGCGATTCGGTTCTTGCTGCGCCGGCGGACGTCGTGAATGAACTCGAGCTGCTCTGAGGTTAGCTTGTGCATCTTTATCATCATCTGGAAATCATTCCTTGGAAGATCTGTGATTTGATCAACAGGGAAAGGAAGTTTCACCTAAAACAAACAAACACAAGACAGAAGCAAAGAGTCATATTCTGCTTGCTGAGTGCAAGCTTAGCAACAGTGAGAGGAGGGACAATTATCTGTGCTGCCGCCTCCTAAATAAACACAACAGGTTTTACGTGGAGCAAGTTTTTAACGTTCCCTTGTGGTACACTGTGGAGATCCAGATGGTAAGGATTAGATTATAATTGCTCTGAATATAGACCAATCCTAGGTAAAAAAATCATCTTTCTAAAAAGCTCTAATAAGAGATTTGCTTGCATTAAAAGCAGCCTCTGACCACTAAGAGACACAGCCTTTTGGAAACAGTGAAGTACCTTGCTGCTATTAATATCAAACTAGTTTCAAACAATGGGCTATTACTGCAGCAGAAAACCTGCTGGCCTGCAGGACTGAAAGATTGATTAGGTGTGAGGTTAAAGATGCAATCGGACACCTCAAGTAGATAGTAGATAGAAAATACCATATCCCAATTAGGAAAGGTTGCTTAAGCAGCATTTCTACTGAGAGGTACACCACATAAGAAAAGTCAGAGGATTGTGATGCAGCATATCCTACCTTACATTTTTGAAATAAAGCAGTATTTGCTAGCAAACTCATATTTATTGTAGAGCACCCCAGCTGCATTGTTTTGAAAAAAGCCCCAAACAATCTAAAACCTCAGTTACTTGCAGTAAAACATCCATCCTTCAGGCCATGAACTGCCATTCCATTTTGACTGTAGACCATGAGATAGCAGCTCCAGGTTCTGACCTCAGGAATTTCAACCATCTCTCCAACTCCTATCGAATAAGCATTAAAGCAAAGCAAAACACAAACCTCCTGACAGCTTGGAGCAACAAACACACACTGTTTCAAAACCTGGAGATGGTGGATGTGCTGAAGGACTTCTGTTTGCTTTTTTCCCCCAAAATCTATCAGCTTGCTCAAATCAAACCTCACTTCACTTGTAGCTTGAGACTGATAACCTGACTATCCAAAAAGTAATGTTTCTCAGTGGACTTATGTGTTTGGTGGTTAAGTAAGAATTAGTTGACAAAGCTAGAGATGACAACTGAGTAACTCGATTGAGTCTCTTTCTTTTTTTCTGTCATACCCACACTGCCCAAAAGATGGCAGTAAATATTTATATTTCTGTCCCCATTTGGTACAACACAACCTCCCGAACATGGGGGCTGTTCTGCATGCAGGCTACCAAAAATGATACAACTTAAACTACTCCAGTAAAGCAAAAGATAGAAGTTGAAAAGGATCCCTTGATATTTAACACATCGTTATCATCTTCAAACGGTACTCTTTCATTATCTGGAGATAAAGAAAATAACTTACAGATTAGAAATAAGTTACTTTCATTCAAGAACTGTTTGTTTATACAGGAGAGTTTGCTGAGGACCCACCTACACAAAAACACAGCTGTGACCTAAGGCACTGACAGTCACAGGTCTTGCTGGGAACCCAGACCTTGCCTTGTTTATGAGTTTGCATTTTCTTGCTCTCTTCTAGAACTGCTCTTTGCATGTCCAAGCCTGGGCTATGTGAAATTCAGTGCAAACACCACATCCTTTCAGATGGTTTCGTGCTCCTTGTGTCCAGGCGCAGCTTTTTAACACACTACTTGACAGGTCAATTTAAACCAGCAAGAGACACCAAACACTGCCACAATCCCCCCACATTCCTGCTTTTACACACAAAAGCTGACCTTAGGCATGGTGATGTTTACCTTGTTTATAGACTGCTAGTTAATGACATGAAACCTATGTGATTTCCTCTCCCTAGCCTTTGGATGGTCAACATAAACTCAGTGCCATCTACTTTTCTCTCAAGCTTCAACCCAGGGTTTGAAAAAGAAACAGCCAGTGCTTTCCTCTGAAAGACACAACAGTTTCCTACAATTCTGAATTTTTCCTTATTTTCTTAAGTCCAGGGAAGAAAGAAAGCAATGTTAACTCTATTCCTCCCTCCCACTTCCAAAACATGTTTACCTAGGAGGAGGAGATGTGCTTGCAGCTGGAATGGGAATGAAAGAGAAACAACATGAATCTGTCAGATAGAAGTCACTGAAGGTAACTGGGAAAATAAATAGAAACAGATTCATTAAAAAAATTAAAGGACAGGAAAAAACCCCGTGTACACAGCAGGACAGAGACTGCTATCAGTAAACTCAGCATAATCCCTCTTCTGTCATAGGGTGCACTGCACAGGATTAAAAATGTGAAAGAGAGAGTGGAAATGAGTCAGACTCATTTCCTTCACCATCCGCAGCATTTTTATTGCCCCTCTCTCTCTCTGCAATAAGCTGTCAACCACTCCAAGCCTTTGGCACGGACACAGTGAAAAAATGTGCCAGGGTATTGCTGCAGTGAGAGACCAGTGGTGCTGGTATTTGTCACAAGAGAGTGGTAAGTCAACTTGCAAGAGCCAATGACTGTGCCATGGGTGGGATTCACCTGACCCACTTGGACCTGTTCGAAATGAAAGGTTGAGACCAGCTGGCGTCCAAGTGTCTGATGTTGGCATGGGGGTCAGAGAGGCCTCTAGACAGCAATGCACCCTGCATGTCTTCTGCTGCCTCCTGGGTGCTAGAAGGAGCATAAACGAGACTTTAAAAAAATGCTGAATCTTGGAGCTTCTGAGAGAAGTTGTATGTGAGGTGTCTGAAAACAAGGATATTCAATCTTTTCTAAAAGATGTGTAAGAAAACTCAGCAAGTATGTTTGCTCATAAACTTTTCTTTTTAGTAACTAGGGATTTTATACAGGAAATGACTGTGTACTCTTAGGTTTAGACTCTTTAAAATTTAGAAATGTAAGTGGGATCCCTACTCCTTCCAGGAGTTACTTCAGCCACAGCTAACTGCACAGAGCTCTAAAATCTTCCCTATCACCACAATTACTTTCCCTGCATTTTTTACACCAACAATAAAAGCTCTGTTTCCACCATACAACAAAGAAACTGGCATTCTTGTTTATGT